>NC_142868.1:103937500-104237500 GCF_051225735.1 Oryctolagus cuniculus
TTATCACAGCAGTTAATCCTTCAAGGTCAGAAATGGAAACCTAGTTTCCATTTTGAAGTTCTAGAATTAGCCTGCCAGAGATGCCTCTGTTTCTAATAAACACAGCCACCATCCTCTCCTGGTTTTGCTTCCCTTTCTCAGTGTTCCATATCCAGGGGAACATGGGAGTTACTGGTGAACTGAATTGCTATTTGAAGCCAGCAGAATATTCGCTGTTGTTTGTCAAATATGAGGAGAAAAACTGCCCACATCTTCTACCCATACACACTCAAGCACACGCCACTTCTCTCGAAGCCTGGAGTCCCAGTGCCTGTGCACTAACTGTAAGCCCTGCAAGGCCACGTCCATGTCAGTTTTGTTCATCCTCATATCCAAGACTGAGGAGGGGAGTGAGTGCCCCTCAGGACCTTGAATAAATTAATCAATGTCACATCATCACACATATACAGAATTGCAAATTTGAGGTTGGTGTGAATGTGTGTAGCAGGGGCTGGCTGTTGGCTGCCTGTGAGTTGAACCTCTAAGGAAAACCCCATTTGACTGTGTGTGTGTGTGTGTGTGTGTGTGTTTTGAGCTGGCATCTGTCAGCACCTCTGACCTTGTTGCTTTTCCAGCATGAGCAAGTATAGTTGTTGACCAGAATGTTTTTCCACAAAGGTTTTATGTGACACAGCCTAGTGAGGTGGGACAGTATTTATAAGAGGAGTAACCAGAAAGGCCTGCCAGGTTAGCAAGAACACTTGTCATAGCTCTATTGCTGATTAATAAGTGAGAGACCTGTCCTGGCTGTTTATTTTTATGGAATGGAAACTGGGAGCTGTAAGGTAACTTATGATGTCGGGGGTACCGGGTTAGGGAAGGGTGTGCATCTGGGGAGATGTATGTAGGGACCATGAAATCATGAATGAATAAGTTAAGCTTTTTTTGTTGTTCTCTTTCATGTCTTCAAGTAGATTGACTACTTCTTTGAAATGCAAAGCCTAATTTTCTTTGTTATTTTGAGGTCCCTTTAAATATTAAAGCACTTATTTTGGCCTTTGTGTTCTTTCAGAGAATACCTACCAATGTTAGTCTTTATCTTTTATGGTCACCCGTTGCGATTCCATTTGGTGCCCTTTTGTAGTTTGTACTTTCCATTACTGTGTTTGCTTGCTTAGTTTAGGTTGAGTCAGAACCTCTGCCATTTCAGTAGCTTTAGAATCTGCCTTTAGGAATCAGGAATTTGAGATTTCACAAGTGAATTCATTCCTGTTGGGTCAAACTTCCTAATGAATACCTAACAAAAAATTCCTTAATTAGATGCATCTAATCTTGTATATGTTCCTGGGGCTACCACCTAGAAAGGGGGTGTTCTACAGATACGATTGGTAATATTCACTTCTGTAGCAAAGAACACAGTGCATTTCAAAGGATTCTAAATTAAAAAACTTAAGTGAAACTGACCATTTTTACATCTTATGGTGATATTGATGAATTAGGGTGATACTGATATGAAGAATTGTCTTTAGTGACATTTTAAATTGATCACAAGTTTAAAACAAGAACTTACTGCTCATATTAGTATTTTATGTTAGATTATTTTTTCATTTTGAGGACTAACATTTGTAGGGCTGGGTGACATGAAACAGAAAAACACAGAAACGAAGGCTTTCTGTAAACCACGGTCAGAGTATGTGTGTTCATTGACAGTGGACTCCTGGTAAAACAAAATGAGGTATGCGAGGACTGCTTATCTCTGGCTTTTTTCTCTTTGTCTTTTTCTCTTTTTCTTTCTCTATTCGTTCTTTTTTCTTTGTTTTTGTCCTTTCCTCTTCTCTTTCTCACTCTTCTTTTTCTTAAGGCAGAGTTAGAAAGGAAAGATCTTTCATCCACTGATTCGCTCCTCCAATGGCTGTAATGGCTGGGGCTGGGCAGTCTGAGGAAGCCAGGAACTTTATCCAGGTCTCCCACATGGATGCCGGTGCTGCAGGCTGCAGGCTTAACCCACTGTGCTACAGCGCCGGCCCCTGCTTATCTCCTTGAGGTAATGCATAGATGTAGAACATATTGAAAGAAACTGGCATGTTGATGAGAGTCGATAAATGACAATATTTTTAAGATTTACCATAAAACCATTTTTATACGTACAATTCAGTAGACTTCAGTATGTTGTTGTAGACAAGACCTCCAGAGCATTTTCATCTTGTAAAGCTGAAACTCTGAACCCATTAAAAACTTCCCATTTCCCCATCTACCCAGCCGGGGTAATCCATACTACTTTCTGTTTCTATGGATTTGAGTGCTTTAGATGCCTGATATGAATGGAATTAGGCAGTACTTGTCTTTTGTGACTGACTGATTTTATTCAGCACAGCATCTATGAGGCTTACCCATGTTGGAGCACATGACAGGATTTTCTTCCATTATATGTATACTTACATATATACATGTACACACACATACATACAAACATACATACACATAGATGTATTCCATTATATGTATAAAGCACAGTTTGCCCATTCACCAGTTCATGACTTTTGGATTGTTTTTATCTTCTTGGCTGTTGTGAATAATGCTGCTATACACAAGGGTGTGCAAATGTCTGTTTGAGACCTTGCTTTTAATTGTTTTAGTTATATTCCCAGAAGTAGGATTGCTGGATCATATAGTACTTCTATTTATTTTTTGAATCACCATACTCTTTTCTATAGGAATCACGATACTCTTTCCTACCAACTCCACAAGAGTTTCAATATCTCCATGTCCTTGCTAAGATTTTTGGATTTTTTTAATAGTAGCAATCTTAATGGTGTGGAGGTGATACATTATTTTGGTTTGATTTGCAATGCTTTAATAGTTAATGATGTTGAACATCTTTCTATACATATAGGCTATGCATATGTCAACTTTAGAGAAATGTCTATAAAGATTTTGCCCATTTTTAAGTTGGGTTATTTTTTTGTTGTTGTAGGAGTTCTAGATATTAATTTCTGTATCAGATGTTTGTAGTTTTCAAATATTACCATTGATTGCCTTTTTACTCTGGTGATTACACACAACATTTCAAGTTTGGCATAGTCCCATTGTGTCAGTTTTTTTGCTTTTGTTGATTGCTTATACTTTTAATGTCACATCCAAAACATCTTTGTGAAATTCAGTGTCTTGATATTTCCCCTCTGTTTTCTTATAAGAGTTTTACAGTATTGGGACTTGAGTCTGAATTCATTCTTTTGCATGCGGATATCCAGTTTCCTTAGTGCCATTTTGTTGAAGAAACTGTTCTTTACCCACGAAGTGGTCTTGCTTGTCAAAGATCATTTGATCACCCATGTGAGAGCTTGTTTCAGGGCTCTCCATTGTATTCCTTTGGTTTCTACGTCTGTCATGCCAGTATCATCCTGTTTTGATTACTGCAGCTTTATACAGTGTTTTAAAAATAGGAATTTGAAGATCTTCAAATTTTTTTTTTTTAAACCAGTCCTTTGAGATTCCATGTGATATTTAAGGTGGGATTTTCGGTTTCTGGAAAAAGTCATTGGGATTTTAATAGGAATTGCTTTGAATCTGTAGCTGTAGTATTGACATCATTTTTTAAAAAAAGATTCATTCTATTTATTTGAAAGGCGAATTACAGAGAGAGGTAGTGACGGAGAGGAAGGTCTTCCATCCACTGGGTCACTCCCCAAATGGTCACAGCAGCTGGGGCTGGGCCAGGCTGAAGCCAGGAGCTTCATTCTGGATCTCCCTCATGATTGTAGGCGTCCAAGCACTTGGGCATCCTCTGCTGCTTTCCCAGGCGCATTAGCAGGGAGCTGGATCAGAAGTGGAGCAGCTGGGACTCAAACTGCTCTCCATATAGGATGCAGGCCGGGGTTTAACTTCTGCCTCACAGCACTGACCCTGTAGTATTGACATCTTGACAATATCAAGTCTTCCAGTGCTTGAACATGTGACGTTACTGTGCCTTCCTTCATTTCTTCTAGAAATGTTTTGTGGTTTTCTACAAGTGTACAAGTTTTTCACCTGCTTTGTTGAAAATTGTTTTTAAACTAAAAAGACTAGTTTACAAACAAATATAGCTAAACAATTCTAGATTTCCAGAGACATATTGGATAAGTAAGGAGGGAAAAAAAAGGAAGCCAAGTCCACATAATTTTTTTCCAAATTAGAAAGGACTAAGATAGGCCAGAGTTCCCTCTCTCCTCCTACTTCTGTTTCATTCTCTAGAAGAAGCCACTCTTAGAGTTTGGGTAGCTATTATTTATAAGATGTTGGCTGGCACCGCGGCTCACTAGGCTAATCCTCTGCCTTGTGGTGCCGGCACACCGGGTTCTAGTCCAGGTCGGGGCGCCGGATTCTGTCCCGGTTGCCCCTCTTCCAGGCCAGCTCTCTGCTGTGGCCAGGGAGTGCAGTGGAGGATGGCCCAAGTACTTGGGCCCTGCACCCCATGGGAGACCAGGAGAAGCACCTGGCTCCTGCCTTCGGATCAGCGTGGTGCGCCAGCCGTAGCGGCCATTGGAGGGTAAACCAACGGCAAAGGAAGACCTTTCTCTCTGCCTCTCTCTCTCACTGTCCACTCTGCCCGTCAAAAAAAAAAAAAAAAAAAAGTAATCTCTTGGTGTGTTTAAACAAGGATATCCATTTTATACTTATGATATACCTTGTGTATTATGCAACTTGGACCTTTAAGTTGGACCTCTTAACATATCAGATAAATGGGGTCTCATTTTTAAAGTTAAGGCATAGTTAACAAATAAAGCATCTATGTTCAGGGTATGCATATCATTAATTGTAATGGCTGTAGAGTATTTCATCAAATGGAGTACCCTGAGTCATTTAACCATTGGAAACTAAAAGCTCCCATGACTTTTAGCCACTTAATGTTACTCCTTGGTTTCTGAAGTCCAAATATTCACCTTGTCCAAGAGTGCAGGGCTTGGTTAATGAGGAGGCACCATTTAAATCAGCTTTCATGTTGTCTCATTTACAACAAGTTTTGCAAGAGAGGCAGTCTGTTTCCTGTCTGGTCTTCTTCAATTGCCCAATAAAGCAATTTGTGTGCACACCTGATTATTTAGAAAAGTACAGAGTTGGGTAGAGAGGACACACTGGGCAGAATCACCTTCCCTCACATTGCTTTTGATGACTGTGAAATGACTTGGTTTGGGTTTTCATTTTGTATGTGTGTGTGTGTGTGTGTGTGTTTGGTTTGTTTTGGACCTAGCATTAAATCAAGAGTGTTGTGATCTACTTATAGGAATTAAAATCCAGTAAAGATCTTTCTAATTGTTTGGCTTCTGAAGATTTATTTGTTTTAGATTAATATATTTATAAGACAAAGTGACAGAGACAGAAGTAGAGGGGTCTTCATCTACTTGTTCATTTCCCAAATGGCTTCAACAGCTGGGGCTCAGCCAAGCTGAAGTCAGGAGCTTGGACCTTCCTCCAGGTTTCAAGGTGGTAAGGCCCAAGTATTTGAGCCACTGTCTGCTGCCCTCCTAGGCATATTAGCAGGACAGTGGAACAGAAGCAGAGCAGCTGGGACGCCAACCAATACTCCGAACTATCTGGGATGGCAGTGTCACAACCCATGCCAAAACACCCACACTGCTCCTGCAGTTTTAGAAGTATCTGTTTATGTGAATGACTTCCCAAAGACATTTAGCACATGGAGAGGAATCCCCCGTGAGAAATCACTTTGTAGCTGCCAATAGTTTCTCTCTCGGTTGGTAGCCTTAGTGAAAAGTGATGACATGTATTTACCAATTCTCCTCTTCACACATGTGCCCTTGTGTCCTTGGTGCCTGCCCACCAGCTCTCATGATATCCTCTCCCCTTTCCCACATGTGAGTTCTGTGCATTATTTTTTTGTTTAGGGGAGGCAATTTTGCAGTGTGTATTAAAAACAAAACAAAACCCCTATTTTTTTTTTCCAAGAGCACACTCCTCAGATTTGTATTTCCTCAAGCTTCTGGTTCTGCAGGTTCTTGGAACTTAGTCAGCGGAGCCTGTTGGCGCAGTAGGTATCAGTACAAATCCTTGGTGTTCTAGGCATTTCCCCAAGGCCTGGCAGGCGTGTCACACGGACTGTTGCTGTGGCATGTGTTCAGTTTCAATGATGGATGTCCTATAAACCAAGTGTAGCTAAGCTCTAGTATTAACTTCTGAAAAATCAATTTTTTCCAATGGCATTTATTTCCAAAATAATGGTAATTTTATATTCATTGGGACTGATTCCTGTATAGTGCTGATCATTTCACAGTTATCAAAATCATTGATTTCTTTCCAACTGTGTTCAATTGATATTTGAGGCAATCAGGTTTCAGTTGTATAAATATGGGAAGCATGACTAGCAGTAATGAGTCCTATTTCAAATGATTATTGTTGAGCTCTCTACTTCAGTTTTATAAAATCTCAGGATAAAACTCTTCATTCTGAAAAACTGTCTCTAGCCAGGGAGACGAGAAGGAGGAAAACCTCAGGTGCTCACTGGGCAGTCAAATACCCTGAGAATGGGAAAGTCAATTATATTGCCTCAGTGGAGAACAATCTTGAGTATTTATTGCTGTGTTAATGGGCTAGCCCTTGATTCACATCCAAAAATTCCTAGACTCTATACATAGGAATATAATCTTCAGACATACAGATATGGGGATGTATTGATAAGAATTTTTACTACAGCCTTTTCATAGAAAGAAAATAGGATTTATGATTTGTAACAGAATCATCCGCATGTCCTCAAGTATGCCAGTGCCAAGGCTGGCCCTCACACCAGTGAGATCAGAACCTGTGTTATAAAGGCCCAGGCCTGGGTGGTTGTCCATGTTCCACAGGTGATTCCAATATGTACTCAAGTTTGAGCACTAGTACTAGAGAATGCTATGTTCAAGGTGACAAAGCATGCATCAGAGTGCATGAGTACTGACATGGAAAGAGCTAACGTATTCAAAAGGAAAAAACTGACAATAAGAAATCAAGCTGTGTAACAGTACAGATGTGCACCATTGTGTAAAAATTGAAACAAAACTTTCTAGCAATATGCATATGCTTATTGGATATACCACCCTGAGGTCACGCAAGGTTAGAATGATCTGAGACAACAGTGGCCCTAGGTGCTATGTCTCCAGGGTTTGCGATAGGTTTTCTATTCATATCTCTGGATATGAATACATAGAGTACATAGGGATCATCCCAAAATTGTTTGAAGTATTAACTATAACATATCTAAACCATTTAGTCACGTGCTTGGCACTCAGAAGATGCTCAAAAACTGTGGCTACTATTTCCACGTGTGTCTAAGTTTGTCTCTGGAGCTTATGGGAAAAGTTCCAATGGAGAGTAAGCTTTCGTAAGTACATAATGCAGGTGTCAATATACCACTGAAACTCGAGTGCTTTCCCAGTTACCTCATTAACACTTTGAAGTACACACCTGAATACTCATTAGTTGTTTTATTGACCTTCCTCATTTAAAATTACAGCTTGCTTTTGCCGAATACTTGAAACCCATGCCATAAATGCGGACAGCTTCACGTCGTCGGTATTACATTAATTTGTAGATCCAGCGAAGTGGCCTACTATTTTTTTCTTTATCAGTCAGTAAATCTACAAACTTCATTGAAATGCTAGAAGCATTCTTGATTAAACAGAGAAGGCGGCTCCCAAGGTTGCCTCCACAGAGATAATACACTTCTAAACAGTGTTTTAAATTCTGCATCCTGAGAGGCTGTTTGTGGAGAATCTCCGGTTCACTAAAGCTATTTTGTCAGAAGTTCTTCAAGTAGTCCCAAGGCTAGTTAGCAGAGAACATGGGAAATTCTATTTTTTCTTTTTAATTAACTCTGTTTCAGTTATACTCCTTTGATGAATCAGAAATCATAAGGGTACCACAAATATAGCCTAGCACAGAAGATTGAGGGTGCTCATAAATGATGAGCTTATTAGTGGATGCAGGCTGAAGATGCATTCAAACATAGTTAAAATTTGTATTTTTATAGGAGTGAATTCAGTACAATTTTCAAAGGTTTTCTCTATTATCATTCCCATTTAGTCCCACTTGGCAGTTTTCTAAAGTCTCCTGAAACGTCCATTGTGGGGGAGCCCTGGATTATAATAAACAACTCTCCGTGCTATCATTTCAAGCCTGGGAATGGCCACACATTTAGCATTCTGTAAACATTGTTTACACTTGAAATGGCAGGTGGTGACTGAGGTCATGCAAGGTTAGACTGATCTGAGACAACGGTGGCCCTGGGTGCTGTGTCTCCAGGGTTTGCGATAGGTTTTCTATCATAGTGACCAATTCACAACCACTTTTTTGGCTCGAGAACTTACTTTCAGGCTTAGAAACTAGGAAAATAAGTAGATGAGGCCAGTAGCTGAGGAAAGCATAAAGGGGAAGCAGTTTGGCTTTGCAAATGTCCTTGTATTGCCTAAAAGTAAGATTCTACCTGGTGGTTTTGTGCATAAGTGTTGGGTCGCCATATTGAGCCTATTGAATTCTTTACATTTTTTTTAATGCTGTTTTCCCTGCTGCCTCAGAAGCCCGCAGAGAAATGCCCTACAGTTTGTAGATAAGATGGCTGACCTGCAGAGAGCTTGGTTTCGTGATGACAGCTGCCCTGTGGAGATGAAACCAGCCTCATTCCCGAAGCTGTTCTGCTGACACACCTGGGAATGTCAGGGGGCTGGTTAAGAAGGCATTTCCAGCAATCAGTAGTTAATGAACCTAAATCCTGCCTCCGGCTCTTTGCTGTGGGGCTCCCTTTCCTTTATAGTGTCCCCTTCCTTACTGGCCATCAGACATGTGCTCATCTGCTCCTTCAGCTGTGCAACTCTGCCTGGGAGCACTGTCTCCCGGGCGAGGAGAGTCTTCCACCGGGCTGAGGGTCGTGTTTCTTCAGTCAGTGGGCAAGAGCTACAGGGCTTTCACCTGGGCTCCATGGAGACCCTCACCAAAGCTTTGTGGACTTGCTTCCTCAGGCTTGGGTTTCCTGCTATACTGCCTCCTGGCTTCTCCCCACCTTGACAGTTCTCTATTGACGTTTTGGTCTTGCCCTGTTTTAAGCATTAACCGTCCAATTTATTTTCTTACAAAAGAGGGGAGGCAAAAATATGCATACGTTTTGTTTTTTGTTGTTGTTTTTTCCATTTTTACCATTGATGAAAGTGTCAGAAAATTCTAGAGTCGCTCTAGCTCAGGTCACTCCACAGAAGAAGGCTGAGCTGGTAGTTGAACCTGGGTGGCGATCCCACAAGTGCCTGTTCCTCAGTTTCCCCCTTTCTGGAAAGCGCAGCACTCTGCCTGAGAAAGATGGGGAATTTTTAACTGTTACCAGAGTGAGGCTGATTTTAACCAAGGAACTTTGTCCTACATGGTGTTTCATTTTCTGCTGTTGCAGTTAAAGTAACTTGGCATAAAAATAGTCAGAATAACAAAAGAGGAAGGTAACTAGTGAGTTTTAAAATTTGCGTTCGGTAAACATGAACGTAAAAGACCCTCTGATCCAATTCTTTATTTTCAGCCCAGTGAGCTCTATGCCACTAGCCGTTATTCTCCACAGAAGCCTGAGTAGGAATACAGCTTACACCTAAGGGTAGTGCAATGCCTTGATGATAAAATGCAGGGAGGAGTGGTTTGGGAGGCCTGCAGCAGCACTTGCTTCTTCAGGAGCTGTGTCTTTGGGGTTCTTCGGGGGAGGGGCTTGATGCTACTGAGTCTTCAGCCCCAGATTCCCCCGTTTCATCCTGTAATCCTCAGCAAACTTTGCTTGAAGATGTGGGAAAGAGCACTTTTAAAACTAAGTGTGTATCCGGCCAATTTCTTCACCCTCAGGATTTGCCTGAATTATTTCAGTTGTGAGGAAGTTTTTTAAAAAGCCTAATGTGTTTCTTTGTCAGCCAGTGCCTTTGAATATCATTTGCATTTTCTGTGGGGACCACCGCCAAGGGCTGGCTGCTTGTTTGGGCAGATCGGAAACCCTCAGTGCCCTGTGTGTAGTCACTGCGGGGGGCCTTTTAAGAGGCAGTCACGTCCACCTGTGTTTGTAAAGACTGACGTCCGGGCTTGTTCCTGTCTGGTCAGCAGAGGACCAGGGCGTGTGGAGGCTCAGGTGACAGCCGTGTCGCACAGCATGGCAGCGTTCTTTTCCGGTGACGGGCTCACTCAGATCCTTTCTGGAAGAGGTGCTCTGTGATTCAGGAAAATTGCCTTCTTTTGCCTGTTTGTTCAAGAACACAGATTAGCCGCCTGGACAGAGAGCAGCAGTTTGATGTGACAAGACTGGCTGTCCAGCTGTAGCTTAGGTTTGTGTGACCCCCACATTCAAATTAGTTGTTGTGCAGCCTTCCAGGCAGTGCAGATAGGGACCCAAAGAGGAAGATGATGTGGGTTTCTTTTGGCTTCAGCTTAAGTCTGTTTATTGACTTAACTTCCAGACTATACTCCCAGCAACAGATCAGCTGGCTGCGGGCAGAGCTGTCTGGCAATGCTGTGATTTCTTTGGTGGGGAGCTCCAATGACATTTTTGGTTTGGCTGTTCTCCCAGATGATCAAGCCAAGATGTCCTGATTTCCAGACACCGGTTTCTGTCACGTGAACAAGCACTTCCTAGCACATGAACAAACTTCCTAACTCGAGAACTGTGTTGCACTGACTTCAGGGATTTGCACCTATACTCATGGTTAAAGACTTGAGTCCTGACATGGAGCGGTTGCTGCCAGCTTTTTAGGGTGAAGACCTTGAGGTGCCCTTGTTTGCTTTGTACGCGAGGGCTGAGGGGTAGTGCTTTCTGGCAGGAGTCTGTGGTGTGGGCTTGGAGAAAGACTTAATTATGTGCTGGTTGAGGCCTGTCTGGCCTGAGGCAGTGCACACACTGCAGTGGGTTCTTTCCTCCTTTATCTAGGGTGGAAGTGGGGAAGGAAGGAGACCAGTTCTGGCTTCCACTTGCACAGCTCTGCCTACCCTGATCAGAGGAGACGCAGGAGGGGAGAGTGTTTTCAGGGCATTGCAGCTTTTTTTTTTTTTTTTTGGAATGTGTGAGCTTTGGCTTCCCTGTCAAAGGGGGTGCTCTCATTGTTTCCTCTTACAGCAGAAGAGTTCCTGGGTTGAGAAGACTCACTGCTGGGTGACTTTCTGGGAGCCACTCCAAGTAGTGCCCTACAAGTATTAGAGCATCCTTGGGACCAAGAGTGTGGGACAGGCTGTCT
This sequence comes from Oryctolagus cuniculus, assembly GCF_051225735.1. Lineage (NCBI taxonomy): Eukaryota > Metazoa > Chordata > Mammalia > Lagomorpha > Leporidae > Oryctolagus > Oryctolagus cuniculus. The sequence continues at coordinate 103,948,690 of NC_142868.1, forward strand.
CTGCTCCGGACGCACTTACAGAGAAGCGCTCTGTTTCCTAAGGCAGAGGATGTTGAAACTTACAGGGAAACACGACTCTCTTTCAGACAGTTCTGCAACCTTTAGACTCCATCCCATGACTTTTTTTTTTCAAGCTCCAAATAGTATTTGGCCTCTGGTGTACTTGGGAAATGAAACCAGACAGGAGGAATGTGAGAGGAGAGAAAGACAACCAAGGGAGGGAGCAAAGCAATTTTTCCTTCCACATTTTTCCTGATACAAGAGACTTTGGGTGAGCGTTTGTCTTCTTGTTGCAACCCAAATTGCATGTCAGGGCCTTTTGGAAAATTGCAAAATGTGAAGGAAAACTGCAGTTCTGAAAACAATAGGTGGTGTGGCAACTAAAACACTGGGTCTCCCAATTCTCATACAGTTGTCTTATGACATTTTTGTCTTGTTTTGTTTTTGGTCCTCTTGTTTTTTGTGAAATGGATTCTGTTTCAGAAATTCCAGAGACCATTTACATTACAGAAACAGTGACTGCTTTGGTGTTGAGATTATAACTGAAGAACTGGGAAATACTGTATGTCTATTAGAACAGTCGAAATGGGCATGGCAAATACAGTCCTCACTATACATTGAGAGTACACGCAAAAACTCTCAGCTTTCACCCATGTTAGTGGCTAGCAGGAACGAACGCACTGTCTCTTGCTCTTTCCCACCAAGCCTTCCTCCATCCAGCACATCGAGGCTGCTCTTTTCTATGTGACCTCTCTGGGTGGAAGAAAACCGTGGTTTAGCCGGCAGCTAGATCTCTCAGTGTGGCAGCAGTCTTAATAAGTGCATGGTAAAAGTCCCTGGTGAACCAATTAAAAGGGAGTGTGTATGTATCAGTGCAAATCTGTCCTGTCATCACAACCTTCCAGTTTCCCCATGTGTTAGACACAGTTTATGTCTTGCTTTATGGAAAGCAAACTTTACCTGTCACGTGGGTTGTGATTTGTCACTATCAGAGGAAAAGCGGCGGGGTTTTCTTGTGGACTCTTACATTGTTCTCTAAGGTTTGTGTCGTCATCGTCACAATCGTCTACATTCTCTAAAATCTGGCTTTTTGTTTTAGATGTTGCCACATTGAGAGTCCTGACTGCATTGACAGGGAGCAGTACAAATGACTGAGTTTGGACCAGGCCACAGATGGATTGAGTTTCCTGTTCTTTCTGGAGCAGGTGCATTTTGCTTAGCAATCAGAAGAAGCGTTTTAATTGCTTCCTTGTGCCCCACCTAGCGATAGTCATGCACAATATAGATGGATCGCGTTTTGGATATCCCAGAAGTGACTTCTTCTGTCACAGTGCCAGAAGCTGAGATTAGAAGATGTGTCCCGTTGAGGGCCCAGCTGCCTTGGTGGAATTAGTCCTTCCCTCAGGCTGGTTTGATTAAAAGGGGGCCAAGATGTAGAAACAGTCTCTTGGTTGTACTTGGTGCTTATCTGGCAGGAATAGGACCTAGTCTTTGGAATCCCAATTATCCCACTGGTCTGGGGTCTCCCCGAATGGCAGCTCGAATTTCCTCATGTGTGTCCCTAGCACCTAACTCTGCACCTGCCTCTCACAGACTCTGAGACTGGGTGAGTGCTTTCTTGGGCAGCACGGTCACTGAATGTAAGGAATTGGGGAAGGTTTAAAAGATTTTACCATGGAGTCTGTTTCCAGTGGAGCTTACTTGGGAATGAGTTGAGAAAGCAAGCATCAGCTGGGTCAGCCAGAAACGCCTCGCGTAGGGCATGCTGGAGGTAGCTGACGATGAAATCCATGTGTGCGGCCATTGTCAACATCACGCTTGAGAAGCAGCTAAGGAGTACTTGGTCATCTGGTGGCTTCAGCCATTGGCAGGATTGTGCAGAACCACAGACAACTGAGAAAAACACCCGGTGACCCATCTCTGAACTTCAGAGGCAGGGCATCTTGCTCACTTAGGCATTTGTGCCTCTTGCTCTCAGTCACTGTTTATTAAGAACGTACTGTGCGCCAAGAATTGAAGAAAACTCAGTCCTGCCTTTAGAGGATCAGACTAGTCTGGAAACATGTACCCTCCCCCCACCGCCCCGCCAAAAAAAAATAATTATCTTCAGAAAAGTTTATAGAAAATAGAATTAAAAGGTAATTTAGTAAGTTTATTGTGGGTTTTTTTTTTGATAATACACATTTTTCATGAACGTTCTCAACTGCCCTGGTATATGGTATGAGGGATGCTAAAAGAAATATGTGACTGTTATATCTTAATGTTAGCCGTCGCAAAGCACACCGGACACCGGAGTAAGGGAAAGGGCTTATTGGGGAACACCCTACAGACCGGAGTGAAGGGGCGGCAAAGGAAAAAGAGAGAAGGAGACTGTGAGAGAGAGACAGAGAAGGGAGAAGAGAGAGGAGAGAGGCCAAGAGAGCACAGGAGAGCGCAGGAGAGAAGGACTGAGAGAGAGCAGGAAAGAAGGGCCAAGAGCCCAGAAGAGGAGGCTAGAGAGAGGAACCGAGAGAGAGCAGGAGAGAAGGGCCAAGAGAGCACGTGTTCAGGAACAGGCCCTTTTAAAACTTTGCCTGAGGGCGGGCAGGGAAGCAGGAGCAGTGAATCCCATTAGGATGGGGGTGGAGCCTGGCTCAGGTAGCTGGGCCATGCGGCCACCTGGCTACAACTGCACTAGTTTCCTAACAGTGACCATCCCTGAGAAATCTAAGGTCCATAAAAACAGCCATTTGAGCAAGGTTCTTTCTTTCTTTCTTTCTTTCTTTCTTTCTTTTTTTTAAGATTTTATTTATTTGAGAGGTAGAGCTACAGACAGAGGGAGAGACAGAAAGGCCCTCCATCTGGTGGTTCACTCCCCAGACGGGTGCAATGGCTGGCGCCAGGCTGATCTGAAGCCCGGAGCTTCTGCCAAGTCTCCCACACAGCTGCAGGGCCCAAGCACTTGGGCCGCCTTCCACTGAGTAGGGGCTTGAAAGAGAAACTCTTGAAGCTACTCTGGGCTCAGAGGTGTGCCTACTGTCATACACTGTCAGTAGGCACACACTTGTAGGTATGACCACTGTCAAGGCCTCATGACCACATGTACCTGCGTGTGAGTAAGATGTGGGGGTACTCAGCGTTCAGTGTGTTGGGAGATGAGTGCTGAAAGATAACGTGATAAAGGTCAGGGCAAATGCCTGACCCCAGTACACACCCCAGGCTCTGGGCTCTGCCCTCTCCAGCGGCCTCATTCCTAGCACTCTAATTACTTAATAGGCTTCAGACACACTGGTTTTCCCTCCAGGACCCAAATGTTCCCCTCCTGCACACATTCCTCTTTCTTCCTGGAAGTCTTCCCACTGCTTTGCAGGTCGGGTCAATTTTATTCACCAGGTCTCAGTTCAGTGGCTCCTCTCAGAGGAGGCCTTTTGTGATCACAGTGTCTAAAGTAGCCACACTATTCCACCATTGTCTTTCACTCACTTCGTCGCATTCTCTGTAACACTGGCCAAAACCAATAGCTTGGTTTTAGTGTACTTGGTTTTTTCTTGTCTTCCCAAAGCACATAAACTCCCTAGAGTGTATCTTCTTATTTGGCACACAATTGGTCTCAAAAAACACTTGACTTACAAAATTAAGTAGAAGAATATGTTGGACTTCGGCGGTTGTTGGTGACTTGTAATCCTAGGGCCATTTGGGAGGCATGCGGGCACATCATCTTTTTTAGTCTATGGTTATGAATTTAAATGTTAGAAAACAAATCAAAAGAATAGTATTCAGAGGCGTGAGAAAGCTACATGAGGTTCACATTTCAGTGTCCATAGTACAGTTTTATTGGAAAATGGACACACCTGTGTGTCCAGACATCTGTGGCTGCTTTCATGATAAAAATGACAGAGCTTTAGAGCTGTGATAGAAGCCTAGAGACCTACAAAGCCTAAAATATTCACTGAAAAGGTTCGTCAGCCCCTGGCCTTGAGAATCGAGGGTCAGGGAGAAGAGTTAAGAGACTTGTCATCCTTCAGATGAGAGGCAAGTGGAAGCTGAGCCTTCAGGCAGGAGGAGAGGGTGGGACCGGATTCCAGCTCATCGGCGCAAGCCGGTTCCTGGCCTCTGCCGAGCTCCTGCCCCACTCTCACCAGTAGTAGGCTTCTTCGTGCCAGCATGTGTATCTTCACCAGCAAATCAAGTGTCCCTCAGCCTTCCCTCCCCAGTCTCCTGAGAATTGTGGGTGTTGGAATGAAATGGTGGGTGTGAATGTGCTTATTAAATTGTACGCAAGGCAGTCGTTGCGACCGTAGTCAGAGAAGCGTCAGAATAGCTAAGGAGCCATCCAGAGGTGCCTGCTGCCCCTGAGGGGTCAGGAGGGAGGATGGTTTTTACGTCCTGTCCTGTTCTGATCTGTCTGTGGGAGATTAAGCTTCGAGCAGTGCACTTCCAAAGATGTGTAAAAGCAGTTGCGTCTTAGAAACTTCAGACAGACCATCGTCCATTGTTGAAGGATGAGTTTGTTCAGCAACATTCTGTTTGCAAGGGCTTTGTGGAACAGCCATCATGACGACTGGGCCTTTGGGTTTTCCTAAGTTTTTTAAGCACAAAATAATATTTTGATCCTATTAAAACTGATTTTAATTAGGTTCTGAAATGTAATAGGCCCTGTATCTTTCTTTTCTTTCTTTCCTTTTTTTTTTTTTTTTTTTTTTTGGCAGGCAGAGTAAGACAGTGAGAGAGAGAGAGAGAGAGAGAGAGAGAAAGGTCTTCCTTTTTCCGTTGGTTCACCCCCTAAGTGGCCACTACGGCCAGCATGTTGCAGCTGGCGCGCTGCGCCGATCCGAAGCCGGGAGCCAGGTGCTTCCTCCTGGTCTCCTGTGCAGGTGCAGGGCCCAAGGACCTGGGCCATCCTCCACTGCACTCCCTGGCCACAGCAGAGAGCTGGCCTGGAAGAGGAGCAACCGGGACAGAATCAAGCGCCCCAACCGGGACTAGAACCCGGTGTGCCGGAGCCACAGGCGGAAGATTAGCCTTGTGAGCCACAGCACCGGCCGGGCCCTGTATCTTGTTATCCATCTTAGAAACTAGCCAGTATTTTCATATTCTTTTGCTTATAGAACTGTTAGCATTTTCTTTTTGAAACTTGAAAAATATTTTGAATTGTTTTTGGTTTTAGGTCATGGCATTACCTCTCTGCTCCTCCTCAAAACAACCAAAATGTAATATAACTTGGGTTATATAAGTGAAAGAACTAGCAAAGTACAAAAGTAAGGCCACTGCTTTCTTTATTCATCTTTAAAATATGTAGGTTGGCCTCCCGTGAGTGAGGCACTAAGCAATATGCTCCATGGGCGCTTTTGCCTACTGGGGTTGGCTCTTTAATGACAGAAGAAAAACCCCTCAGAGTTTGTGAGGCCACAGATTCTTGTAACCATTGGCTGTGCATCATAGGGATCAAAAAGATGCTAAGAGGGCAAAGACCACATCAAGTTTGTAGATTAGCAAGACTTCATGGAACAAGTGGCTGGAAATGACCTAAAGGGTGAGTGTGGACCAGGAGACCCTTGATGAGCTGGCCTCTGATAAGTGACATGGGCGTCTTCACTGGTAGGCTAAACGCCTGCTCCAACCTGGATATTTTTGATAGGAACGTTTGCCCATACTCATTTCTCTCGGTATATAAGCAAATAATCCTATCTGTTTTTAAAGTCTCATTTCATTTTATTATTGTGACAGTAGTATATCTTCCTTGAGACAGCTTAGGGAGTAGAGATGTGTGTCACAGAGCTAACTTGTTTACATTTTTTTAGAGATTTATTTATTTATTTGAAAGGCAGAGTTGCAGAGGCGGAGAGAGAGAGAGAGAGAGAGAGAGAGAGACATTTCCCAAATGGCCACAATGGCCAGAGCTCGGCTGATCCAAAACCAGGAGCCTAGAGCTTCTTTTGGGTTTCCCAAGCAGGTGCAGGGGCTGAAGCACTTGGGCCATCTCCTCCTGCTTTCCCAGGCCATAGCCAAGAGCTGGATCAGAGGTGGAACAGCCGGGACTCGAACCACCAGCCATATGGGACAATGGCACTGGAGGCAGTAGATTTACTTGCTCTGCCAAAGTGTTGGCCCCTTGTTTACATTTTGGTGCATTTCTCTTGTCCTTTTTTCCTGCTCATATAAGAATTTTTTTCTTACAAAGTGGAATATCGTATACCTGTTCTTCATGTCATAAACATTTGCATGCTGTTGAATATTCTAGAAAGAGCTGCTAGGTGGTCTACTGTAATTTGTTTGCCTTTACTGAATAGTCCTCCATTACTAGTACTTATTTTCTGTGTTCATTTATTTGCTGTTTTAATGTTTTGAAAATGTTTCTGAAAATATCTTTAATAGCATGCATCTCTGAATATTTCTGTAGGATATATTCGTAGAAGTTGAAATACTAGGTCAAAATATGTGGCTATTTTAAGACTTTGATAAATTGCCCTTCAGAAATGTTGAACCAAATTCCAGCTTCCACCACAGCAGCACATTGTGGAGTCTTCTCAGATTTGGTGCAAGCAGGGTGTGAGGATGTTGACAGACCATGATAAGGGCAGAAGGATTGAGTACATCACTTGAATGGAAGACAAGAAGAGAGTGAGATGCTTATTGGCTGTGGAGTAAAGCATAGGATATTTTTAAGGAAATAGAAAACCTGGAAAAGTTGAGCTGAAATCTAGTTTGGGGCACTGAAAGCTGTTTAGGATGGTGTTTGGGAGCCACTGGCAGATTCTTAGCAGGGAGGTGGGAGCCCAGGCTTGGACCACTGAAGATGATGGTGCTGAGTGCCGTCTACCATACCACTCCTGCCCCATACGCTCTATGCCCCACTGCCCACCTGCTGTGATTCCCACATTCTAGAAGAACTCTACTCATCTATCAGGGGCCATTCCAGATTCTCCTCTGGGTACTTTTTGCTTGATTTACTGTTAAGATATGTTATATTATCTTGATCAAAGCAATTTGGTGGGGTCAGCACTATAGTGCACTAGGCTAAGCCTCTGCCTGCAGCACCAGCATCCCATATGGGCACTGGTTCAAATCTCAGCTGCTCCACTTCTGATCCAGCTCCCTGCTGATGGCCTAGGAAAGCTGTAGAAGATGACCCAAGTGCTTGGGCTACTGCACCCATGTGGAAGACACAGAAGAAGCTCCTGGCTTTGGATCAGCCCAGCTCTGGCCTTTGTGGCCATTTAGGGAATGAACCAGCGAATGGAAGACCTTTCTCTCATCTCTCCCTCTCTCTGTCTGTAACTCTGCCTCTCAAATAAGTAAATAAATAAATCTTAAAAAATAAAAAAGATTTGGTGTACTGCTGACTCACGCTAGATTATAAGTTCCTAGTGACCCATCATTTTGGTATTCTCAGGAGGCCACCATTGTACCTGGTATATAATAATTATTAATACTTGTTTACCAAAGGAATTTCAGATGATGCATATCTTTTGTATAACCTCATGCCCTACAACCAGGCTCTGGCAGAATGGGGCATCAGTGTCTCAGGGCAGTCTTTATCTCAGAGCTAGTTTTAGAGCATTACACACGGATCCATGACCTCCCTTCCCATCCCAGAGACTTCCAGATGCCAACTTTAAAGGTCACTTCCCCTCCAGGTGAGCAGAGGACTTGATTCTGTTTTCAAATAATAACTAGTTATGAGGACCTTTATTTGAGTTTACATCATAGCATTAGGTAAAAAATCAATAAATTGATGAGAGTTTATAATTAGGTTTTATAGCTTTGAAGATGCCATAAAATGAGTTGATTTTTAGTTTTAAACTTAAGAACAAAAACACAATTCATGGACCCATTTCCTGATTCTCCAGAATTAAGCATTGTTAAATGTCGACATTCTTCCACTCTCTTCTGTGTGTGTATGTGTGTATTTATTTATTTTTTAAAGATCTGTTTGCTTATTTGAATGGCAGGGTGCCAGGAGGAGAAGTAGAGACAGACACACTTTCCACCCATGATTCACTCCTTAAATGGCCACAACAACCAGGGCTAGGCCAAAGCTAGGCTCCAGGAACTCCCTCTTGGTCTCCAATGTGTATGGTAGGGGCCCATGTACTTTGGCCATCTTCTGCCTTCCCAGGCACATAAGCAGGCGGCTGGATCAGGAGCAGAGTAGCTGGGACTCGAACTAGCACTCCAGTGTGGGATTCCAGCATTGCCAGTGGTGGCTTAACGAACTGCACAACAATGCTGGCCTCTATTTTTCAAGTGCATATACAATTCATGAACCACTGTTCTTCAAAAACTCAATCTTGTTGGCAAGACATAAGGCTCCCTTGACTAGAATCCTGTCCTGTAGTTTAAAAAATTGTTTTTGAGGCCGGTGCCGCGGCTCACTAGGCTAATCCTCTGCCTGCAGCGCTGGCACACCGGGTTCTAGTCCCGGTCGGGGCGCCGGATTCTGTCCCGGTTGCCCCTCTTCCAGGCCAGCTCTCTGCTGTGGCCAGGGAGTGCAGTAGAGGATGGCCCAAGTGCTTGGGCCCTGCACCCCATGGGAGACCAGGAGAAACACCTGGCTCCTGGCTTCAGATTGGTGCCGTGCGCCGGCCACAGCGTGCCAGCCATGGCAGCCATTGGAGGGTGAACCAACGGTAAAAGGAAGACCTTTCTCTCTGTCTCTCTCTCACTGTCCACTCTGCCTGTCAAAAAAAAAAAAAAAAAAAAGTTTTTGAAATAATTTTCTTTGTTTCAATGAGACTTTATGTGAGAGTCCAATATTCATTCAATAAGTATCTGTGTCCCATGTGCTATTGCGTGTGGGGACAAAGCAATGAGCAATATATGCAGGCCCCTGCCCTTGTAGAATAATGAAATCGGATAATTTCCAATAGTGACGACTGCATGGAAAGTATCACACAAGGCAAAGGGGTAGAGAGTGACTAGGCTGAGAAAGATAACTTGTGCAGGTGAGGCAGTCGTGGATGGCCTCTGTGAAATGCTCTCGATGAGGATGCATCAGCTGTGTGCAGCGGGGTGCCTGAACATACCCGTCAGAGGTTAGTGCAGACGCCCCAGGCAGAAGCCAGCATGACTGATGTGGTTGAAGTGTAGTGTCTCATACAGAGTGTGACCTGCTGAGGTGGAGAGGCAAGCAGGGGCCAAATTGTGGAGGCCTTTGTAATTGTTGCGTGGCCTTCACATAATCTTAAAATTGCAGTGAGTAGCCACAGGAGGATTTTATTATAAAATAAGATTGGTAACTTGATAATGTGAGTGACCAGAGTTGGACTGTGGAGCCCAAATCACCAGCTTCTGAAAATCTCTCACATGCCTGTATTTCCTACCAGCACCTCTTGAATGGCAGGTGGTCGGGGTACCTTGTGCCTTTGACTTTTCTAACACGTAACAGGTAACTCTGGTCTAAACACAACAGAACTTGGGACTCCTTCCTTTACCTTATCCTCCTTTGTAGACATTGGAAAGTTCTTCCTTGGGTTGGGCGTTTGACACAGTGGTTTTAGTCACTGCTTGAGACACCCACAGAGTGCCTGGATCGAGTCCCAGCTACCCTGCTTCCAATCCAGGTTCCTGCTAATGTGCACCCAGGGAGGCAGCAGAAAATGGCTCAGGTACTTGGGTCCCTATGACCCATTCTGGGGACCCAGATTGAGTCCCAGACGCCTGGCTTCAGCCTGGCTTAGTGCTGCCTATTAAAGGATTTTGGAGAGTGACCCAGTGCTTGGAAGATCTCTGTCTCTCTGCCCTTCAAATAAAAAAATAAATAAAAATTATGTTTTTAATAGAAAATATAAAGAAAATGTTCTTCCTCTGTCACCCTAGCATTTATCACCTGGCTTTAAATCCCCACCTAGGATGACAGCTGTGATCCTGTTTCTGTGCAGCAGCCTGAAATCAACCAAAGACTGGGGGGGGCGGGGGGGGCTCTGCCTCCCCCGGGCCCTTCTCCTGCCTCACAGGAAATGTCTGTGGGAGAGCTGGCCCTGCCTTTCAGGACACATTGTAGTTCCTCAGTAATTGCCAGCTTGGGGACATTCATCACATCTTTGGTCAGCAGTTTACACTGTGTTAGGTGTTTCTTGTTTTACAGTCATGGGCAGGTGACCTTGCTAAACATGGCAGTGAAGACCCAGCCACATTTGCTTTCTTTGTTTGTCTTAAACAGATGAGTTGAAGATGCTTATTTCTAAATGCCACTTCCAGTTGCTTATGGGCTAATCCAGATGTATCAGCCTCATTATGGGGTTTGTCTCCCTGTGGCTCCTCCTGGCATTCATACTGTATTCCACCACCGTCTGTACCCCTTCCAATCCTTGCAGGCCCAGTTCTCATCTTGGTTTTTTTTTCCTCCTTTCTTTTAACTCCATCTCATTAAAAACTGAAAATCTACAAAATGATCCATGAGTGTGTGTGTACTATTTTTAAAGTGGCATGAGAAGAATTCTTCTTTTCTCAGTCTGGTTCCTTTCTGAGAGAAATTTGTTGTGTATTTTTCCAAACTATTTTGTCTGTAATTACATGTAGACAATTAGCATTTTAATGAGATTGTTTTTAAAAAAGCACATTGGGATGATGCTATACATATTACTCTTTCTGATTTGCTTTTTTCACTTGGTAGTATTGCTTATACATTTTTAGCATTTAGTTGTAACTTTGAAAAAATATTTCTGTGGGAGGTGGTCACTGTGGCACAGTGGGTTAAGCCACCCTTTGAGATGGCCGCATCTAGTCTGGAGTGCCTGGGACTGAGTCTCACCTCTGCTTCCTATCCAGCTTCCTGCTAATGCACCTGGGAGAAAGCAGATAATGGCACAAGTACTTGAGTTCCTGCCACCAGTGTGGGAGATCTGGACAGAGTTCCCGACTCCTGGCTGCAGCCTGGCCTAGCCCAGGCTATTGTGGGCATTTGAGGAATGAGCCAGTGGATGGAAGATTTCTTTTTCTTGCTCTGCCTTTCAAATAAAATGAAAAAATAACCATTATAAGTTTTTTGTGGTGAAAATCCAATAGGCTGTAAAATAAAAAGGAAGTTTTCCCACTCTTATTTTTATTTTGAAGTTATTACTGTGAGTAGTTTCTTGTATATAGTCATAAATACCCATATGCACTATTCAAATATTTATAAGTACTACATGCATTCTTTAAAACATGTAATTCTACAGTATGTAGTATACTAGGAGACTTTAAAAATTTTATGGAAAATGTATATTATGTAAAAGCCACACATGGACTTAAAAATTTGCATCAAATAAACTTGTCTTTTTTTTTTATTTTTTTATTTTTTTATTTTTGACAGGCAGAGTGGACAGTGAGAGAGAGAGACAGAGAGAGAAAGGTCTTCCTTTGCCGTTGGTTCACCCTCCAATGGCCGCCGCTGCAGCCGGTGCACCGCGCTGATCCGATGGCAGGAGCCAGGATCCAGGTGCTTTTCCTGGTCTCCCATGGGGTGCAGGGCCCAAGCACCTGGGCCATCCTCCACTGCACTCCCTGGCCATAGCAGAGAGCTGGCCTGGAAGAGGGGCAACCGGGACAGAATCCGGCGCCCCGACCGGGACTAGAACCCGGTGTGCCGGCACCGCAAGGTGGAGGATTAGCCTATTGAGCCATGGCGCCGGCTCCAAACTTGTCTTTTAATCTAGTTTTCCATGAACTTTTAAAGATTTGTGTATTCATTTATTTGAAAGAGTTAGAGAGAACTTGCATCTACTGGTTCCCTCCCCCAGATGGCCATAACGGCTGGGGCTGGGCCAGGCTGAAGCCCAGAGCTTCTTCTGAGTCTCCAACATAGGTGCAGGGGCCCAAAAACTCGGGTCATCTTCCACTGCCTTCCTAGGAACATTAGCAGAGAGCTGGACCAAAAGGGGAGCCATCCAGGATTCGAACTGGTGCCCAAATGGAATGCTGGCATTGCAGACGGCAGGTTAACCCGCTGCACCACAGCACCGGCCCCTTCCATGAGCTTTTTAAAATGCCCTTCAATATATGTCATATAGCATCTTGAACATTTTCCTGTATCAACATACGTAGGTGCCATGTTCTTTTCAGTGAGGGCATAAATAATATTCTATTGTGTCAGTGCACTACAGTCGGTTTAGCCATTTCCTTATTGATGAACTCACTTCATCGTTTGAAAATATTTGACCCTTCATAGTTATGTTCAGTCCCTCTGCTTTGTTGTGAGCTTTGTTTATTCACCATGAGAAACATTTACCATGAGCCTCCTCATCTTGGCGCTGTGCAGGGTGCCAGGGCCACAGGGTCCTCGGTGCACAGCCCATCCCCCACTCGAGATGTGACAGACATGCTCACGGAGAACGCAGGCTGTGACAGGGCTGCAGTGAATGTACGCGCCTACGCACATACACAGTGTTATTAATTCCATTTAGGGAAGGTTTATAAAGAAGGGGAAATTAGAATCAAATTTTAAAGGATAATAGGAGATTGCCTAGGGGTTAGAAAAAGAAGGTCATGTTGTGGGGAGAGTAACAACAAAATAGGTCGGCAGGAAAGGGAATGTCGCGTACAAAGACTGGCTGGCAGCTCAGTGTGATTAGAGCATGTGCCGGAGTGGCTGGGTTAGCTCGGGAATTATTCCTAAGGAACACCTGACGAGTGAATAGAAGGATGGTGCTCTCTGCCCATCTGCACACCACGCCCCCTTAGGGCTGTCCTCTTTGTGTTGTGTGGGGTGCACACAATGCCACCAGCCTGGGGGCTTTTCTCTAATTGCTCTGATCCATTTTTGAAACTCTTACCATATCATGTCCTCTTTCCACAGCATTTAGTCTCGTCAAGCAGTAGAAGAGAATTCAGCCATGGCCCCAAGGAAGAGAGGTGGTCGGGGGATTTCGTTCATCTTCTGCTGTTTCCGGAATAATGACCACCCAGAAATCACTTACCGGCTGCGAAACGATAGCAACTTTGCGCTTCAGACCATGGAGCCAGCGCTGCCGATGCCCCCTGTGGAGGAGCTGGACGTCATGTTCAGTGAACTTGTGGTGAGTCTCGGACATCGTGCTGGCACTGGTGGTAGGACCCCGAGAGGGGGGAGGGGAGATGACGCAGTTGGGTATGTTTGGTTTGCCGTGGACTTCCCTTTTTTCAGGGAAATAGCTCCACCCCCCTTTCTGTCTGCACCCTCACTGTCAGCCCTGACCTCTGTGGATAAGAAGAGAGAAGAGGGTGCTGGTGTTACATCTGTAGTGCTTCGCTGGTGCCTGAAGTGGGAATGGGGATTTAGACCTTCCGGTTGGTAAATATCTGGCAGTACCTAACTCTGGCTCCTGACTCCATCTTCCTCCTAATGTTGATCCTAGGGGGCAGCAGAGATGGCTTAAGAACTGTGTCCCTTGGCCAGCGCCATGGCTCAATAGGCTAATCCTCCGCCTGCGGCACTGGCACACCGGGTTCTAGTCCCGGTCGGGGCGCCGGATTCTGTCCCGGTTGCCCCTCTTCCAGGCCAGCTCTCTGCTGTGGCCCAGGAGTGCAGTGGAGGATGGCCCAGGTGCTTGGGCCCTGCACCCCATGGGAGACCAGAAGAAGCACCTGGCTCCTGGCTTTGGATCAGCATGGTGCGCCAGCCGCAGTGCGCTGGCAGTGGCGGCCATTGGAGGGTGAACCAAGGAAGACCTTTCTCTCTCTCTCTCTCACTGTCCACTCTGCCTGTCAAAAAAAAAAAAAAAAAGATTTGGGTCCCTGCCACCCACATGGGGGACCTTTGATTGATTTCCCAAGTCCTGACTTGGCTGGCACGTCAGTCCCAGCCCCTACAGGCATTTGGGGAGTGGGCTGGCAGATGGGAACTTCTTTGTCTACTCTTCACCTCGCACCTGCCTCTCAAGTTTAACAAATAATTTTAAAGATCAATTTATTTTGTGTGAACAAGTTTGAAATCCTTATATTTTTTCCATGACATTAAAGAAAATTATCTAGTTTGATTTGTTTGAAAGGAAAAGAAAGAGAAACAGACATGTCTGCCATCCTCTTCTTCATTCCTCAAATGCCTGTAACAGCCGAGGCTGGCCAGTTCAACAGTGGGAAAGCAATCTGGTTCTCCCACAGTGTGGCAGCAACCCAGTTAACCTGAGCCATCAACTCTGATACGGGGTACAGGCATCCAAGTAGTGTCTAACCTCTAGGCCAAATGCCTACCTCTCCTTGCTCTTTTTGAAGACTCTGCGTATGTGTGGATTTCAAAAGTTTTTCACACCAAAGGAAACTTGCCTTTTAATTCCATTTTTCACAAAGCTTTTGAAGAACTCTCATACTAATATGTATACATAACTTCCTTCACCTGCTTCATACCTCTGGGATTCCCCAGGGCTCACCTACTGACAGTTTCTGAGGTGTAGTATTAATATCTGTTTTTAAAAATTAGTCATACTTCCCTCCTGTCTTTTATCCTTTGGTGAAGGAAATTATTACTTAAGTACAGTAATCATTATTTAGCCTAATGATAGGATTGGGACATGGGAAACTGTTTAAAGATACTATCAGTTTAGAATTCACTGTCCTCAAATGAGCTGGCACGTCTAGTGCAGGACCCATCCAGCAGGAGAGAGAAGTGCACTCTTCAATTCACTTTCTCAGGCACCTCCAGAGCAGGGTTTGTTTACACTACACATGTCACAGGCTGTTCTGGTGTAGTTTGAAAGACACTGGCACAGATATTAGGAAGATCCCGGTTCAGAGTAGTGCTCTGGCTTTGTCTGCATAAGGAAAAAAGATCGTATTATATTTCTGAGCCTGTTTTTTTTGAAAATGGAGAAAAAACCCAATGGCTCCTCCTGGGTTTGATGTGTTTTACTAAGAATAGTTCACACTGGGAGTGGCCCAATGCCTGGTCCTTAAAGTTACTCAGTAAATAATCTGTGAGTTCTGTGTCCTCACTTAATCACCACTGGCGTTTTGTAATGGAGTTCTAATCAGACCATGTCTGTTGCCCCACAGTTACTAGAGAATGCTATTATTCTTTCGTGTCTCTTCTGTCCAAGTAATGTTGGCCGTGCCACTGCCCTTCATGGATAGTATCCTAACTAACCATGTCACTGCAGCTCTTACAGATCGGAATGAAACGGAAGGGCAAGACCACGGGCCAGTCCGTGAAGCTCAGACTTGGGCTCTGGTCCCTGGGTGGAGTAACGAGCCTCGTTCCCAGCAGACTTGGTTGGGAGAAAGAAGAGATGATTCCTGGCATTACGATATACTTGTTGATGTTGAATGTTTTAGTGTTTAAGGAATCTCTTCTCTCTCCCATCTCTGTTGTGTGCAGAACTCAGTTCTAGGTGTTAACGAGCAGGTTGGAAATAGAAAGACAGAAACTGCCCCCAAGGACCTGACAGTTTAGTAGCAGAAGGGGTTTAATAATGAAGAAGGGATAATGCCACCAAAGAAACAAGCACAGAACACCTCCACAGAGGTGTGGCAAGGTGATGAGAAGGCGGTCAGGGAAGGCTTCCTGGGTGACAGGAGCTGTCAGCAGCAGTCAGTGGGAGGTGAGAGGGAGGTGGGGGACTAGTGTTGAGGGCTGTCTCCATCTTGAGTTAGTTTGTGTTAATGATACAAAACCCTCAGTGGCTTCACAGCAGAGGCTGATCACTTGCAAGTGCTGCCTGTCTACTGTGGGTCAGCTATGATTCTGTTCCCCTTCTGCTAAGACTCAGGCCTGATGGAAGAGGAGGGACAGACATAGTGACCCATGAGCAGCCTCTAGGCGTATGCTTGTAAGTAACACGTGCCACAGTGTCCGTGTTTCACTGACAGTGCCCATCACATGGAGTTCACAGGGCGAGGCGGTGCCATCCTTCTCTAGGGACGGGCACCACAAGTCACATAGCCAAACCTGAGGTCATTGGGGTGGGTGGAGGACACACAGTCTGCTCTCAGGGAGGGGCAGTGACTCATCTACCCTGATGGCTGTCAAGAATGGCAATAATGATGCGTTTATGGGCTTCATTTTGAAACTGAAAGTCCACGTAAGGAGATGGTGTTGCTGATAGCTGAAGACTTTGGTGGTGGCAGAGCCAGTGGCAGAACCAGGTCCCTGGAGCATCCACGGCCTTCGCATCACCTTCTGTCTGCCAGCCCTCACGAGACCTGTGGTGGCAGTTCCATGGACATCTTGAAGGCAGTTCGTTGATCTGCACTCATAAGAGAAAATTCCACTCTCTGCCTTTTAAATTGAGAAAGTTTGTTTTTTTTTTTTAAATCGGGGTAAATATATTTATCCTTTCAAAACACTTAACATTTCTTTATGGTAAAAGCATCCAAAGCCCTATCTTCTAGGTGTTTTAAAACAGAGAAATGTACAGTACATTCATATTATCAATATTGATGTCTCTATTCTGTGTGAAAATTGCCTACAGCTGTTAGTTGTTAAAAAGCCAGTGTCAAACCAGAACTTTAAGCCAAAACCATTGGAAAACAAATTATCTTGAGGCTTATATCTGCCCTGGTGAGTGACAGTGGATTTTTGTCTACTCCTGGATTCATGGACTTAGACCACAAATCCATCCATCTGCCAGGGATGGCCTGGGTGGGGCAAGAGTGGGGCTCCAAGCCGTGGGCAGCCTCCGCTCCGGATTCCCCGGAGCGGTTGGAGAAGCCCTCGCGTTGCAGCAGGATGGGCTCCTGCTGGCCGTCTGGGGAAACTTCCTTTGGGTGAGTTCTCTGAGCTGGAGCTTGTTTGCCTGTGTGTGGAGTGCGCGTCATCCCATGTGCCGGATGGGGCTCTCGTGGTGGTTGAAGAACACAACTTCCTTTGAAAGGCTGGCGCCTAGTCCCAGTGCAGCAAGAGGCGGGGGAGACCATTTGGATATTTTTGGGTGTGCCGCCCTGAACGAAGATCCCAGGTTTTTCCTTTTCGTGAAAGCTAATATGCCTGCTGTGGACGAGGCAGTGTGGACCCCAACTTGGGGCCTTTTTTCCTTTAGAGCCAGTGGTTCATTTCCTTTGCCTTGTCCAATAAGTCACTCATTTGGCTTTTTTTTTTTTTTAAGTGATACTACTGGGTTTCTTTCGTAACTGCTCACGGCAACCTTATTGTCTCATAAATTAAGCAAGCCAGGGTAGGAGGTCAGTCACGTGGATCCTCAAAGGCGGTGGCCAGTGAGGTGTGCCTTGTTCTGTAGCAGGCCCTGCCAGAGGTGGCAGAGCCAGAGCCATGCCAAACTCAGGACGTGGTGGACTCGGGAGGTGCCAGTCCCATAGCCTGCCTGTACTTTTTTTTGAACAGGAGACTTATTGAGACATAATTCATGTACCACATAATTTACCTATTTAAAGTATGTAATTCAGTGGCTTTAAGTATTCATGGAATGGTGCAACCATCACCAAAGTCAGTTTTAGAACACTTGTGTTGCCCTAAAAAAGAACCCCCATGCCCACTAACCATTACTCTCCATTCATCCCAGGACCCACAGCTAGTACTAATTTGCTTTCTGTCTGAGAATTTGCCAACTCTGGACACTCGTACCCAGGAAATCATACAGAATATGGTCCATTGTGACTGGCTTCTTTCACTTCACATCAGGGTTTCAGGGTTCACCCACTGTGTTACATATCACTTCACTTCTTTTTGCTGCATAAGCACAAAATGAACTACAAATTCTGTTGTGTGTAAATATGCTGCATTCTGTTCACCATTTATCATTGGTAGGCATTTGGGTTGTCTCTAGTTTGGAGCTGTTATGAATCGTGCTGCTGTTCACCCATCTGCAAGTTGTTACATAGAAATATGTTCTCCATTCTTGCGGGTGTATACCTAATGTTGAAGTTGTTGGGTTAACTTTTGAGGAACTGTCAGACTGCTCCCAGAGTGGCTGTAATGTTTTACACTCCCACCAACAGTGCTGGAGGGCTCTAGTTTCTCTCCACAACTTTGCCAACACTTGTTCTTATTCACTCCCTCCCAGTGGATTAACCGTCTGCTTTAAAGGCTGTTCTATGGCTCCTTAAAGAACTGAGAACATATAAATTGGGAATTATTTCTTGTGTGTTGTCAAATAGAAATAAAATCTCCCCGCCAGCAATCTTTAGATTAATTGGGATATGGCAAAACACTGAGTTTCTCTTTAATCTCTGCTAACCATGTGTTGTATGCATTTTGAACATGACTTTTTTTCCTGTGATCTTCTTCCACTCCAACCCCTCTGCTCCCTTCTCCTCCCCTCTATTTCTTCCTCTTTGTCCTCTGTCTCAGAATAAATAAAGCAGTAACCAGTCAGAGACTGAGTATGGGTCCCTCACAATTAAATTCAGCTGTATTATTTTCCTCCAGGCTCTTTAAGTTTCTTTGGATTATCCCAACCAACATATTTGAAGAATCTTAGGCATGACAACTCTATAGGTTGTCCTTGTCCAAGTAAATATCTGCACGTGGATATTAGCAATAAAAGACTTCCTTTGGGATAGACGGAAGAATGTGCCATTAATTGACTGATGGATTATTTTGAGGTGACTGTATTAAGTGCCTTTCTTGCCAGATTCCTCCCCCCCCCACCTTTTTAATATTTATTTATTTATTTGAAAGACAGAGTTACAGAGAGGCTGAGAGAAAGAGAGGTCTTCCATCCGCTGGTTCACTCCCCAGATGGCTGCAACAGCCAGAGCAACACCAATCCGAAGCCAGGAGCCAGGAGCATCTTCTGGGTCTCCCACGCGGGTGCAGGGGCCCAAGGACTTGGGCCATCTTCCACTGCTCTCCCAGGCCATAGCAGAGAGCTGGATGGGAAGTGGAGCAGCCGGAACTTGAACTGGTGCCCAAATGGGATGCCGGCACTGTAGCTGGTGGCTTTACCGGCTATGCCACAGCTATGCCAGATCCTGAGGTAGTTGATGAGCACAAGACGGTTTTAATCATGTGTGGAGGTGAAGATCAGCAGGAAAACAGAAGCTAAATGTGCAATCCGACCAAATGGCAGTGAACATGCAGTGTTGTGAGGGAGGCTGCCCAAGCAGGACATTTTGTTGGAGAACCTTGGTACCCCCATGCCCCCCCCCCCGTCCTTTTTTTTTTTTTTAATGAGACGGGAACTTCACTGGAATGACATTGCTCGTCTTTGGAATGGAGCACAGTCCTTTTACCTGCTTCTCTACTGCTCAGCCTGGTTTCAGAAAACACATGCTGTGACCCTCGGTGCTGCACATTTCACAGGAATGAGTCCCGTGGCGGGGGAGGAGGAGTGTGTGTGTGTGTGGGGGGGGGTTCTGTAGTTGTCCCCTGCACCTGTGACTCCAAGTGTCTCATTCAGCAGGGAAATCCCCATAGGCCCCCTTCTCTGCAGAAGGGAGCTGTGTTTGCCATGAGTAAAAAGGAATGGATTTGATTCACATTTGCATGGTTCCTTAGCTTAGCTCTCAGTTAATTCCAGACTTGCTGGGGAAGAAAGGTAGTGTTCACTGTCCCCAGTCCCACTGTTACCTAAGCTAGTGTGAAGGACCTTGGAAGGCTTCCTGGGGAAAGTGACCTTTAATGTGAGGCCTGAAAAACAAGGAAATATCCTGGTACACAGGAGTGAAGAGTGTTACAGACAAACAGTCTGTATAAGAGCTGGGAGGTCAGAGGGAAAGCATGGAAGTCTATAGAAGCAGAAAGATGTTTAAGTTTGGATGGAACATAAAAATAGGGGAGGCTGGAAGAGCTGGGGATTCTGGGAGGTGAGCCTGGGAAAGGCCTGAGGATGGCTGTATTGTGATTTAGATATAGCTCTTAGTCTTCCTTAAACCAATTATACCAAAGTACATTGAAACACTTTGCTGTCTGGTTGCATCTACAGAAATAGCCCCTGTTCTATACACTCTTAGTGAGATGTCAGCAAGTTCAGTGATAGTGGTTGATTGAGATTGTTTTCTTTTGAGCTCAGTCGTTAGGTGAGGTGCTTTCTTGTGCCAGGACACACTTCCTCTGGCTACTTTAGTTTTGAAATAGAAGGAGAGAACGTTACTAAGACCCCCACCCCACCCTGCTCTTCTGTGGCGTAGACTCCTCCATAACCCAAGGAGTAGTAAGGGTTTCCTGCAGAATGTGTCACAGCAGCAGTGATACTGGATTTGGTGTCCCCCTCACAGCCTCTGTTTCTGCCAACCTCAGCTCTTTGGCTCTGTGAAATGTGTAGAATGTCTCTCCTATGTAAGATTTTTTAGGGGAGAAATCCAAGTCTAAAACAAAGTCTGGTTATTATTTTTAAAGTATGTTATATAGTAAGTCTGACCTCTTATGGCACACATATTGTGCATTTGGAACCTGTTTCATAGACTTTTAGAGGAAAGCTTTCATTTCAAATGCAGCACATCACTGAATTTATAGCTAGTTGGAAATAATATGCCATATGAATCCAAGTTTTTCTAAGCCAGAACTGTTGCCAGTTCCATTTAATACTATTTTCTGATTAATCTGCTTATTTTCAAGTCTAGTTCTTTGTCTTCCATTCATTTGGCCAATGGGCCTAGTGTTTTTGGGTAATATGGAGTGCTATGCCTTCTAAGAAAGGTAAAATATTCCAAAGAATATTTTCGTTGAAAAACTCATTACCTATCTCAAAACCACCATTTAGACTACTGTGGATTGCCAAGAAAAGTTAAAAATCTCAGTGGAAAGATAGTAGATATTATAGGTTAAGATTTCTGTCTTCAAAATATAATCATAAATGAATATGACTATAGGTCAACCTTATTAAGTACTAAGGATATTCTCAACACTATAATCAGCACAAGACTT
The DNA here is from genome assembly GCF_051225735.1 of Oryctolagus cuniculus. Classification (NCBI taxonomy): domain Eukaryota; kingdom Metazoa; phylum Chordata; class Mammalia; order Lagomorpha; family Leporidae; genus Oryctolagus; species Oryctolagus cuniculus. The sequence goes on from NC_142868.1 coordinate 103,969,382, forward strand.
TGAGAAATGAAAATAGTAGGAATGAGAGAACTTAGTCGATACATCACAGCACAGTGAAGGTAAGCTGAGCCCAGTGAATTCACTTGGGAACCCCCATCACTAATCTCTTCATTTTTCAATATATTCTGAAGTCACTTTGGTATGAATGGAGCTACAGGAATCCAAGTTAGTCTTAAAGGCTTTCCAGAGTACAAATTTTGTTTTACTAGCCATGTGAACTGTTATCCCTTTTCTAAAGCTGTCAACATAATTTCTCTTATTACTAAGGCTATTTTAAGTTCTCCTTGATAATAAAATTCTTCCATTATCATCAGAACCAATGAAAAGTTTCAATACTTTTTATATCTTTATTTTTGTAAGATTTATTTACTTGAAACTATGAGTTAACACACACACACCCACGAGAGTGAGAGAGAGAGAGAGAGAGAAAGAGAGAGAGAGCTTGCACAAGAGAGAAAGAGACCATCCGTCCACTGTTTCACTCCCCAGATAGCTGCAATGGCCAGGGCTGGGCCAAACTGAAGCCAGGAGCAGGAGCTTCATCTGGGTCTCCCAAGTGGGTGGCAGGGGTCCAAGCACTTGGGCCATCTGCCCCTGCTTTCCTCAGACCGTTAGCAGGGAGCTGGATCAGAAGTGGACAGTCAGGACATGAACCAGCACCCATATGGGATGCTTGCATTGCAGGCGTAGGCTTTACACACTGTAATACAAGACCAGCCTCTATCTTTATTTTTAAAACTTCTCTTTTACTCTAACACCAGGACTCAGTTCCCATTCTTTAAGAAGAAAAAATTAGGTAGCAGGAATGTTTAATTTTAAGCTGAAGGAAAGAAAAAAACTGGTTGTGAGAAGTCTTAGATTTAGCCTACTGTTTCTTAATGACAGTCTAAAGCATTGCTTGGCAATTAAGCAGAGGAAATCAGAATGTATAAAGACTTCATATATATATATATTTATAAGTATGTATGTATAAAACCTTCAAAGTCTGTAACCCAAAAGTCAGGATCTAATGAAGGAATTGATATTAAAACTATTCTATTTCTGTGAAGTTAAAAGTTGTTTTCATCTGACAAACCTAATAAGGTCAAGAGAGAAAATTCTGTTTAGCTAAAGGACATGATTAGGTGACAGGGAAGAAAAAAGCTATTGAGTAGAATTTCCCTTGACACTGTGGCATTTTGGATAAAGCAACTTGATGAGTTCATAGAAAAATGATTAGGATAGTGTGAAACTATGCAGCACATCACAGAGGGAAGTAGGAATGCAGATATGGACTTCAGTGTGTGCAGTGCTAAAATTCCTGGATAGTAAATGTGCACTACTGCCAGCATACGGTCAGCTTAAAGGTGACCTGAGAATGATCTCAACCCCCAAACTTGATAAACAAGTTATTTTGACTGTGAGAACAACTGGTGAATTTTAATACAAGCTGAGGTTGATAGAAGTGATTTTGCTTGGTTAAATTGAGGGTACTTCAAAAAGTTCATGGAAAATGAAATTAAAAGATGTTTGTCTTGGATGTGAACAAGTTCAAAATCCATGCATTTTTCATGAACTTCTTCAGTTTCCATCTAGTGCTCTGAACTAAACACATCAAGTAAATCTTAAGATAAAACTATAAAATCATTTTCTTCCTTTAGCTAAATTTGTATTTTTATCTCACCCAGATCACTCCAAATTTGTCTTCTTCTAGAAGCTGTTAAATTTGGATTTTGACTTCATAGTAAATACCTTAGTGTCAACCCAGTTAGCCCATATTTCTGGATACTTTTTTTTTTGACAGGCAGAGTTAGAGAGTTAGTGAGAAAGAGAAAGAGAGAAAGGTCTTCCTTCCATTGGTTCACCCCCAAATGGCTGCTACGGCTGGCGCACTGCGCCGGTCCGAAGCCAGGAGCTAGGTGCTTCCTCCTTGCCTCCCATGTGGGTGCAGGGCCCAATGAGCCATGGCGCCGGCCTGGATGCTTTTTAATATAAGTCTTAGAGACTGATCTTCTGACTATAATTTAAAATTGGATTATTTAACTTAGTGCTCATGCTACCAGGTGTAAATTATGCAGTCAGTTTAATGCCTATTTTCTAATGCCCGCATATAAGCTAGTTTAGGTGTTAAAAAAAACTGGAGGAGAACTTGATCTCTGTGAGTAGTGTGGTTTGGTATAACTTTGAAATTGTTTCAGTAATAGCTCAAGGATCTGGTAGTTTGTACAGATAACTGCATAAGAATATATCTTGATACTCATGAAGTCATCCAAGCACCATGATTTGCTCTCAAAATGTATATGACATGGCCTTTGGGAGGTAAACGCCTAAAACACTGATGCTGTGCTTCAGTTCTATGCTAGTGTAGAATATTTTTATCTGTTGTATTTGGAATCCTTCCCACCCTACCCCTAAACTCCCAAAATGCCTCTGGAGTTTCAAACTATTTCTTTAAGATTTTTTTTTCCCATTTCTATTTGAAAGGTAGAGAGAGAAAGATATCTTCCATCTGCTGGTTCACTCCCCAGATGCCACAAAAGCCAGGGCTTGACCTGACCTAAGCCAGGAGCCAGAATCTCCATCCCGATCTCCCACATGGGTAGCAGGGACCCAAGTACTTGAGCCATCGTCTATTGCTTTCAGGGTATACATTAGCAGGAAACTGGATTGGAAGCAGAGTAGCTATAACTCAAAGCACTCTAATATAGGTTGCAGGTATCTTAACCACTGCACCAAATGCACACCCCTCAAATTCTTTCTTGATGCATATTGTAGAAGCTCAGTGACCAGCTACATCTTTTGGTTATGATTTTCTGACTTATGAATGAAGAGCTGAATTTTTTTTTTTTTAAATCAAATCCCTCGGTGCTGGCGCTATGGCGCAGTGGATTAACACCCTGGCCTGAAGCGCCAGCATCCCATATGGGTGCCGGTTCAAGTCCCGGCTGCTCCACTTCCAATCCAGCTCTCTGCTATAGCCTGAGAAAGCAGCAGAAGATGGCCCAAGTTTTTGAGCCCCTCACCCATGTGGGAGACCCAGAGGAAGCTCCTGGCTCCTGGCTTTGGATCAGTGCAGCTCCAGCCATCTCTGCCTCCCCTCTCTCTGTGTAACTCTGACTTTCAAATAAATAAATCTTTTAAAAAAGAAAATCCCTCAAAAAAGTTGCATTTTTTCCTCTTGTCTGTCCAGTTTTAAATGCATTTAAACAGCTGCTAGCTGTTTATTCCATTACACAATGCAAAATTTAAGAAGTAGGTTAAACCAAATGACTGAAAGGTCACCTGGGTTGGTTTTGGGAAATTTGGACATTCTTGGGTGTAGAGGGAAAAGTGAGAAGTTCTTTTGTCTTTTGAAGGCAGAGGTACAAAGGAAGGGAGTGAGGGAGAGAGAGATTTTCCATTCTCTGGTTCAGTCCCCAAATGACTGCAACACCCAAGGCTGGGCCAGGCCGAAGCCAGGAGCCTGGAACTCCATCCTGGTCTCCCACACTGGGCCATCTTCCAGCACTTCCCAAGCACATTAGCAGAGAGCTGGGTCGGAAGTGGAGCAGCCAGGATTCACCGGCGCCCATATGGAATGTCAGTGCCACAGGCAGTGGTGGCTTAAGCTGCTGAGCCACAAGGCTCATCTGCCATCTTTTCAAAAATCAGATTGTTTTGAGTTTTATTCTCCTATGAGTAACTCATTTTGTTCAATCCCTGATGAAAAGGCGTCTTTTCTGTTGTTGGGGCTTTTTTTTTTTGTTTTTTTTAACTGGACAGGTAGAGTTATAGACAGTGAGAGAGACAGAGAGAAAGGTCTTCCTTCTGTTGGTTCACTCCCCTAAAGGCTGCTACAGCTGGCGCTGCGCTGATCCGAAGCCAGGAGCTGGGTGCTTCCTCCCGGTCTCCCATGCGGGTGCAGGGCCCAAGCACTTGGGCCATCCTCCACTGTACTCCCAGGCTACAGCAGAGAGCTGGACTGGAAGAGGAGCAACCAGGACAGAATCCAGTGCCCCATCCAGGACTAGAACCCGGTGTGCTGGTGCCGCAGGTGGAGGATTAGTCAAGTGAGCCATGGTGCCGGCCCTTGTTGGGGCATTATATCTGGCTTTTCCCCTCCGGATCCCCAGGGCTAGAGAATTGCCTGTCCTGAGTAGCTGCTCGACAAATGCCTGGAGCCTAAAGGAGCGGAAGGATAAGCAGTCATAGATACGTAAGACAGGTCATGCCCTGTGAGTGTTTGAGACAGTGCTTGGGTGATGCAAGCGTGAGTTAATGACTGCTGGACACTCCGGCAGCAGGGTCTGTACAATTTTCTATCTTCCAAAGCCTCTGCACCAGATATTGCTTAGTAAATGGTTGGCCTCACTGTGGGAGGAGACACCTTGTGCTCGATTGTCTTCTGACCCAATTAAAGCTGAAATAGGTCACGTGAGCTGCTGAGCTCCCAGGCAAGTCTCTGGAGGGTACGGGAGAGGCCATGCTGGCAGGAGCAGTGCTGGTGTTGTGGAGGGAGGTGGTGTGTGTAGACTTGGCTTCAGAGTTGCCCAAGGGCCTTGGGGTGTCCTACTGGTCTGTTGCTTTACAACTGCTTCAGTATCCCAGGAGACAAAGTCCCTCCAGTCAGGAAAACACTGCTTAGAAATTCTCTGTTAAGCCTTTCCGCTGATGCTGTCCTAGATTATAGATCTACAAACTGAACATTTAGGTATTGCAAAATGATTCTAACATACCAGGTCACTTCAAGAAGTTGGTGGAAAATGGAATGAAGAGATCAGTTTATTTTGGTACAAAACATTTTTGAAATCTACAGATAAGGTTTTCATAATATACATTTGCCCTGAACTTTTCAAAGACCCCCTTGGACTTGTCTTTTCATTCCATTTCCCCCAAAGTTTTTGGCGTACTCTGTATATATTTAGAACAGACGTGTTTATTTTAGTTTACTGGAAGACTCTTCTGGTTATGCAAATTAATTAAAAGTTAAAGTCACTCTAATGAGTTTCCAGTTGAATAACCAAAAAGCTGAATAAGCTGAAGGTTTAGCTGCAGACTGTATGCAAACTGAACGTGGGGAATCCAGGGAAAGAAGGAAACGGTATAAAACGTTAAGTCATCAGTAAGAAACTAAAAATTATTTCCAGGAGTCACCCTTTCCCACTTCTTGTTCTTACACATCACAGGAAAACACGTCTGTCAGGCACAGAGGACGTTACTGTGCAGGGGTGGTGAGTCAGGTTTTGGTGTTTTGGGTGGTGAGAGCATTGGCAGAGGCCTTGCAGGCTTGTCCCTCTGTGCACACATCCCTTTGGGGGTGTCGAGCTCTCAGTTTCCCACTTCATGCCTTCCTGACGAGTTAGGAGCCGGTAATAATTCACTGAATACACCTCTATTTGAACCGACAAAAGTCATATCTAACTTTCAGATTTTAACTACCACCATGGAAATACAATACTTTTCTCAGGGTCATTCCGGTTAAATTTTAAGAGCTGTGTTGACAGTTGGTGACTCCTGGATGTGACTGTCGTTTGCTTGGGCGGGGCTGGATGTTCATAAATGTAATGATTTACCACTACTTGTTACAGCTTTTTTTTTTCTCTGCCAAAGTGTCACCATTCAATCTTCTATCTGCTTCCTCCCACCCCCGTGTTGTATCTATAACAATGCCTTGTGGCTGCAGGTCTAGTGATTGGCCTCTCTGAGGGTTTGATTGACTTCTGGTACTAAGTTGGGGGTTGGAGGAAAGGATTACATTCAGGGAAGGTTCTACTCCTGGTGGGTCCTAGAGGTAAAGTGGAGGAAACCTTTCCTGATGAGTTAGGATAGGGAGATTGGGCCTATTTGCTCTGAGAAGATACCTGTAGTATAAAGGAGAAGATTAGAGACTTGCTTGAATAATAATGTGGTTGGAAATTCGATGAACTCTGTATATTGAGTCAGAAGGATAATTTCCATATCAAGAACCATTAAAAGGCAAAAGACGACAAAAAGACAAAACCCCAGAACACACACACACAGTGAGTTGACTGGCGGGGTAACCCCTAGGACTTGTCTTAGCTTACCTGCCAAACTGTCCCTCCTCCCCGCAACAAGATAGACAGATTAGAGACAGAGAGCGCTGCCATGAACTGGTTCACGCCCCAGGTGCCTGCAGTGCTGAGACGGAGTCAGGGCTGAAGCTGGGGCCTGGGAGCTCAGTCCAGGTTTCCCGCAGGAGCGGTGGGGACCTCACTGCTTGAGTCATCTGCGGTTGCCTCCCAGGGGCTGTGTTCTCAGGAGGCTGGAGTCAGAGCCACAGCTCAGCCCGGGTACTCCAGTGTGGGAAGGGCATCCTAACTGGTTGCTTAACAGCTAGGCAAAACACCCGCCTCTCCTCATTTTTCTTACTTTCTGTTTTCCTCAGCTTTATTCATGTATCCTTCTAGCTCTGTACAAGAAGTCTGGAATTCCTTATAGATTTTCCTTCTTAACCAGAATTGCACTTGGCTGATTGAAATTATTTATTTGGTAAACTTTTCAAAAAAAATTGGCTCAAATATTACTTTGGAGGCATTCTTAATAATCCCATATTCAGTTTAGCTAAACTTTCTGACAAGAGCCTTTTTTTTTTTTTGGACAAGCAGAATAGACAGTGAGAGAGAGAGACAGAGAGAAAGGTCTTCCTTCCATTGGTTCACCCCACAAATGGCTGCTACGGCCAGTGCACTGAGCCGATCCAAAGCCAGGAGCCAGGTGCTTCCTCCCGGTCTCCCATGCGGGTACAGAACCCAAGTACTTGGGCCATCCTCCACTGCCTTCCCAGGCCACAGCAGAGAGCTGGACTGGAAGAAGAGCAACCGAGACAGGACCCAGCGCCCCAACCAGGACTAAAACCCGGGGTACCGGCACCACAGGCGGAGGATTAGCCAAGTGAGCCGCGGTGCCGGAAGACTCATTTGTTAAAAGGTGTTGGTCTTCCAGCTCACACAAAACCCTTACTGTATATTATTTCAAAATTCCTTCCCTTGCTCTATCTAGCAGATCAGCCCATTTCCTTAGATTGATTTGTACCATGCTGATTGTTTTCTCATTTATGTATATTTCTCTATGGAGCTGCCTGTTTACACCAGAGTATAGGACTGGTGAGATTTCTTTGCACAGAATCTTGCAGAAGTGGAGCTTATAATATATTTTGTTAGGATGAAGCCTAGAACTATAGTTCTCACAGCTAGGCTTCCCACAGAAGACCTTCCTTCTTATATAAAAACACAAAAAATGTTTTTCTTTGAAGGACCCTGTTATGCATGGATTCCAAATTTTTTTCATGGCAAGATTGACTTGTCTTTTAATTCCATTTTCTGTGAGCTTTTTGAAGTTCCCTTGTGCATTTTTATTACTACATAAAAGTATAGTTAGGGGCCTGTGTTGTGGCCTGGTGGGTTAAACCACCATCTGCCACACTGGCATCCCATGTGGGTGGTGGTTCAAGACTCGGTTCCTCCACTCCTGATCCAGCTCCCTCCTAACGGCCTGGGAAAAACAGTAGAAGATGACACAAGTATTTGGGCCCCTGCTACCCATGTGAGAGACCTGGAAGAAGCTCCTGGCTTCAGCCTGGCCCAGTGTCGGCTATTACAGCCATCTGGGGAGTGAACCAGCAAATGGAAGATCTGTCTCTCTCTCTCCCTCCATAACTCTGACTTTGAAATGAATCTTTTTAAAAAAAATAGAATTAATACCTTTTCTAAGATGAAAGTCTTTCAGAGTACTATCATGTTTATTTGATTAGTTGTTTGTTTATTTGGAAGAGACAGTGTTAGGGAAAGAGAAAGAGTGAGCGAGCTTCCATCTGCTGGTTCACTTCCTAAATACCTATAATATCTGGAGCTGGGCTGGGCTGGGCTGGGCTGGAGCCGGAGCCGGAGCCGGAGCCGGAGCCGGAGCCGGAGCCGGAGCCGGAGCCGGAGCTGGAGCCAGGAGTCAGGAGCCAGGAGCCAGGAGCCAGGAGCCGGAGCCGGAGCCGGAGCCGGAGCCAGAGCCAGAGCCAGAGCCAGGAGTGAAATCCATGTCTCCCACCTGGGTGACAGGAACTCAGTTACCTGAACCTGCTGCCTGTCGGGATGTGCATTTTCAGGAAGCTGGAGTCAGGAGCCAGAGCCGGAAACTGGACCCAGTTACTCTGATGTGGGACGCAGGTGTCTTAACCACTAGAGCAAGTGACCACTCCCCATCTGTGGTTTTTAAGAAATCTGAACTTTCTGTGGAGAGGAATGATGCTTAGTGCAAATGTTCCTCCTTTTTATCATTTGCTAAGTCATTTTCCTTTACTTGACTCTCAAAACTTTACTCAGGAAAGGATAATATGAAAAGAATTTCTGTGACCATTGACAGAAGCCAGGCTACCCTAGTTTTAGGAGTCACAGATTTAGGAGTCAAAGATTAGGTTATTTACTAGGATTTAACTAATGCTACTTGTTTGCTGATCTTAGTGCAAAAGATGGCTGTTAACTCAGAGTAAGTCTCTGCCCTTCTGTGTGTGGCACCTCAAGTAGCAAAAAAGTGGTAAAGAAACAAAACACAAAGGTGCTTGAGGACTGCTGTTTAATATTAATTTACTAAGGGACCATGGGAAAACCATTACCTTTGTCTTAGCCTAAAATGGAATTCATGCTAATCCAATTTATAGGTTTTCAAAGAAAGGGTGAGGGAATTTCATTGGAGTGACCCTTGGTTTCAAACAAAAGCTGTGTCTGAAACTGTAATGTTTCCTGGACTCCTCTGAAGGGTGTACAGTTCTCTTTCCTTCTTCATACATTGCTTTCCAGTGAGTTTCTCCTCTAAATCAACTTCTTGCTTTATCTAATGTTCAATCAGAATTCTGTTTCCTTACTATGCATATCACATTGGATTTTTTGATCGTTTTCCTTAGCTTCCAGTAGCGGGCTTTTTTTTTTTTCTCTCCGACAACTTTGTTCAGGTATAGTTTACAGTACGTCACTGAATCTGTCCATTAAAAATGTACAGTTTGAATTTTAGTGAATTTATACAGTTTTATAACCATTACCATTGTCGTTTTAGAATTTTTTTTTTTTTTTTTTTGACAGGCAGAGTGGACAGTGAGAGAGAGAGACAGAGAGAAAGGTCTTCCTTTCGTTGGTTCACCCTCCAATGGCCACTGCGGCCGGCGCACCACGCTGATCCGAAGGCAGGAGCCAGGTACTTCTCCTGGTCTCCCATGGGGTGCAGGGCCCAAGGACTTGGGCCATCCTCCACTGCCTTCCCAGGCCACACCAGAGAGCTGGCCTGGAAGAGGGGCAACCAGGACAGAATCTGGCGCCTGGACCGGGACTAGAACCTGGTGTGCCGGCGCCACTAGGTGGAGGATTAGCCTATTGAGCCACGCACCGGCCAATTTTAGAATATTTCAACACCCAATCTTCCCCATGCCCATTTGCAGTTAGTCCCAGGCAAACTGATCTTTCCGCCTCTACAGATTTAAATTTCTAAAACCTGACATGAAGAGATACTTTTGGAGATACACTGATCTGATTACTTTATTTTTTGTAATGCCTCGTTAAGTATTTGAATTCTTAAAATGAAAAATCTCTTAAAAATAATATTTTGAAGTAAATTTATCACTTAAACTAATCTGCCGGAATGACTTTCAAATCGGTTTGTACTCCATTCTTCTATCAACTGTGCTTTTTATTCCTTCCTTGTCCATCAGTGTATCTAAATGAGTCTAACTAGCCTAAGAAGAGCAAAGGCAAAGCAACCCAACGCTTTGTGGTTAAACAAATATACTTTGTTTACTCTTTGTGAATAAACAAATACTCCTGTAGCCTAGGATATGAACTATAGATTCAATCATAGACTTCAACAAAAACTTTAGTTTCCAGAAGAAGCTGCAGGATATCTTTTGCCCTGCAAGTCACAAGGATTTATTAGAGTTGAAATGAGTAACTTCCTTATGAAATCCATGCATACAACGTATCTTCAAAAAGCTCCTGGAAAGTGTCTGTTATGAAAAAAATATGCACTATTTCAAAATTTTTGGACCAAAATAAGCTAATCTTTTAATGCAGTTTGCCCACAGACATCTTAAGATAACCTCCATTTAAAATAAAAATATAAGTAAATTAAACTTCTTCGGAATAAGAAACACTTAGTGACAAAAATACATTGTTAACAAAGTGAAAAGACAACTCATAGGCTAGAAAAAAGTATTTTCAATTAATACCTCTGACAAGACATATTTCCACAACATTAAAGGACTCCTTTAAACCAGTAAAAATGTGACAGACAAAAAGATGGACAAAAGACTTTAAACAAATACTTCACAAAAAGGATATAGATAAATGGCCAATAACCCTGTGGGGGAAAGTTCTGCTCAGCATCTGTTGTCATCAGGAAAATGCGATTAAAAGCTTACTGAGGTAGCACTTCATGTGAACTAGGACGGCTGACATCAAAAGGCAGTAGCCTTGGGGCAGGTGTTGTGGTGCAGTGGGGTAAGCCACCACCTGGGACACCTACCTCCCATATCAGAGTGCCTGGAACTGGGTCCTGCCTCCTCTTCAGATCCAGATTTTCTCCTGATGCACTTCAGAGGCAGCAGGTGATGGCCCAAGTACTTGAGTTACTGCCACCCACGTGAGAGACCCACATGGAGTTCCTAGCTCCTGGCTTGGGATTGGTCAGGCTCCATTGTTGCCAGCAGTTGGGGGAGTGAACCAGCAGGTGGAAAATCTCTCTCTCTCTCTGCCTTTCAAATAGACAAACTTTAAAAAGAAAAGACACAGCACCAAATGTTGGTATGGCTGCGAAATAAACTGCTGAATTTTGCTGATGGAAGTATATGGTGGTAGCATCAGTTCCTAAAGTGTAATGTGCTCTAACCACCTCAGTACATACCTTTCCTCAATTCATCCATTTAATTCATATATTTAAGACTTGTGTATTTCACTGGATGTACATTTTACCTCAAGAAAAGATTGGTTTTGATCTTTACAATGCATTAATCATCACTACAAGGAGTCTATGGAGAAATGGAATTAAAAGATAAATTTATCTTGGGAAGGGAAGACATGAAATCCATGCATAGTTTTTCAGTATATCCATTTTCCATTGGTATAATCCATCTTTTTGAAGATCCCTGTACATCTTTGAATAGCCACACCCTTTTTCCTCCCCTCCCAGCTGCCAATCCTTTTTTTTTTTTTTTCCCTTCTTCTTTTTCTTTTTTCTCTTTGCTTTCCTGCTAAGTCAGATTCTGTTTTAGGGTCTGACAGTTAATGCCAGCATGCAGAGAACAAATTGAGCCCCTGTCCTCTGGGAGTGAGAGCACCATGGGAGTCCGACATGCCAGTGACAGAACCACAGTGTGTATAAGTGCTGTCTTTTCAGGAGAGTCAGGATGGGCTTCCTGGAGGAAAGAGCTGGTGCTTTAGAAGGGTTTGGAGGAATAGGATTGCTTCTGCTCTCTGGGAGGGAGAACAATGTGTTCAGAGTTTTGGAAGCTGGCACCTCCTGAGCGCAAGTGCCAGAAGGTGGCCGCTGTTGGAGGAGGAGGTGAGAGGGGCGAGTCTTCATCCTGAAAAGAAAGGGGCTGTGAAAGCCTTCTGTCATTTTGTCTCCCTAACTGGATTATAAATCCCTTGAAATCAGGGTCTGTACTCATCATTGTATTTCTTTTTCTCTTTCTTACTTTCTTTTCTTTTTTTTTTTTAATCATGTCTGGCCCTGATCCTGGAACGGGCAGGACCACAAGAAGGTCTCTATAACTCCCTTAAGGTTGCGATGGTCTCTCGGTGTCCTGCAGGCTTGATTCAGATGTGCTATTGTTAAAACAGAGTGAGTCAGAGCAGAGGTACCTTGGGAATGGCGGGGTGGGGGTCTCAATACACTCTGGGCCTTGTGCCTCGGCACTCCCTATTACTGTTCTGAAGTTCATCTATGTCCCTCTCCTTGCCTAGAATGCACCAGTGACCTGTGGTTGCTCTTAGGATGAAGATCAGAGTTCTTAGTGGCTTTCAAGCTGCTATTCCGTGTGTACAATGCTTTGTACCTGTGTAATTCTTATTTTTCTGTAAGTTGTCATGTACCTTCCCTGTCTCTCCTTTTACATAAACAGGCTTTTTTAAAATTCTTGTCATAAAACTGTATTAAATTCTTTATTTAAGGTAGTCTTTTTTAATAGAGAGCTTTTGTTTAATAAATATAAATTTTGTAAGTACAACTTCTGGATTATAGCGGTTCTTCCCCCTCTCCCATCCTATTCTTATGATTAATTTTAATTATCTTTATATACAGAAAATCAACTCTATACTAAGTAAAAATTTTAACAATTTATACCCACACAGACATACAAAGTATAAAGTATTGTTTGAAGACTAGTTTTACCATTAATTCTCATAGTACATGCATTAAGGACAGAGATTCTACATGGGGAGCAAGTGCACGGTGACTCCTGTTGTTGATTTAACAACTGACACTCTTATTTATGACGTTAGTGATCACCTGAGGCTCCCGCCATGAGCTGCCAAAGCCATGGAAGCCTCTTGAGTCCACAAACTCATAACCAGGCTTTCAAAACTCAGTTTAATGTGATCATCCCTAAGTTAGTATGATTATTTAGTTTCCCTTTTGCCCTCAGGACAATCTGAGTGCCTAGATACTTCTTTGTTCTCTACATATCACAATGCCCAGCATTTAGTAGACACTCAAAAAAATTGTTTTTGGTTTCTTGAGTGAATGTTATCCTGCCATCAGATGAAGAAGTTGATGGTCAGAGGTGAAGTCTCATGCCCAAGCTTGTATAAGCTCTAGCCAGACCTGGAATGCAGGGATGTCTGGCAAGAAGCCCCCTTTCTGCTAACCCCACTCAGAGGATGGATGTGTTTTCCTGTTGGCATCGGTGATGGCTTGATCAGGTGACAGGGCAGTTAAGAACATGAGCTATGTGATCAGGAAGTCTGGATTCAAGTCCCTCCTTTGCTGTTTACTGGCTATGCTGCCAGGGGTGAGCTAGTTAATCTATTTGACTCAGTTTTCAGGAAAATGGGATAATAATATTGTCCAGTCTATCCTATTGCTTTGAGGATTAAACTAAATTAATGCATGTAAGACACTACTCTTAAGCACAGAATAAGTTCTCAATTGCCAGCCGTTATTGTCAGTATTTTATTCCTTCTTACTTTCTTACTGTAACCCCCAGTTATGTCCAGAGACCTTACAGTATTTTTTCTTCACTCTCTGAAAACTTGTCTTGCATGAAAACATCTGCCCCTGGATCCTAGTTCATCTGTGCTCTTTCAGTTCAAAACTGGCCATTTCTTCATCTCACAGAAGCAGAGCCTTCTGCCTCTAACAGTAAAACACAGTATGATAAACACCCTTTACTGTGACTCTCTAGGTTTTAGGATTCACACACTTGTTCGCACCCCTGCTCAGTTAGCAGAAACTGGTGTAAAGGTTGCACTATTTATACTCTCGCAAATCAAAAGCCTTTCCCCAAACTAAACACACCGTGCTGCTTGAATAACCGACCTGATTGTTGGAAAGTGATTTATGTCACCATTATTTGTGCTGTTCATCAATAGGTGAGAGCAGGTGTGACTTACAGGAAATCTAAAAAGGAAGGAAGGAAGGAAGAGAATAATTACTTCGCATATATAGTAGTTGCATGCCAACATTCTAACATTTTAACACATTCCCTGTAATGAAATTTTCTGAGTCCTTCATTGCTTCCCTTGTTGTTCATCGTTTAAACTTTGTAAAGATTGATTTATTTGAAAGTAAGAGTTACAGAGAGGTAGAGAGAGAGAGATTTTCTGTCCACTGGTTCACACTAAGCGGCTGAAACACCAGGGCTGAGTCAGGCCAAAGCCAGGAGCTTCATCCAAGTCTCTCACGCGGGTAGCAGGGGCCCAAGCACTTGGGCCATCTTCTGTTGCTTTTCCCAGGCCATTAACTGAGAGCTGGATCAGAAGTGGAGCATCTGGGACACAAACTAGTGCCCATATGAGATTCTAGCGTCACAGGTGGCTGCTTTGCCAGTCCCTTATTGTTTAAATTCTTCTCAGCTTGTTTCTTGTGTGGAGTATAATCCTACATGTGTGTGAGTTTTAGTGCCTTTACTGTTTACCTTGGTCATAAAAGGGAATAGGAACTGATTTGTGTTTAAATGATAGAGACAATGGTACGGTTGCTACCTTATGCCAGGCATTGCTTCATGCTTAGCTGATGTTGTCAATCCTCAGAACAACCTTGCAACAGCAAGGATGTTCCCTTCCGGGGTGAGGAAGTAGAGGCTCTATGAGATCAAAGTGTATGGAGGTGGAGGTGTTAACGAGGCAGGGTGTAAGGGGACACTGGAAGCAAAGTTAGTTGGGGTTATAAATGGTAGCCCTCAAAGGCAGGCTGAGGACTGGATAAGTAATTATGAAGGTAGTGTGGTTCTAATGAAGTTTTTTGAATGGGGCTTGAAACAGCACAGGTGTTCTGTTTTAAGGCAGTGGTTCTAAAGTGTGGTCTGCAGATCAGCAGCATCAGCAACACGTATTTCACAGGAACACAAATGCCACCACTTCCTCCCGCCTGTTTACCCCTAGATGCTGAGCAAGCAGTGATGTGAGAAGCCAAGTGGCTCTGAGACTCTCCAGTTGGAAATCATGGCTTTCAGAAACTTCTAGCCATGCTACTGGGGTAGGAAGCATTGGAAAAGCAATAGCCAGAGCCAAGAGAGACGTTAAGATGTCCCAAGAAAGTTCTGAGTGGTTTCACTGGCAGATGAAGCAAAGGGAAAATCATGGGATTTTTGTGGAAGAAATGACAGGTGCCTAAGCAGAGGCAGGAGGGACAGAGGCCAAGCTGATATTCTAAGCCTGTGTAGCCACGAGTGTACGGACTGCAGGTGTACACAAGAGCCTGCCCAGGGATACTTTCTCATATTCCTCAGGATTCTAAGCCTCATTGTGCTTTAATGTGGAACATTTTAGTGTATCTTGCTCATAACCCACCAGTCTATCACCCTCAAATAGATCACTTTTCCTTTGGGAATAGCAATGTACCAGCTACTCCATTGGGTATAGGTTGAGTTCTTATTACATGCCAAGAACTTTAAACACTTTGTATTTGTTATCCTGTTATTGTTATTCATTAGTTATGGATATCTGTGGGCTGCTGTCCTTTAATGTCCAATATGAGCTATAAACCACTATACAATCAATGTTTCCAAACACTAATCTGAGAGGGTAAGAGTCTAGACTCGGGTCAGACAGCTCAGCCCCATCATGTAGTCTTGACCGAATGATTTACCCAGTTTTTAGCCTAAATTTCCCCAACTGTATTATAATAGAGATTTAATAATGACTGCACCTCTGCGGGTTGTTGTGAGAACTGAGAAAATGCCTCCACAGAAAGTTCTTAACAAGTATTAATCAGGGTTTAAGGCAACGAAGACTTCACTCCCTTGCTCAAATTTTCATTGGCTCCCTTTTTCAAGACAATAAACTATCTAGGCTGGTATTTAAGGATTTCTACACATTGGTTATTCCCTACCTCTCAAACCATTTATCTGATGACCCTTTGTATAATGCCAGTGTTTCAGCTAAGCTGGCACAATCCCCAAAACACAGATGTGCCATGACAGCTGGCCTTGGTCTCTTTGGTCTTGCCTCCTGCCACCCCATCCACCAACCTCAAGTCCCTCAGGGCCAGGCTGACAAGATCCCTGCAAACTTCAGCTTTATGTGATTACCCTCCTAAACTCCTGAGATTTGATGCCTTTACTGCTCAAACAGATGGCACTGCAGTAGGCAGTGCACTGTTCAGGTGGATTCTGTCCCTGGGCTCACTTCCCCTCGTTCCCCAGTGCCTGGCCCAGGTCAACAATGGGCTTCCTCCATGCCAATTACATCTTCACTTAGCTTCCTAACTGTTTTCAAGTTCATTTAAATTCTGCTTGGTAGTGCTTTCCTTGCCTGATGATACTGATGCTGTTCCCTACAGGAATGTTTCATCTAAGAAATACTAATTGTTTTATTTCTTCTTAGGATGAACTTGACCTCACAGACAAACACAGGGAGGCCATGTTTGCACTTCCAGCTGAGAAGAAATGGCAAATATACTGTAGCAAAAAGAAGGTAAGCTGTTCGTTGTGATTATAGTAACTGAAAAAATCTGATTCCCTTAGCTCTTGTGCTTTGCCATTGGAACCAGGCATTTCTCTATACTGTGAAACCCCGACTGAGTGAGGCGTGTTGTGGCACAGGTGTTACATGCAGTGAAGTGTCAACTCCTTGGATGCTGTTTGTATCCACCCTTCAGTGGACTCTCTTGCCACCTATAACCTTTATTCATAATCACATAAACATTGGTTTACACAAGATCAGAGTTTCCCCTGTAGCTTACCTAACAGTTCTTATATGGGTAGGTCAGGACTAGTGTTGTGGGTTCACAACCCTACATGACCACTTTCTATGTTGCCATCTCTAAGGTGTGCCTCCCCTCTGTGGTCTGAGATGGCTGGTTAGCCAGTTCACATTGCAAACTTAGGATGGAAACGAGGGCAAGAAGGCACAGCCTCCTCGCTCCCACATTGAGGGACGTATTCCAGAAGTTACACCCACCAGCTTCCCCTCACGCTCCACTGTTAAGTACATGGCCACGGCCTACTTAGGAGCAAAGTGTTCTGGGAGGTCACTTCCCATGGAAAAGATGGGGATTCTGTGACCTGGGGGGGTGGGGAGAATTTATCTGGGGGCAGCAAACAGACTGAAGCTCCTGTTCTCCAGGATCCCTGGCACTTGGCCTCATTCCTCAGACTGCACCTCCTGAAAGTTCACTCTGCCATCTTTAATCCCTGTGGCTCTCAGACTCTGCATACAGTCTTGGGGCCATTCCTACGCATAGCCACTCTTCCTTTTGTTCCACCAGAAACTGGAATAAAGATAAGCATGTGGGAAGGGCAGAGCCAACTACCTCTCTCCAACAGTCAGTGCTCAGTGATTCACTCTTGACCCAGGGAAGCAGCAGCAAACTGTGCCAATGTAATGTCTTTTTAAGACACCACTGTCGGCCAGGGAAAGCTTTTGTTAGGTAACTCGTGTTGCCTAATGCAGTGTGTGGCTCCTTTTGTGTGCAGAGCTCTCTGAGCTGCCTGTGTAGTTGGCATGCACTCTGCGAGGAGCATCTCCAGACAAGGAAGCACGTGTTGCAGTGAGCCTGTGTGTGTCTCTCCCATCTCACTCTCTGAGGCACCGTGTCTTGTTCTGTCTTGTAACTCCAGCCTCACCTACTTGGAAATGAATGTGTGATGACTGAGCCGCTGAATGTGTCATGAGTGTTTTATTGAATTCTGTCAAAATCATTACAGCATACTTAATTTTCCACCTGAGCGGTTGTAATTGGTAAAACTATGTGTCAGATTTGGTCGTGGTGGCCTTTGCTGAGAAATGTGTCTTGCTGTAGCCTCTCAGTCTGACCTCAGAGCCCCTGTTAGAGGAGCCCAAACTGAAGTCCTGGGGGTTCCTCATCTGGTGGTAGCCGACAGGGGTCTTTGTGAAGGAGCGAGTCCTCCTCTCTACTGCTCTTTCTCTTCGCACATGTCTTACCAACCAGAAAACCTCTCTTCTTGAATGGATGGTTATGGCTCAAGAACCTTATTTAATACACAGGGAAAGAATTTTCTTGGGAAAATTACACGTGTTTGGTTCTAAAACCGATGGTATCATACAGTCTTGAGAAACTGGGCAACTTTTCATGCTACCATCTTAGAGCCCCACCCCACCCCCAGAAATGAGCAGGAAGGATTCTCAAGTGCCTTTGTGCACAGAAAGCGTTGTCTATTTTGGCTCATCCGAGTGCACATCATTTTTTTTTTTTTCAAAAGTAGGAAATAATGCAAAGTAGGGTTTGAGAATATGCACTAGAGGAAATGGAAGGGTAAGAGAAAGGGAGCAGCTCACTGAGGGGAAAGTTTGCTTCTTTCCCAGATTTTATTACACCCTTGACAGCAATTGAAAGTTAATCATGGAAACTACTGCTTCTCAGATTAAAAAGGCAAACCCTGGAGGATAGGAATGACCTCAGGCTCACAGCTGCTGCTCATTTCTCAATGTTCAGCCCCATCAGATCTCCTTGCAGAGCCGTCTCAAGTGTGCATGGTGGGGTTGGCTTCCTGTAGGAGTCTGGGTATGGATGTGGCCACTGGCCTTAGAACTCCATTTCTTGATAGATGACCCCTGTTCGTCAGCATTGGGCCAGATTGCACGGATCTTTGGGAATGCATTTTTTTCACTAGCTTCCTCCCAGCAGCCTGGTTTCCTTATGTGACTTCAGCACTGGCATGGCTAAGTGGGGCAGCCATTTTAACCCTTTGCAACTCCCCGGGGCCTGCAGACCTGTCTCACTTTAAAGCAGATGGCGGCATTGCTTGACTAAGGCCTTTCTGGATTAGAGTTTGCACTCTGCAGTAAATTGGGAGGTGGATAGTGACTGTGAGAACATGGAAACCTAGCTAGAAGAAGGTAATGCTCCCCTCTCCTCAGAGAAGATGACTTCCTGAGAGAGGCTGGCCATTCTCAGGATCAAGCCCTGTGGTGGCCATCCTCAGTGTTAAGAAACGAGTATTTTCTTTGGAACATCTCTCGTGTAGCCTTTTCAAATCAGGCTTATCACCAGCAAACCGTACCACATCCATTTCTCAGGCTGAGGGAAAGCAACACGCCCATGGCTCCTTCACATCTTCAGTCTTTCAAGATTAGAAAACAGGGCATTGCCGACATTCGCACACAGAGTGGAGCCGTAGGGTAAGGCCCGCGGCAGCCAACAGAAACAGCACGAGCTTGTGGAAAGCAGGCTTTCTGTGTAGACGTTGTGCAGGCCAAGGAGGCTGGGACCTGCAGGCAGGACCAGGCGCTCCTCAGATCACTGGCTCTTCTCCGTCCACGGCCACTTAATCTCCACAGTGGCAGTCACTTGTCCCGCTCTGTACTCACTTGTGGAACCTCTCTAAGTCTCTGGGTAAAAACCCACTTCCAGAGCCAAAATGAAAGCAGCAAAAGTTTTGCAAAGAGATTAATTGGAACCTCGCCTAACTGAGGGATCTGGGGGAGAGTGAGTGACGGGTGTGGTGGCCTTGTTGAAAGTCCGAACGAATCTGGGAGAGTTGCTGGCCCGGTTGGTCAGCCATAGTTTGTCATAGATAGCGGCCCCCTGTCAAATTTTTAACTTTCATGAAAGGTCCAAGAAAGGTCCCAATGGTGGGGCTGGGGGTATTTTCAAATAGGAAATGTTTGTGGTTCTTATCTTAAAAGGTAATTCCCTTTTTGGTTCCAATCACAACATACTCTTTTGTTTAAGTGAGGTTTTTCCCAGTCTCCAGCCAGAAACTGCATCTGTTAACAATCTTTTGGATTTTAAACTGAAGCTTTTTAAACAATGAGCCATCTGACCACGAAAGGCATGCTGTGTATGCTTATTGTTAACATGATTTTTAAATCCTGGGAAAAGTAAGGAGTAGGTCTTGAGAGAGAAGAAAATAAAGGGGTGTATGCACCATGTGATGCCGGTAGCAGTCTCGGTGCAGGAAGAAATCTCCTTTAATTGCTGTAACCAGTCCTTAAATTTCCAGAAAATATTTTTATCCCTTCTTGGCCTTCTGATTTTGCAGAGTAAACTGAAGGGGGGCTGTGACAGTGTTAGCTGTAGGAACGTGAGATATCTGGGGCGAAGATTGGGACTTGACAACTGCGCCTACATTTTCCTCCTTTGTTTCGAAAGTCAAGGCTTAACGTCCATGGAACTAGATTCTTCATATTACATCTCTGGATGCTTTGAGTTCTACTTTGGGAAATGTGAATTTTCACTCTGCTGATGAGCATGTGTTGTTTTTTTTCTAGCTTGAACTTGACTCAGACATTCAAGAGTCTTGCTTAGCCTGGTTGCAGCTCATCTGTTGGGATTTCTGCAGACTGCTGAGCTGGCGCTAGGTACATTCTGAAGACATGTTTTGAGAGTGGCTGAAAATTCAGCTAGTGCTTCTCATTCAGTCCTTTTCTTGGTTAGCAGATCCTAATTGGAACAGTTCCCCACTCCTCCTCACAGAAGGGAATTCTGTTTTCACCATATGCAGAAAAAGATCAAAGTTGTATTGTGTGTGGTCATCACAGTGCAGTTCTTTTGGTTCCTTGAGAAGTGAGGCCCTCTGGTACTTGCAGTGAAGGAGGGAGTGGTTGAATAAAACACAGATAGAAAGGAAAATAGGCTAACCTAGTAGAATTAAAGACAAAAAAAAGTGGGGGGCGGGCAGGGTAGGGGAAAGAAACCAGTTGGAAAATAAGGAGATGAGATGAGACATTCTTCCTCCAGTTGTTCCCAGTACCCTAATGAGTAGGTGTCATGCATAGAACTGGAAGAAGTAGGGGCTGGGCTGACAACCTGAAGGCTGAGAGGGATAGAAGTTAGAGACCTTCCTTTCTTACCGTGGTTAAGTACACAGGAGAGTAAGCATTGGATATTCAGTTGCTCGTTTTGCTAGATACCAAGCTTTGGCAGAAGCAGCTGATAAGAGGCAGAAAGCTAGACTTTAGTAACTGTTTCTAGACTTTTTTAGGTGTCTCTGGCTTCATCTGCCATTGAGTTTTCAAGCATGTGGTGGGTTAAAATTGGCACTCATGCTCTTATGTGATCGGGGCTTAAAGGAAGTGGCAGAAGTAGTTTATTAGAAGTGAAATTAAGGTCTGGCACTATAGTGTAGTGGGTAAAGTTGCTGTCTGCATTACTGGCATCTTATATGGGTGCTGGTTTGAGTCCCGGCTGCTCCAGTTCCAATCCAGCTCCCTGCTAATGTGCCTGGGAAAGAACCAAAAGATGGCCCAAGTGCTTGGGACCCTGTACCCATATGGGAGACCTGGGAGAAGCTCCAGGCTCCTAGCTTTGGATCGGCCCAGCTCTGGCCATTGCAGCCATTTGGGGAGTGAACTGGTGGATGGAAGACATCTCTCTCTCTGCCTCTGCCTCTCTGTAACTCAGCCTTTCAAATAAACAAATAAATCTTAACGAAATTAGTCTGTCCTTCCCACTGTACCTCGCAAAAGAACATGTAAGGGAGTCTCTCCAGACTCTGCGGGTTCTAGAACTCCCTGTCTTAGCTACAGATTCCCTGGCATGGAGAGGTAAGGATTTGTCTGCCATCCCAGGATGAACAGGCTTCACAGATCTGGTGTTTGACCCAGCGAAACAGTGTAGTTGCTGAAGGGAAGCTGGTGTGTGATTTACTGTATGAGTGTTGAGGACCTTCTCTGGGGCAGACTCTTGGTTAGAGTCTGAGTGATTAAAAGAGTAAGTCCAGCTTCCTGGAGTGGATAGTCCTGGTGGGATAGACAGACAGTCCAGTGGTTGTCAAGTCTTGCCAAAAGCTCCATAAACAGGGTGAGTAGACCACCTCTGGGCGTGGAGGAAGAAGCCACCAACCTCTGGGTGGGGGAGAAGGGGTGACTGAAACAACTGCTCCTTTTCCCTTTGGTGGGTATGCCACCATTAGCTCCCTGGGGAGAGTTGACGGCATGCTTTCATCTCAGCCTCCAGAAACTGACTCCCATTTCAGTATCTGAGCTATGTTTATGTACTGTACACTTTCCTTCTTGATTTACATTTCGTTCTTTGTTCTTTTTGCCATGGCTATAAAGGTCACATTTAGACTGTTGATCTAATCCTGTCTTTACTAGACAATTGTTAGGGCTTGGTAGGAAATCAAGAGGCTTAAACTTCTGAAAGATGAAGGCAGTTTAGGGAAAGACTACAGTAACGGGTCTGTCCAGCTTATGAAAGAGAATGGAAACTCCAATGTTCAGTAGGTGTGCCCCAGTGGAATTGTATTGCCTGTCAGTGTATATGACCAGCTTCTAGTTGGTACACAGGAGTTATCCCAAGCCCTCCCATTAAACACCATCCTGCCCTCTGTCCCCTTTCCCAAGGGCCACCAGGCTTCCTTTAGGATCTAGGGTCTGAAAGGCCAGGAGGGCACTCGGGGGGCACTCAAGACCCTGTGCCCACATAGCTCATCAATGCTGAATGACTGAAGTTCGTGCTGTACTGCAGGATAAATATTTTAAGCGTTGGCCTGAATATGAGATACTGATTGACCCACAGATGGTGACCACAACCATGTGGTAATGTGTATGTGAACCTGAACCATTCCTGTTCTGGGAAGTGATTAGAGGGGCAGAGGGAGAACCGTATGCAGAGATGTTCTTGGCAGTGTTGTCTCTAAAAGCCAGTGATGGTAAACAACTTAAAGGAGGGTGATTGTGTTGTGGTGCACATCCACAACGGAATATCTTACAGCCAGTGAAAAGTCATATTGCCTTAGAAATTTGAATGACATGGGATGCTGCTCAGCATGTAGTGTTAAGGTTAAAAAAACACATAAAACTGTACAATCAGCACAACCCAAAGTTTGCAAATGGGTTTTTATAGAGGTCAATGGGCAGATAGAAAATCAGTTCTAGATAGGATTGTGGGTGATCTATTTGTTTCTTTATGCAGATATTTCCCACCATGTTATTCTTTTACCTTCGAATATTTTTTCCTGATTGTAAATATAAAATAGCTTTCTTTCTTTCTTCTTTTTTTAATTTATTTACTTATTTGAAAGGCAGAATTACAGACAGTGGGTGAGAGCCATCTTCCATCTGCTGGTTCACTCTCCAAATGGCCCCAACAGCCAGGGCTGGGCCAGACCAAAGCCAGGAGCTTCTTCCAGGTCTCCCTTGTGGGTGGCAGGGGACCAAAACTTGGGTCATCTTGTGCTGCTTTCCCAGGCACATTATCAGGGAGCTGGATCAGAAGTGGAGGAGCTGGGACTTGAACTGGTGCCCATATCAAATACCAGCATTACAGGTGGTGACTCACTATACCAACAATGGTGGTTCCAAAATACTTCTAGCAGGTAAAGCCGCTGCCTGCAGATCCAGCATCCCATATGGGTACTGATTCGAGTTCCAGCTGCTCCACTTCCAATCCAGCTCCCTGCTAGATGGCCTGGGAAAGCAGAAGATGGCCCAAGCCCTCAGGCCCCTGAACCCACCATGTGGGAGACCCAGAAGAAGCTCCTGGCTCCTGGCTTCAGATTTGCACAGATCTGGCCATTGCAGCCAATTGGGAGGTGAACCAGCTTTTCTCTCTCTCTCTCTCTCTCTCTCTCTCTCTCTCTCTGCCTCTCCTTCTCTCTCCGTGTAACTCTGACTTTAAAGTAAAATAAATAAATTAAAAAAAAAAATCCGGATTCTGTCCCGGTTGCCCCTCTTCCAGGCCAGCTCTCTGCTGTGGCCAGGGAGTGCAGTGGAGGATGGCCCAAGTACTTGGGCCCTGCACCCCATGGGAGACCAGGAGAAGCACCTGGCTCCTGCCTTCAGATCAGCGTGGTACGCCGGCCGCAGCGGCCATTGGAGGGTGAACCAACGGCAAAAAAGGAAGACCTTTCTCTCTGTCTCTCTCTCTCACAATCCACTCTGCCTGTAAAAAAATATTAATAAAAACAAAAGAAAAAGAAAAAAAATGCGTGTGGGGCAGGTGTTGTGGCACAGCAGGTTAAGCTGCTCCTTGGAATGCCAACATTCTGTATCAGAGTGCCAACTGGAGTCCCTGCTTCCAATCCAACTCCCTGCTAATGTGCCTGGGAAGTAGCAAATGATAGCTCAAGTACTTTATTTCCTGCTACCACGTGAGAGACGTGGGTAGAATTCCTGGGTCCTGCCTTTGCCTCAGCTCAAGCAGCCCAAGCTGTTTCAGACACCTGGGGAATGAATCAGTGGGTGGAAAATCGATTTTTCTCTGTCTCTCTTTCTAATAAATCTCTTTAATTTTCACAAAATTAAAACGTACACAATATATATTTTGTATCAGGTCTTAGTCAAAAAGCGGGACCACTATGGGAGTCTGTATCTCTGTCTTCCCTGCCCCCTACCTTGAAGGGATTTGTCCTAGAGGTTTGACCGTCTGTCACAGAAGCTGGCCAAGCAGTCTCCTTAAAGCTGTGTTTGCACCTGGTGCTGGAGCCTCAAGTGTGCACAGTAGGCAGCCGGGAAGGGCAGATGGAAGTGAAGAAGCAAGGATGAGCTGCAGCCTCTGACTTGGCTGTGTGGGCCCTGCAGAAGCCAGGAACCCTACTCCCAGTGCTCGGTACAGACACCTGGCCCAGAGGAAGCTAGAGGAGGGTTTGGAGGAAAGTGGAGCAGTGGCAGAGTGCCTGCTGTGCCCCACCAGGGAGGTGAGCCAGCAGGTAAAACACAGCACAGATGAACTGCAGAGCAGGAGCTACTTCATGGCCACCCTCCACACCTCCCGTGAGACTCCTGTGGCTCACCCTACAACAAAAAATGGAGTCTGTTACCCACCTACAACTGCAGGCCCACTTGTTGGGGAGTTCTGAGAAACAGGACTGAGAGAGTGTCATACAGAGTAATTTATTTGCAGCAAACAAAGAGACAGCAGGAGACCGTTTCTCAAGTTGTGATTCCAGAAGCAGGGAAATAGGAATCCTTTATTCTGGAGGAAATGAATGTGTAAGAGGGGACATTCCTGCCATCACGTATTGGTGGGAGGGTCCAAGTTCACGCAGGTGCTACTTAGAAATATGCACCAACATAGGTTGTACATTGTGATAAGGCTTAAGCTCCTCCTGGGAAAGGGATCTTAATAGTAAAATGAAGTAAAGAATGACCTTTGGGTACTTTTTGACCCATCTGCACAGATGTTACTTTTGCAGTAGGGTCTGGACCAGTTCAGGGTGGTGATTCCATCTTTTACTGGAACGTGACTGAAAGACAACTTTGGAAAAAATGAGATGTTCATGAAGTCTTGAAACAGAAGTGAGTCACAGCAAAGACGTGAGTTGCCCAGGGCATGAGCTTGTGACGGATCAGCCTAGTTAACTTGAGCATTACAAAACCACCACAGACTGCTACTAAAATTTGAAAAATGACTATTATCCTGACTGTAACCAGTGGTTGTATTTGTCAAGGCAACCCTGGCACGTTTTAATCGTCTGCCTTAGAGATCACTCTCTGTCTCACTTGTTATTGTTGCCTGGGTATGGGGAAGATTAAAACAAAGGTGAATCCATAACCCACCCAGAATTTTACAGTCATTATCTGCTTAGGCTGTGATTGAACACGTGGTAGTCCTTGGACATGGTGAGATTCCCCCTTTCCACTCAGAATCCCCAAAGGTGTTTCCCATTGCCCTTGAAGCCTAAGTCACACCACCTCAAAGCTAGTGTGACCCATTTGCTTTCTTTTAATTCCAAAACCAGGGCTCTCAAAGTGGACACCAAATTTTGGATTTGAAATATAAAATACTGTTCATTCAAGGATTCTCTGTCCATCCTTAAATCAGAGTTGAGAGATGTTCCAGTGAAGGGCCATTGGTTCCTAAGTATTTGTTTGCTCCTGAGTCCCTTTGAATGATGCCAGACTGAGGCACTGTGTTCCCTCCCAGCCTTGAAGCTCTGTCCTTCCAGCTGTCCCTGCTACCACACCACCCCCGCCTTGCATCTAACTGATCCGAGCCCACAGGGCAGGTTCATAAATGTTGCTCTTCAATAATTGCCCTTCCTCACTAACAAAGAAACAATAAGTAAACATGCTCATAGATTGAACCAAACCATATCTCGCCTGTCCCCTTTGGTGCTTGGAGGAGTGAATAAACCTAAAATATCGTGGGCAACTTTTGGAGACATCAGTTGGGATACCACACTCTGGTTTTCCAAGTCCTCCTTTGGGATGGGCTATCTGCAGAAGCCTTTCTATTCAGGGATCTTCATGCATGTTTCTCATGTTATATTTGTTCTTTATACTTGTTTTAAACTACAGTGTAAGTAAATGTGACGCTATCTTTCCAAGATAAATAGAAGCCAGTTAATAGGTATGAGTAGTAACTCCATGGTTCAAGGCCATCACAGCAAGCCCTTTACTAATTGTGTGGCCTTAGATCGTATTTAACCTCTTCACATTCTTGTCTTCCACGAAATGAGATCCATCTCAGAGGACTGTCGTGAGAATCAGGTGAGATAACATGATTTAGTGGCTAGGAGGTGGCCCGGGGCGTGCTATTGACCAAGGCCCTTCTCGTGACACTGGCATGCACTAAGTTCCTCCCTCATCCGGGGCCGACTTGAGATTCATTTCCATCTTCTTCAAAGATCGTGCCTGGCTTTCTCAGAATAGTAGTAACAATTTCAAAGTCACCTTTCCCTTAGTTGAACCACAAAACATTTCAGAGATAGCAATTTAGGAGGATGTATTGTTTGGGGGAAAATAAAAATGAAGAAACCAAGAAAGTTCCTATTGGTAGCACTAGAATTGGTGAAATGAGGATCCACTAATAGCAGTTCTCTCTCTCTCTCTTTTTTTTTTTTTAAAGATTTATTTATTTGAAAGGCAGAGTGACAAAGAGAAAGAGGTCTTTCATTTGCTGGTTCACTCCCCCAAATGATTGCCAGCATCTAGGGCTGGACTGGGCCAAAGCCAGGAGCCTAGAACTCCATCCAGATCTCCCACATGGGTGGCAGGGGTCCAAACACTTGAGTCATATTCTGCTGCTTTCCCAGGCCTTTAACAGAGCCGGATCAAAAGTGTAGTAGCCAGGACATGGAGCAGCACCCATATGGGATGCCAGCATTGCAGGCGGCAGCTTTGCCCAACACGCAGCAACGCCAGCCCCCCACTAACGGAGTTCTAAGTACCAACATTCGCTATCTCAGCTTCTGAGCAGATTCCTGAACCTGACTTTAGAGACATCTGTAGTTCACATTTGGGCAACTGAGGCCCACAATAAGCCACACTCTGCTGCTTGCTTCTCCCCTCCACATGGTATCCAGTGCCCTTCTGACCAAGTCCAGCCTGTGGAGCACTTGATTGGATCTGCCTAGGAAACCCTTGTCTCCACCTACTGAATTCAGGAAAGTGGGGCTTGACTAGGGGTTGAGCCGCTTTTCAATAAAATTAAGATTCTGCTCTGCTGCCTAGAAAAGGTAAGCTGGATGTTGAATATCTTTGGTCTTGAAATAAAAGGACTAGAGAGTATTTTAAATGAAAACATTGCTTCCCCTTATTGTTTGCAGTGGGCAAAAAAATTCCTTCATATAACACAGCACCAAGAGGTTCCAATAAGTCAGCCAATTTGCACAAATAAGTAACTTATTAGTTGGAAGGGAGCCAGATTTACAAATACCCTGCTCAGCCACAAAATTTGTTCAAAGTTGCAGCATTGTAATGTAGAACATTCCAGCTGTGTTATTTCTGAAGTGAAACTACCGGAATAAGACTTCAGTGTTGGGGAGTCGATCGGTTTTAGCACAGTTGCAGATACTATTTCTGTTAGAAGTCTTAAACCTCCTCTCCAGATCCCCTGGATTCTGAGACATCACATTCTCTCGGATTTCTGAAAAATAACAACCTCTGGTAACTTCTCCACTGAGTCATAGTATAAACTCTCTCCTGCTTGATTACTCGAGTTTTGTTGTTGAATTTTTTTTTTTTTTTTTTTTTTTTTTTTTTTTTGACAGGCAGAGTGGACAGTGAGAGAGAGAGACAGAGAGAAAGGTCTTCCTTTTTGCCGTTGGTTCACCCTCCAATGGCCGCCGTGGCTGGCGCGCTGCGGCCGGCGCACCGCGCTGATCCAATGGCAGGAGCCAGGAGCCAGGTGCTTTTCCTGGTCTCCCATGGGGTGCAGGGCCCAAGCACCTGGGCCATCCTCCACTGCACTCCCTGGCCACAGCAGAGGGCTGGCCTGGAAGAGGGGCAACCGGGACAGAATCCGGCGCCCCGACCGGGACTAGAACCTGGTGTGCCGGCGCCGCTAGGCGGAGGATTAGCCTAGTGAGCCGCGGCGCCGGCCTGTTGTTGAATTTTTAAACACACAAAAGTACAGTACATAATAAACACCCATATAAAACAAAGCTAATATTATGCTATAGCCACCTCAAGTATTTTTAAAAACAAATTAAATTTTAGAAATATAGTTGAAACTCAAATGTGACCTCTGTTCTAAAGGTAATATTTCCTTTTCCTTACATGCATTATATATTCATAAGAGATACAGAATTTCTTCATTTTAATTGCTATGTGTGTTCCTGTTACATTTTATGAACATGCCTCAGTTTAAGTCTGTATCCCAGTGGACAATGCTCATTTCCATTTTTTTTTTTACCATTTAAAAAAATATTGCACTGAGCATCTTTGCGCATATGTGCAAGAATTTCTCTAAGACAGACCCCTACACATATAGTTACAGGGTTGTTTGACCGGAGCACTGTCACCTTTAGTTATTCTACACCTATAGTGAATTAGTTATAAGCATCTTGGAAGTTGGTGTTGTCTGAAGAAAGGGAACTAGAATCTCTTTGATCAATCAACTTTATATAAATTTGGAAGTTTCTAGAACCATTAACTGTCATTAAAATTCTTCCATTTTCCCCATATATCTCACAAATTAAATTGAAACAAAAATTATTAGAATAGAAAGTGCTGATTAAATACACATACACACAATACACATACATAGCGCACACACACAACATAAGGGTTAGAAAGTGAAAAGCATTCCTTTCAAACACCCACAAAGCTGTATGAAACTACAAAGTATTAGAAGACTATAAAAAAGGGGAATTCACTCAGTATTGTGTTTATTTTACTTGACTACACAGGAAACTGCTGTGTGCATGGTTCACTCTTCCTCCCCTGCAGACTTCTCTGCACCCTCATCAACAGACCCAGGCGGTGTGTTTCCATCTTTAGCAAGCTCTTGACTGATATATGCCATCCCCAAACACAGGAAGTCCCTCCAAGGCACTTGTCACTTCCCTGGTTGGTGACTAAAGCACAGGTGCAGGATGAGAACGTGCGCACAAACAAGCAGAGACTGTGACTGAAGTCGCGCAGTTGGCCTCTTCCTTCGACTCTAACCAGGGCATCCTTGGCTCAAGCATCTCCTTCCATATTTTGAAAGTCTGTTCTCCTTATACTGCCTGATTCCTTTGAGTACAAAGGAAAGTACAAAATGGAGAGGTTTAATTATCTGCCCCCCCCCCCATGTAGAACTCTGAGATAGCTGAATTTGATGGTTATTGATTCTTTGGTCTGTAAACCCTGATTTATTCTTTATAGCCCTATAAAACAGTGAACTTGTGTCTGCTTTGTGGATACCATCTCTCAGTTGTGCTCCAAATACTTTCAGTTTCTTCAGTGAGCAAACCCCTGACCCAGGATCTTCTTTCCCAGTAGGTAGGGAACACCAGATGTGAAGAGAGTGAGTGAGAGTAACCCCATGTTTGTGCTCATTTATAATCATCCACACAGCAAAAAATAAGTAAGTGATATATAGCTGAGAAAAAGTAAGCTATATTGGTTGGATTAGCCCAATTACTCTAAAGTCATGGGGGGGGGGGGCATGGAGGTTGTATGTCCTGTGGGGCCCTATTTCCCCCTCTAAACTGGGGAATACAGAAGCAACCCTACAGCTTTCACTTAGTGCTTGTCCCTCCTGCCTACATTGATGCTCAAGTGTGGGGAAGCTCCTGCCTCAGCTCCAAACCCTGGGAGAGACTTGCAGCTTTATGTTTGAATGGAAGTCCTAGGAAGGTAATGATTCTCAGCTGCCCCCCTCCCCAATCAGTAATTCTTAGGCAGGTTCCTTTGACAGTGTGGGTCCTTTGCAGAGGTAGGGGTCCACGACTGTCCCAGACCCTCATCACCAGTGGTTTGTAGAACTAAGGTCCTGAGCATGACTATGTCAAGTTGTCTGTGTCCCCTGCCTGTTAACATTAAACCCTATGGGCACAGCTCCCATTCATTCCCCAAATCCTGCAGTCTGCTGATGTGGAATTGCACTGAGCATGAGCACAGGCTACTGGTGTCCCACAGTGAGTCTGGTCTCAGTGACAGCTCTATCTCTGATGGAAAGGAGCATCACTATATCTGACTCCTGAGAATCCACAGGTTCTGGTTACCACCACCCCAGAGGGGCTGTCCAGGGACTTACAGCACAGGAGATATGCCAGACCAACGGACACACTTTGTAACACTATTTCTTTCAGACTCTGGCCGCCTGCCCCGGTTAGCTGAGTGGACTACAGATAAACTTGCTGCCAGCTCTGGTTGAGGTTGTCTTGATTGCTAACTCTGAACAGTCATGGAGGGTGGAAGCCTGGAGCACTTTGGGAAGCATTCAGAGGTTATGAATAGTTGCATTACCAAATAGACTGGTAATTGATCGGTCATGATCCGTGATGAGAGAATGAGGGATATGTGGCAGGTGTTTGCTGTCCTTGTCCTTGTGGGTTTTTTGCCCCTCGATGATGGTCAGATTTAAGATGCACATTCTAAGCTGCTTCTTCAGCAGGCATCTCCCTGGTTTGCAGCACAGTCTGCAAGCACCGTGGACCTACTTTCATGGGAAGACTGCCCCAAATCTGCCTACCTTCAGCAGATCCAGAAGATGAGTTTGTGAAGGAAATGCCCCTCCTGAAAGAGAAGTGGGCAAAGAACAAAAGAAGAAAAAATACTTTTGCAGTGCCATATATATATGTATGTATACACACATAAACATACATACATAAATATCTATATATATGTTTGTGTGTACATATACACATATATAAGCTCTGGAACACCAAATGCTATTGAATTAATTGCATTCTTGCTGTATTTCACAACTTCTTTGAAAATAAAAAGTTTTGAGATTCCAGTGTAAGTTGGAAAGTACCACTTATCTTTTCTGAATTTGTGATTTTTTTTTTTAATTGAGAAGCAGAGAGTCAGAGACAGCTATGTAGAGATCTCCCATCTGCTGGGTCACTCCCCAGATGCCTGCAACAGGTGGAGCTGGGCCAGGCCAAAGCCAGGATCCAGGAATTCGATCCTTGTCTGCAATGTAGGTAGAAGGAACAGCTCCTGCCTGCCAGGACACACACTAATAGGAAGCTGGAATTGGAAGTGGAGTAATGACTTGAACCCAGGCACTCTGATATGGGATGTGGGCAAATGCCATCCCCATGTCACTAATTCTTCTAATTTGGAGTTCTCAAAAAACTATATGCTCCTAGGACCTGTCAACTTGTGGCTCTAGGAATGAGTTACAGTAGAAAGTCTACTGAAGAATACCAACCTTAAATTAGGCTGTCTTAAATTCCGTTATTCTTCGCTGTGTATCAGTGGGACATTTGAACAGACTGAAGTCAGTATCCTTTTATTTGTCCCCATAGAAAAGGAAAAGCATTGTTTTTTGCTCAGATATACTTCCCGTATATCCACATTCAGATAGTCATGCTTTTCTTATTTTTTTGCCAAAACTTCTATCGTTAGTTCCGTAGTATAGTCAATGGTGGCTTAAAACTAGAAATACAGTTGTGGCTCTCCTATGAAGCAATGTGACCCTGTATTAGCATTTGTTGAAGTCACCCTGAGAATACTTCACTGCATGGGAAATGGCTTTACGTGCTTACTGTGTCCCCTGATTCTCTTCTTAGTTTAATTACTGTTTTCCAGAGGGTCCTCTGTCATCATAGCTGCATGTTAAGCATTATATTACAAATCGTAAACACACTTTGCTTGTTTTCCCAAGAGCAGGTCATAGAACATCAAAACCTGCTTTACGACATTCTGGAAGGCTGGTCTGGTAGCAGCGAATCTGGTAGCAAGATGTGAGGCGGCAAAGGCCATTGACACCATTGATTGAATTTCCACACTGCATGAGGATTTAGTGATGTGTGTCCAAACAAGTTAATTTACAAACCAGCTGGACCAAATCGTACCTAGGTCTATAGCACTAAATGATGACATGTGGGTCAAAGATTCGACTCTTAGCAAGCTACATGAAAGTAATTAATTTTATGTCACTGCACACCGTCGTGTCACACAGGCAGGCTGCTTGCTGTGGAGAAATAGGGGCTTGTATCCCTCTGAAAATAATAACTGGAGATGTTTCTTTTTCTTTGCCATGAAAATGAGGGGAAATTGCCATGCAAAATTGATGTCAGATGTTGGAGTTGTATTAATTGAGATTTTTAGACTTCAGTTGTCTCCCACACTGTGAAGTGCTTTGCCAAAGAAATGACTTGTTAAAATAAATAGGCCAGTGGGCTGCAAAGTCTCGGCGGTCAGTTCTGCCCGAGAGCCGCGCTACTCGCTTAGCTAGTCCTTAGCTAGTCCAGCACGTGAATGCCCCCTCCGCCCCTGAATGCTGAGTGCAGGACTTTCAAGACTGCAAATCTAAAAAGTCGGTGAGGAGGAAAGGTGGGCGTGCGGGAGCACATGGCTCCCGAAGCGGTTGAGGATGCAGTAGCACTGCTGCTCCCCCCCACAGAGCAGTGAGATCTCTTTAAAAGGACACTCTTGTCTTGCTTTTCTGAAGGGGATTCTAGGGAGAACGAACAAAAATGATAGCTGGCTAAGAAGTAGCATAGGCCTGATCTTTTCACGTGCCGTCTCATGTGTGGCAATTCAGAATATTTTGATGATTCTTACTCATGTTAATAAAGTTTATGATATGTAGAAAATACTAAAATAAGATTTGATGCTATAAAGTATTTCGAAGCATTTTTGCCAATGGAGTTTTGGGAATGCTTGCACTTAATCTTTTCTATTTATTTATTTGAGAAGGTAGAGTTAGAGAGTGAGAAACAGAGAGAAAGGACTTCCATTTACTGGTTCACTCCCCTAATGGTTGCAGTGGCCAAATCCAAGCTGATCAGAAACCAGGAGCTTATTCCAGGTCTCCCATGTGGATACAGGAGCCCAACCACTTGGCCCATCTTCCACCACTTTCCCAGGCCATAAGCAGAGACCCGGATCAGAGGAGGAGCAGCCAGGACACAAACTGGCATGCCCATATGGAATGCCAGCGCCTTAGGTAGAGACTTAGCCTACTGCCAGAGTGCAGGCCCCTGCACTTAATTTTTATGTTTAAGTGAATTGCTGCACTGATAAAACACTGGGGCCCAATAATAATGCAGAAAGCTCATTATGCTCGACTATTTCTCTTTAACCTGATAAGAGACATTGAGGCATGCCAACAGGTGCAGTTCTTGGTAGCTATACTTGTAAAGAATTAGCCCTTATTTTCAGAATGCATTTGTGATCTGAGAACCTCCCAGTTCTGAAATGTGGAAACACGAGAGTCTAGTATATGCTGAGTGCTGTTGTCTCATGTTCATGGATTAATCTCAAGGAGAGCAGGGAACTTAATTTCTGTATTCCAACACCTGGAACAGAACTTAGCCCATTATAGAACTCAATAAATATTTGTTGCATGACAAAAACTATGAGAAGAAAAGCATGTGACTTTTTTTCTAATAGCATTCAGCCTCTTCTTAAGAAATTTATCTGAAAGGTGGAGTGACAAGGAGGGAACGAGAAGGAAAAAGTTAGGGGGTTGAGGGTGGGTAGAGAGAATCTTACATCTGCTTGTCAGGGCTGGGCCAGGTTGAAGCCTGGAGCCAGGAACTCAGTCAGGTCTCCCACATGGTTGGTAGGAACCTAAGTACTTGGGCCTTCATTTGCTGCCTCCCAGGCACATCAGCAGGAAGCTGGCTTGATTCCGGGCTCTCTGATATAGGAGGTGGACATCCCTTAACCAGCTGTGTCCCAACGCCCACCCTACAAATCACTTTGTAGACTCAATTCAGCATTGTGGATTATGAGCATGATACAAAGAGGGATTCTGATTCTGGTCCCGTCCTGCCCTTGGAAATCTCTGTGTGTGGCACTATGGCAGTGCTACAGAGTTAGGTCCTCTATAGTATTTACATTGTGAAGCACCGGTGCGTCCTCAAGGGGTGTGGAAGAACGTGTGTGACTCTAACTGGCATCTGGCTCCAGACCAAACTGTTAGGGCATGGTAGTCAGGATCTAAGAGGATCTAAACCCAAACACAGCTTTTTTTTTTTTTTTTTTTAAATGAATAGTACAGAAGCCTTAAGAGTACCGGAAATACTTGACCAACAAATTCCTGAGAGAGGCAGAGGATCGAGTGTGAGTGGGTTGGTCAGGAGCTCTGGCGTCTCGGGGTGGAGACCCAGCGATGCACAAACAGAAACCAGGCCATGAGGCTGAGACGAAGCAGCAGAACAGATGGGAGGCAGGTGTTCTCGAGTAGGAGCTGTAGGCGAGCCTGCGCCTTTAGGTGAGAGTCCTGCAGCCAGGCTCTGCACCAGGAAGCACTAGCCATATGTCTTTTATTTGGCTAAGCTGCCGTTCTGTTGAGTTGGAGGAAACTTACTGAATGTTCTGTCTCTAGCACTCTTCTGAGTTATCTGTACTTTTCATTGCCTCTGTGCCAGTTCACAAGCCTATAAATTTAAAGTTTATGTAAATTGAAAAAAACAACTCAAACGAAAGCACCTCAAGTGATCCTTGTCTCTTGAAATGAAAATTGCATCTGACAGTCACCCCTTAACCAGCGTTGCGTCTCTCTGTGAATTTCTTCCAACATTCATGATGCTTATATATCACTACTAATTCCCTTTTGTACCAAAGGTATCATCTTACTAGTTCCCCTGTTTAGTAACGACTTCAATAAACTCTGACATGCATTCATGCCATGCTTCTACCTTTTTAAAAACTGTCATGTGTCAACATAGAATTTTTTTAAAACAGATAAAAATGGCTTTATTTCTAAAATCTGGCTTAACTGCACCCAGTGTGCTGAGCTGGTTTTGGAGTAGATCCTGCAGCACCAAGTGACCAGAGGATAAACAGTCAGGGCTCCCCATCCCAGGCACCAAGGTGTCACTTGTCTGGCCATTTCAACATAGAATTTTAAGCTTAGAGAATTGATAAAGAAGATCTAAATCACCGTCAATGACCTGAGGTCTTGAAGAATATTCTTTTTGTCATACACAATATGATACCAGGAGGCTCTTTTTGGGATAACCTGGCATTCTGTGTTGGGTCTACCAGGCCTTACACCTGCAAAGGCCAGACAAGGGGAAGAAATAGAGCTCTCAGGTCAGAGAAGGCATAGGCTTTGCTTGACACGTGGAGGAAATTCCCACAGTGTATGAAGGGGTGGGTAGAGCAGAGAGGAGCTGAGACCACAAAGCTGTAATCTGGAGACTTGAAAATGCTGTAATGGGAGGTAAACTTTCTACAGTGTCTTGACGAATAAGGAGCCCAGATCCCATTCACAAATTTTCAATTCTTTTTGCTTATAAGCGTGCTTCACATAGTTGTTTGAAATATATATTATCTTTTAATTTCATATTTCACCAACTTCTGAAGTATCTTCATATGTTTTAGAGATAAATCTTCTTCAATCTTACAATAAGAACTATTCAGTTATGGCCAATGTTGCTGAAATACGTATCCTATTCTTGTGAACCTTTACTTCTTATGGAAGGTGTCTTTAATCTTAAATTGTGACCATGATTTGTTATGAGGTATCTGGAGAGCGAGAGTTTATCTGTTTCCTCTTGGAGAGACATTTGGGTCAGAAATTTTCCATTTGTCCCCTTGGTAGACATGCCTGGAATTGTGTGTCTTGGACACAAGCAGGTGAGAATGGCCCTTTCCTAGGAATTTACATGAGGACGTGAGGCTTTGAGAAATGTATGGTAAAAGTCTGAGATTTCCTTGTGAATTAAAGAAGATAAATTTGTGCTGTATAGCCAGTGGAGAATGTTTTGGGCTTGGTAAAGAGATTTGGGGAGGATATATTACTTTGTTCAAGTTGTTTAAACATTTGCTGGGTGGTTGTTCATAGGAGAGGTCAGACTTGCTCCTTGCAGTTCCCAAGGACAAAACCAAGGCTGGCAAGTGGTTGAAATTACAAAGAGACAGCTGTCAATTCAGCTTGAAGAGAATTTTCTGACAATCCGTGAGAGCATGAGTTCTGAAAGATAGTGGACCTCTGGAAGCCCCTCTCAGAGCAGATGACGTATCACAAGCTGGTAACCTTTCTAAGGGACCCCTGTGTGGGGAAACCGACGAGGGTGTCTCTGGGTTCAAAGACCAGCTATGGAATTCTGTGATCAATAAAAATGTAGATATTTTATAACATTAGGAAAAATGGGAAAGAAGTTTATTCTTCCATGATTCCAAAGACTAAATACAAAAACAATTATTACCACAAGTCATTCTCAAGCCTTTCAGGAAGAATGACTGGCGTTCTGAGGCTTAGGATGAGATGTTGGATTTCCTGGCAGATGAAGAAGCCACTGTTCTGTAATTATTCTTTGTGTGGGCTCAGCCAGATTTGGGCAACAGATGTACTTGATGCATCATTGTGGCAGTGGCCAAAAAATTGAACCAGAATTGGCAATCCCAGGGACAGCATGTCTGTATCAAAATGGGACAACCTAGGAATTATTTTCTGAAACCAAACGTCTTCCTTTCACAAACTTCAGATATATGATATGGATTTCGCCCACTTCAGGGGGTTAAAGGTAGGTGCTAAAAGGAGTGAGGGAAGTGACAGCTTGGGGAACTGAGGTCTTTAAGAATATTTTTGTCATGTGTTATATGATGATGGACCTCCTAGCTCTTCTCTTCCCAATGAAAGAAGAACAAGATAAAAAGATAGAGGGGTGTCTATCAGAATTCAAAGCACCTAATATGCCTTGCTAGTTCTAGAAATAGGGTAAATGTAGATCGTGCTTCTCCAGAAACCGTGCAAATTACTGGGAAAATTCCAAGTACTGTATGAGCTGATTCTGATTTATAGGTGGGGCTTGTTAGAGGCTGAGTGGATTCAGGGAGAGGAGAGAGTATGGGAAATAGTTATGATTTTGACATACAATGCCCCTCCTCAAAGCCAAGCTCAATCTAGGACTTGACAAACTGTGGCCATGGGCCAAATCTGGCCAGTTAGCTGTTTTTACAAATAAAGGTTACTGAAACATGGCAATGCCCATTTGTTTAGGTGTCATCTATGGCTGCGTTCAGAATACACAATGGCAGAGTTGATTATCTGTGACGGACTGCGTTCTGCAAAGCCTAAAATATTAGCCTTCACAAGGAATGTTTGCTGACCTCCAGTCTATAAGGTTGGCCCGTGTATCATCATGGCCACCTTTTGAGAGGACATTGTTTATACAATTATTGAGCAAGAAGAGAAAGCTAGCAGAAATCATTAGCACAAATCCCACAGAATTTTTTTTCACTTTCCATCTTATCTGCTCGTGCTTCTATGTTGCTTGGACTTGGTTTCATATTGACTCTGATTTTTTATAATTCATGTACGTTCTCTTAGATGCCATGCCTCACATACTTAATAAGCTGTTTAGGCCCATCTGTCCTTTTTCTGGAACTTTTCTATAAAAGTTCCAGGCAGAGAGTAGGATTTTTAATGTCCGTTGTATCCATTAGTGTATGGGGCTGGGCCTGTGAAATGCACTAACAACAATTTAATACAACAAGGTGATTATTTTGCTTGTTAATAAGAGACAGAATTTCTTCAGCCTATATCTGGTGTCTCGGTTAACATGAATTTTCTTCTAATAGTATTTCTTTGCAAATAGAGCAAGTTTTTATTAGTAACTAGCTACATGTCCGCCATAATGAAAGTGATCAGAATAAAATTTATTTTGTTTTGTACTGAAACAATCCCTTTCTGCTTTTGAAACTTGGTTAAACCTTACTATGTCTCCACTGTTTTGGGGATGATACTAGGGTTCTTCATGGCTAGAGGATTTTTAGCCAGTCCAGACACGGAAAGATATGTCTTTCTTTCCTGAAAAATATTCTCTGAGAGCCGCACAGATTAGTAACAGCACTCATGGAGATTTATGGCTCTGGTTGGCCGGGTGAGTGTTGCTGCAGCCTGTGATATGTGGTGTTGTGCACAGCCGTAGAACGTGCTCTGTACAACTCACTGACCTTTTGCTTATTTGGAGCCTTACGAAAATCCTCTTAAACTGAAGAAAAACTCTATCAGTACTTAAATATTATTTGAGAATTGATCCTAGTAAGAAAATGTCCTGCAATAATTCCATAAGAAGTTACCCTCATCTAAAGACTTAATTTTGTAACTGTACTTTGAATCCCACTTGTAACAATGGAGGCTTCAGCTGCTACTAAGAAATTGTCACTAATTTCCAAATGTGTGAGTGGGGAAATTTAGAAAAATTTAGCAGGTACATAATAAATCTTCCAGATCGCAGTCTTTGTTTGCGTCAACAGTGTGTTTTAAAAACAGAACATCCTATGATAGAAGCCAATTAGAAAAATTAGTTATTTTCTGTGGAAGACAAAGGGGGTGTCCTGGGAGTATAGGACAAAGACATCCCAAATACCGTGCACTTCCTGTTACACAGAACATCAGAAAAAGCAACACTCTTGTCCTAACACGTGTCTAATGCTTTAGAACTTGGTGCTAACTGAGACAGAGAGTGAGTGCAGACTGTTACCTGATCCACTTCCTAAATGCCTTGGGTCAATGCTCAGAGCCAGCAGTGAGTCCAGGTCTCCTGTGTGGATTGCAGGAACCCACTTACTTGGGCCATCCTCCTACCTAACAGGATCTGTGTTAGCAGCAAGCAGGAGTGAGGAGCCAGAGCCAGGCATAGTGCAGGTTTTTGGTAAAATAAAGATTTGAATTATACAGAAGTTTATAAGTAAAAGATCTTCCCTGTTGCTACTCGAAAGTACCTATTAAATATTGCTATTTGTGTTTCTGGAAATGTTGGTGTACTAAATGTACACATTGTTCCCTACAAATAGGAAATAATATCTGAAGCATTTTCCCTTGAACAATATAATTGATCTTTTTATATCATTACATAATTATACTTCATTCTTTGTTGTTATTTAGTAACTTATTCAACCATTCCCTTCTCCCTATATTTGTTTCAGTTTTCTATCGCTTGCTAGTTCAAATAGTGCTGAAGTGAAATCTATGCAAGTGTGAATATGTAATTATGGCCTAAGTTCCTGAAAGTAGATTCAGAAAGCCAAAGTACTGTGCCTTTTAAATTTGAACAGTTGTTGCCAGAATTTGCTTTGAAATGATTGTTCCAATATTTACAACCCCAATCATAAGGACATAGATTAGCCGTTCCTGGAGACTCTGAGACAGTGCCATTATCATCGTTGCTACCCTATGTTATACATGTTCTGTATGTCCTACTCCTCATGCTTTCTTTATTGTATTAATTTTCTACATCTTCACAATGACCCATTTGGCAAAAACCAATTTTACAGATAAGGAAATCAAACTGAGTAGCAAAAAGATTATTTAACTTGCCCATCAAAAACTCACATAGTGAGTAAGCAGCTAAGGATTCTATGGGTGGTGAGAGAAGCAGCACAACCAGGTTTAGAGGTGGTGGAGAGAGATGGCAGTGCAGTGGGAGACCTAAGACGGGATATAGCTCTGAGTGTTTACCTCAGAAAGAATGAAAACTAAGAAACAATGCAAACCTTTTAGGCACAGTTCTACTGGGAAAAATAACTGCACCTTCCTGAATTTAAAGAGACTGAAGAGAATCTCTTGGAATTTTATACTAGCAACTGATGAGAGATTTGGAATGGAAAGGGTGCAGTTTAGAAATGAAGAAATGAGTTTAGAAAGACTATGTATTTCTTTACCTTCTAACTGGGTTGGATGTTGAATGACTTTTTAAAAAGTCTGTATTTTTGAAGGTCTCCTGTACTGGACAAGTCCCCTCTTCTAGCAAAGCCCCTCAACATCCAGTTTGAGATGCTGAGAGCAAAACTGACACCCTAGAAAAGAAGTTAGAATAGTACTTAGTGCAAGCCGAAAGCAAGCGTGAAGTGGAAGGCGAGTTCCATCCAGCTGGAGATCTTTTCCATGAATAATCTCTTACACTCATAGAGATCTGTAACCAACTAAAAAAACTGGAAGAGTTGGAGTAGCAAGACAATAAAATAGTATCATAATCCTCTCCTCCTCCCCATACTTGACAATGAAAAGTTTATAGGAGTCAATGAGCAATATAAAATTTTTAAATTACTGATCTTGGAAGCAATGCAGTATACACTGTTGTCTTTGACATCTAACTCTTGGAGACATGTAGAATTCTAAAAATACCAATTAAACAATTCAGAAAGTATGTTTTGGAATAACATCTTCAGGGGCCCTGTCTGGTAATCTTTCCCTTATACCATCTCTCTACAAATAAGTGACATTTGTAGGGCCGGTGCTGTGGCATAGTAGGCTAAGCCTCTGCCTATGGCACCGGCATCCCATATAGGCACCGGTTCATGTCCTGGCTGCTCCTCTTTGATCCAGCTCTCTGCTATGGCCTGGGAAAGCAGTGGAAGATGCCCCAAGTGCTTGGGCCCCTGCACCCTCATGGGAGACCCAGAAGAAGCTCCTGGCTCCTGGCTTCGGACGGGCCCAAATCTGGCCTTTGTAACTCTGCCTCTCAAATAAATAAATAATTTTTTTAAATTAAAAAGTGACATTTGTAAATATTCTCAAAACCCATTCAGTGGAGAATTTAATATCAAAGTTTCTAATTCACTTCCAATTACTTAACAGAACTTCTGAAAATAGGCATATAAACTTAAATGCCTGTAACATTTTTAAGATGAGACAGGACTAGATTTTGATATGGATTTACCCTTTTGCACTTGCCAATAATTTGTCTTCAAAGAGGAGGAAATGTGTTCTGAAAGAGTAGAAGGCAGCTCATATTCTTGCTTAGAGGAAATTTCTGGTGGAATTGGTGAATGAAGTAGCTAGCCAAAAAAAAAAAAAAAAAAAAAAGGTTAGATATGTGTGGCTTAAGGAAATATTTGCAGTTCTAAGATCCAGAACTGCTGAATGCTAACAGCTAATTTTCAGGTGTTCTTGAGGAATCTCCATAGAGATGACCTTTAGACTGAGGTGTGTAGTAAAGAAAAGATTAGGAAAAAGCTTTTGAAGTGCTGTCTGTAAGAAGATATACAAAAACTGATAAAGGGTTCCCATAGAAATTCTAGAGAGAGGGGTACTAGAGTCACCCAGGGTAAGACATTAGGCCTTAGAATTACATTCAGAAATACTGAATGTGGCAAAAAATATATAATAGCAACAGGGGTACAGGGAAAGGTGAACTCTGTTTTGCCCATTAGCCAAGTCTGAGTTCTCTCTACAGTGAGGTGGTGAAGAATGAAGTCCAGCTCTGCACTTAGTATACATGGCTTATGATCAATCTGAGATCTAATCTTGGAAAAAAGTTGCCACCATTCTTTCCCGTTGCCTCTGAAATTCTGACGGTACTGACTTTAGCAACTCACTTTCTCTCTTTTTCCTCTTGTTTCTTCCTTGCTACAGTTGGCATCATGATAGTTTATCTTGGGGTAGACTGAAGAAGAGTCCAGTGCTGAGAGCAGTATTAGATGGTGGTATTACTTCCATTACAACTGATACCTGTTTTTCTACCTCTTTCCCAAGAACAAGTAAATAGAATTGAGATAGATGGCTCAGAAAATAGTGCTCACAGTATATAGGACCCAGTTGCGCTCCAGGAAGATTATACGAGGATATTTCAAAAAGCCTGTGAAACAATGGGATTAGAAGCCAAGTTTGGGGGCCAGCGTTGTGGCACAGTGGGTGAACCTGCCACCATCCCACATGGGCCCCGGTTCATGCCTTGGCTGCTCTACTTCTGATCTAGTCCCCTGCTGATGGCCTGGGAGGACATAGTGGAGGAGGGTGCCAGAGCTTGGGCCCCTGCCACCCACAGGAGAGACTTGGATAAAGCTCCTGGCT
Organism: Oryctolagus cuniculus; assembly: GCF_051225735.1. Classification (NCBI taxonomy): domain Eukaryota; kingdom Metazoa; phylum Chordata; class Mammalia; order Lagomorpha; family Leporidae; genus Oryctolagus; species Oryctolagus cuniculus. The sequence goes on from NC_142868.1 coordinate 104,011,040, forward strand.
CAGACCTGGCCACCGGGGCCACTTGGGGAGTGAATCAGTGGACGGAAGCATGTACTCTCTCTCTCTGTCTCTGTTTCTGTCTCTCCACCTCTCTCTGTAACCTTTTCAGAAAAATAAATTTAAAAATAAAAAGCTAAGTTTGGTTCAAAAATATTAAAAAATTTTTAAAGTCATGCGTAGTTTTTCATAACATACATTTTTCATGAGCTTTTTGAAGACTTCTCACGTGCATGGACTTCAAGATTTTTTGCAGCAAGGTAAACATCTTTTAATTCCATTTTCCTTGAACTTTGTGAAGTGTGGTCACACAGATTTCACTTCTCTTAGCAGTGGACTTCTTAGGAGAGAGTCTCCCTCTTGGCATGCCCCAGTGTCCAGAACCACCTCTGTGCCAGAGAGCAATTGCTACATCTCCTGGCCTGTGACTTACAGCCACACAGAGTAGGGGGGAGAGTTGATGGTTACTGCGGGACACGTCCGTGTGAAAGGACCTCCTGGAAACTGGAGCTGCACTGCCAACACGCGGAAGTGAAAAGCAGTCCCCAGGAAGGGGCGATAACAAACAGCACGTTGACGAGAAGCCTCCGCACACTTTGCTCTGATTTTCTCGCCTCTGAGACCCCTGAAGCCTTCTTCCCTTACTTGGACTGGAGTGTCTAGGCTTACTCTTAACCCATTAGCATTACTAAGCACGTCCGACTAGTAAGGCTGTCCCTGTGGGTGTCCAGTTCCTCAGTGCTCTCTGCTCTGCCCCCGTGACTGTACAGCTCGCAGCAGGCTCTCGTGGGGCCGTCAGCATACGACTTGATTTTCTTTCAGTTTTGGCGATTCGCCCTAGTTTGGGGGAATAGAAAGATCTGGCAGCTTCTATTCCATTTTATGGGTTCAAATACCATTGAATATCACTCTGGGCTTTGGCTTGTTAAGTACAGTGGTAACAGCAGGGTTTGGCTAATTGTAATACTCCAAGAGGAAAGAAGGATTCAGCATTTATACTCCCACTTTAGCTGTTTTACTCACGTGTTAAGTTATAATCAAGGACTGTTCCAAAAACTCATCGGATTTCCTAAACTTTTTAAAAAGGATGGCAGTGTAACCCAGCGCAGCTTCCACGCCACTGCTGTAGCCTTTGTCCCTGTCATCTGGCTCATGGTCTCAAAAGGAAACTCACACAACTGCCTGAGTTCAGCCATCAGTTACTGCCAGCTCTTAAGGCACTGTAAGCAACACTTTGTCCCTTTGTTGTGACTACTTTAAAAACAGTTGTGAAATTACACTTTTCTTTTTATCCTGCCCGAGTAGCCCAAGTAGACCTACCTGGAAAGATTGTCCTAGGGAAAGTGGCTTGTGGGGTTTTGTTTTTGTTTTTGAGTTTGAGAGAATAGAACTAAAATTAAAAGTCCCACATTGAACCAGCTCTCCCGAGAACTGGGATTCTGACGCCAGCAAGCAGAGCTCTACGCAGTGAGAGGTCAGGACAACATGTCATGTATGTGCTACAGCATCTTCAAGAGGACAGGGGATGTTAGCTATATGAGGTGCTCCATGAATATGAAGCTAGGGAATCGCTGACAGTTTCCTTTCCAGGCCTGTTGGATCACCGAAGGACCCCCAGCCTCCTAAGTAGGCCCAAATGCGTGGAAATTCTGACCACTGTGCCATCTTCTGATGAGCTAGGTGCTCTGAGGGAGCAGAGACTACAACCAAGTGATTTTTTTTAAAGATTCATTCATTTATTTATTTATTTATTTGAAAGGCAGAGTTACAGAGTGGCAGAGGTAGAGAGAGGGGTCTTCCATCTGCTGTTTCATTCCCCAAATGGCCACAACAGCCGGAGCTGCGCTGATCCGAAGCCAGGAGCCAGGAGCTTCTTTCGGGTTTCCCATGTGGGTGCAGGGGCCCAAGGACTTGGGCCATCTTCTACTGCTTTCCCAGACCATAGCAGAGAGCTGGATGGGAAGTGGAGCAGCCAGGATCCAAACTATGGGATGCTGGCACTGCAGGTGGCAGCTTTACCCTCTATGCCACAGTGCCAGCCCTGATTTTTTTTTTTTTTTTTTTTTTTTTTTTTTTTTTTTTTTTAAGTTTAGGATTGGCTGGTACAGATCTCCTATCCACAGAAGCCTGGGGACTCTGGCTCCAGGTCATCCTTGATTGTGAGCTGTGAGACTGGCTAGGGTAGTTTAACAATGGGTTTCTAAATCCCTTGAGTTTCAGTTCTTTTGAGCTGAGACAAACCACATGTTCTACCAAAGCCATCAGTGTGAAGAGCTGGGCCTGGGACTAAAGTGTATTCATCGCACTATCTTCCATTCAGTGTCAGGCCTACTTCTACCTTCTTGTCTGAAATAGTACCTGGTTTGGGCCACATCTAAACGAAATCCTTCAAAATTTTTACTGAGTGCCACAGTCTGAATAAAGCAACTAGAACAGTCTGGTCAACAAATTTCTCACTCCTGTGGTGGTTATTTTTAAGGCAAGTTTCTTCCTTCCATAGATTCCATACAGGTGCGCAGTCCATCAGTGCTGCCCTTAGTGTGACACAGGACCTAGTGGCTGTTTGTCCTAAGTGCCCTGCCCAATGTAACTGTGCCTCTGAGCATAGACAGTTTTACACCTTGGATGCCCAAGTTCTCCTTGAGCTGAGACTCAGAAGTTGCCCCCTCGTCCTGTCTAACTTGGACGTCAGCACTCTCTCTATGGAAAGTAGACTGGGAAGACCACTCTGGTGAGGTCGTCAGCTTACAGCCAACATTTATAAATAAGTATCTCCTACCCCAGTGGCATTAATGGCTTGTGCGGGCCATTGTCTAAGTGTTCCAGAAGTCACATGTGCATTCTTGCTGTTGTGTGTAGACATCTGGTGGTATATCACTGTCTTTCCCTTCCTTTTAGGAACAGGAAGAAAACAAGGGAGCTACAAGTTGGCCTGAATTCTACATTGACCAGCTCAACTCCATGGCTGCTGTAGGTATACTTTGTTTTATCACATACAGTTTAAAATGCAAGTCTAGTACAAAGTATAGAGTTGCACAGTAAACCTGATTAAGACCTGCTAAACATCATTACCTTTCCAGACTCCATTCCAGACACTCAGTGTTGGAGAGGTTAGGGGACAGGGGAAATACTTCGCACAAGGATGCTTCCTTCTATGTTTTATATAAAATCTGTACACGGTAAAATCTAAGTTTAATGACACAAGAGGAACTGTAATCTGAAATCTGGCTCACATACAGCTCTTGCAATTGCTTTTACTGATTATTTGGAGCTTTGTTATGGCAACACTATTCTAAAAGTTAATATTTTAAAATAGTATGATTAAATGCTTCCTTCACTGTACTGTTCTCACTCTTTATTACTGAGAGCTTGGCTAGTTCCAGGCTTCTTGATTTTATATGGTACCATGTGCTCTTTTATAATAGATAAAGAATTCCTGGAGTAAATGGCTTAATGGAAAGGCATTGTAATAGCACTGAGATGTCCTTGGGAAATCCTTGGTACATGGATTTTGGTTCAGTAATTGCTCTAAATGCTTTCTCAGCGTCTGAAATATGCATTCCAATCACAAGGATCCCAGCCTGGGGCACCTCCTGATCACTTACTCTCTGTGAAGATTTTAGCAGAGAGTAAGCCATCAATCTTTGAGCCGTAGCAGCTTGAACCCTTTTGCTGCTGATAGAAATGTGAAGTTTTCCACAGTAGGATGCAGTTTTTGCCTTAATGTATACACTCACGATTTGAAGTCAGTTATCTGAGGATATTTCAAAAATTTTGTAGAAAAATGGAATGAAAAGGTAAGTTTATTTTAGTGAAAAAAAAATCTGAAATCCATGCATATTTTTTCATAATATGCATTTTCTATGAATTTTTCGAAGACCTCATATTCAACTTTGAGTTTATAACGTCCAATAGCTGATATGCTTCCGTAACACTTTTTTCCAGCTCTTTCCTGCCTCTCTAGTGTTTTATATAGAATTGAATTCCTATCAGTGAAAACGAGCATTTGAAATTGTCTAATATTTTGCTGCTGCTGCAGAAGTTAAAAGCTGATTAGAATATGTGAATCAGTTACACTTTTGCTGAACTTTCGGAGGCCTTGATCTTTAGTAACCTTCTCTTTTCTAATAAACCACCTGCTAAATGTGAACAGGGCTATATAAATTATAGAAGAAATTGCGTAAGGTTTTGCCCTGTGGATTTCTAGTCTAAAAGCATGGCAGAAAAGGATAGAGAATAATCAGTAAATCCTTCTCACTTGAGACATTCTACACAATGCCAAAGATGAGAGAGGGTGAGCTCAGCATTTGTAGGACTGTGATAAAGAACATGAGATCTGTGATGACCACCAGGGATTTTTCTGTGCATCTGCCTAAGTAGTAATAATCTGGAGCCATTTACATCTGTTACGTGGATGGGCTTTTTTCTGAGTTTTGCTTCTGGTCGTTAGAAAAAGAACTGCCTGGTAATAGTGTCTCTCTTTCTAATTAAGTCAGCATTGTTTGATGTCTAACAAAGGAAGTTGCTTCTTTGTTAATGAATTCTCTCTCTAAACAGAGAGAAGCATTAAGTACTTTGGGTTTTTCTTTTCTTCACATATTGAGACACTTCAGAGTAATTTGTCCTTGCAGACTTAATTTCTGCCATGGCTAGAGTTAACGTGGCTCATTCCTATGCTTCCTGTACCAATATTTGGCCCTTCTTCAAGCTCCTGGGTAGTTCTTGGCTGCAGTCCTGAGATGTTTACATTTTAATTATATTTGGTTCTTAATCCAAAGTCCTTCTCAAAAACATCACAAGGCTACCTACTTGCCAGTGACCTTACTGTCCTTTATATGTGCAACACCTAACAGAGCTTCATTTAAGTAAAAAAAATTGACTTGAAAGGCGGAGAGTGAGCGAGCGAGCAAGTGAGCTTCTATCTGCTGGTGCACCTCCTAAATGCCACCACACCAGGGCCGGACCAGGCTGAAGCCAGTAGGAACCAGGAACTCCATCTAGATCTCCCGTGTGGGTGGCAGGAACTCATGTACTTGAGCCATTATTAATGAGGGCCAGGAACTGAACCAGCACTCCAGGCATCCCAAGCAGCAGCTTAATGTAACAGACCTTTTTAATGCTCCTTTAAGGCTGAGCCAGCCTCTTTCCAGGGGCAAAGGGAAAAGGCTTTTAGCCATCCAAGAGTTACTGAGATCTCAAAACTTAAAGAAAACAAAGGGATCTAATAAGACCAGAAACCCTATGCTGGATTTGCTTTTGTTATCTCCTTATTGATCGCTGCATAATTCTGACTAAGCTGGTGATCTGTACTGGAGAATTCCCATCAACACATGGTGGAATCTCAAGACGTTGCACCTGCGCAGGCACACAGTTCCTCCAAACTCTCTCAAGGCCCCACACCTAGACTCTTCAGCTGCCTGCTTATGGAATTGTTGAAGGGGCATTTGTCCATGTTGTCGTCAACCGTGGCCTGCAGCATCAGTCAGTAGTGACTGCTGCTGTTGAGTGCACCTCATGTGCAGGCACTTCTCAGGTTGTTTGAAATCCTTGTCAGCACTCCATGCTGGACGAGCTATTTTTAAATGCGGAGTCAGACTCAGAAATGTGTCTTTGCTCAAGGTCATCTAATTAGGAATTTGAACCCCAAAACTCTTTTCTAACTTGTCTCTCACTAACTTGGCTTCTAAATCCCCATGGCACATGAAAGAGGCCTAGCAGTCTCACCTCTCCATCCCCTCACCCTGCTTTGGTGGACTCTTCTGGGGTGGGGCAAGCGTCTGTTTTCTTTAAAGTCTGATAAATGAGTGGCCCACGTGGAGAGCGGGAGCACTTGCCGGCTGTTTGTGGAATAGGTTCAGTTACCTTTTGTAAGCATCCTAAGAAAAATGCCTTGTTCTGTAAAGGGCCTCTGAGTGATCTGTTGGCTTTTAAAGAGTCAAAAAATAAAAAAGTCCATTGTACTTAGGGAGTGCAACCCAATAGGTTCTAGAAGGACCTGGCTTGCTTTGTATGTGGCTTCTTGATGTTTTCTCAAGGAGAAAAGATGTGAGGGGAAATTCATATGCGAGTGGGCTGGATTACTGATTTCACACCAAGGGAAAAAATACAGATTTTCTTTCCTGAGAGGCAGAGAAAGAAAAAAGAAAGAGCACACTTCTGCTGATATACTCCCTAAATGCCCAGAGATCCCCACCTGGAGCCAAAGCTGGGAGCCAGAACCTCCATCCATGTCTCCCATGTGAATGGCAGGAACCCAGTCATCTGAGTCCTCACCTCTGCCTCCCAGGGTGTGCCTTAGCAGGAAACTGGAGTCAGGAGCTGGAGATGGGTACCAGACTCAGGCACCCCAGTGTTGGGTGTGGGGATTTTAACCAGTGTCTTAACTTCTAGGCTTAACAACCATCTTCCAAGAAGATGTTTTGAATGGGAGCTTAGTCTCGGACTCTCAGTCAGGAGCAATTTCTGCACCGTGTTTGTGCCTCTCAGAGCTGTATGTGCCAACATATGCCTTAGTGACTTTGACCAGTATGTGCTTTGCCCTTTGCCCACTTCCCAAATGAGCAGATTTTTAGTAAGTGCATAGAGCATCCCAAGAGGCTACCATAAGGCCTGTGTATGCCAAGATGCATAATAGATGATTGGCGTAGCCATCATCTTCAAAAAATGCAAACATATCTCCCTTATCTACTAAAAATTGCAAACTAGGGTTTCTTCCTAATGTGAAACTTGAAACTTGAGACTTTATATGGATTATTTTATTTTGAAAGTTCACATTAGAATATCAGGTTCATCTGTTTGTCCTTGGTTTTCTCAACACAACAAAGGAATCCTGGATCTAATTGTGTCACAATAGATTGAAGTCTCTTCTGTCTCAAGAGGAAGATAAAGCTCCTTATATTGCCATAGAGAGTTCCAATTTAATTTTCTTGGCCATTTTCTAAATCTCCCAGCTCTACGAGTACTAAGGAGAAGCCATGATGTAATCTGCCTTTATTTAGATGTTATTCCACCTCCAAGAGTGCTAAAAGGGTAAATACATTTGTCTTTAGTATTAGTGACCCACAATAAAATATGTAGTCTAATTCATGGATGGTTTTGTGAGATTAAGCTCAGTAACAAGGAGTGATATTCATAAAAGACTTGATTCTGAGCTCAGATTCACAGTGATTGCTTGATGGTCCAGGCGAGTTCAGTTGGACACACTTGGCTGGATTTTGCTGGATTTCCTGGGAAATGGACCTCAGGGAGTCTTGAAGGAGTTCATTGGCTATTTCTGCACATGGCTTCCTTCCTTGCCATCCTTTGGTGACAGTTGTCTAGGCACATCACTGGCAAGAAGACAGCTTTATCAGAATTACAAGTTTATAAAACGAAAGATTCTGGCTGGAACTGTCATGTAGCAGGTTAAGCTGCTGCCTGTGATGCCGGCATCCATATGGGCACTGGTTTGAGTCCCGGCTGCCCCACTTTTGACCCAGTTCCCTGCTAATGTGCCTGGGAAAGCAGCAGCAGATGGCCCAAGTCTTTGGGCTCCTGCACCCACATGAGAGACCTGGATGAAGCTCCTGGCTCCTGGCTTCGGATTGGCCCAGCTCCGGCCATTGCAGTCAACTGGAGAGTGAACCAGTGGATGGAACATCTCTCTCCTCCTCTCTTTCTCTGTTTAACTCTGCCTTTCAAATAAATAAATAAATCTTCAAAAAATAAACAAAAAAGACTCTGCTGTTTATTTTGGTTGCCATAAAACACACTGATTATTCACTTGCCTTTGCACTTCATCCTTCATATTTTAAAGTCAAATTTCTGTTTTAGTTAATATTTAATTACTTTATGCTGATACTATTGATTTAAAAGAAAATAGTTACCTTTTCTTTGTGGTCCTGAAAGAAATGGAGACTGGATTGTGTGTGTTACGTGTGTTTTCTCCCTACTGTCATCCCCAGTCTGTTTCCCAACCGAGTGTTTAATGATAGTTGGTAGCAGATAAAAAGACTGGCTAGGCAAGCATGCATGCAGAGGAGGATGACAAAAAGGAACCCAGAGCTCCATGGATGGAGACCTGGAATACTTTGGTACAACTAGGTGATCGTGGACTGAAAAGGAATGGAAAGACTGTAAATCTTCTTAGCACTCATGGTTTTCTAATATTGACTGAGATTTGCTTCCTTGGAGTCTTGTTCCGGGAACACTGTCATTGCCCAGAAGTTTTCAGACATGAGGCAGCTCATGCCTCACCCCAGATACACCGATTCACAGCCTGCATTTTAACAAATCCCCAGGTGACTTTCATACCCACACTGAAGTTTGAGAATACTAGGTTAGCAGATTCCTGGGTAGGAAGAAAATACACGTGCACTCCATGTCCTGATTTCTAAATGACCTGCGTCGTCTCCACAAGTCAGGCATTTACCCTGGAGGAATTGTCCATCTTAGTAGCAAGTTGAATATAATTGTTCCTCTTGAAAAATAATTGATGGAACAAAATCTCTTTGGTGTTAATTATGTTTTTGGCTGAGGAGTGGGACCAGTAGCATGGGAAAGCTGCCACCCACCTTTTCCGTTTGATGGAGTGATAATGCTATTAACTTTAAGTGCCAGAATGTTGGATTCCATTACAGGTCTGATCTTCTATCAGATTTAAATAGTAATATCTACATCAGGCTGTAGCTGCAGAATGGTATTATAAACATTTGAGCAAGACGGTTTCTCTACTAAGATTTCTAGAAATCCCCTTAAAGCTTCCTTTAAAGTTTGAAAGACCAGTGGACAAAATTCTTGGCAGTATTGCTCTACATTTTGACTTGCACTGAATCTTGATCACAGATTAAAAGTGAGGAGAGCGTATGATCTGTGGGCTTGTTTGCACTGTGAGTAGAACACAGAACCTTAAGACAGCGCTTCTGTTTCCTTCACATAGAGAAAGTCTCTGCTGGCTCTAGAGAAGGAAGAGGAGGAGGAGAGGAGCAAAACCATAGAGAGCTTGAAGACAGCACTGAGGACGAAACCAATGAGGTAACCTCTCCGTGGACCTCTCCTCCCCCATCCTTTTCACTGAAGCGGGCCAGGGTGTCTTAATATTTTAATCATTGAGCACTTAAAAAATCTATTTTCTTCAACTAAAGAATATGCAGACAGCCACTAGAATGGCTAAAATAAAAGACCAACAGTGATGACAAAAATGTGGAAAGAATGGAACCTTCCTTCATTGCTGATGAGTAGGTAAAATGTTGCATCCACTCTGGAAAACAGCTGGGCAGTTCCTCAGAATGTTAAGCACAGCATTGCCATGTGACCCAGAAGTTCTTCTTCTACATTTATAGCCAAGGGAAACGAAGACAGGTCCCTACTAGCCAAAAAGTAGAAACAACACATATGTCCATCAGCTAATGAGTAGATAAATAAAACATGGTATATCCATACAATGCATTATTATTTGGCTATGAATGAAGTACTGGGATAACCTTTAAAATGCTATGCTATGTTGGGGCTGCTGCTGTGGCATAGTAGGTAAAACCGCCACCTGCAGTCCTGGGATCACACATGGGTGCCAGATCAAGTCCCGACTGCTCCACTTCTGATCCAGGCAGTAGAAGATTACCCAAGTCCTTGGGTCCCTGCACCATGAGAGACCTGGAAGAAGCCCCTGGCTCCTGGCTTCGGATCAGCGAAGCTACAGCCTTTGCGGCCATCTGGAGAGTAATCCAGTGGATGGAAGACTTTGTCTCTTTCTCTCTTTCCCTCTTTCTCTCTTTCTCTCTTTCTCCCTCTCTCCCTCCCTCTCTCCATCCCTCCCTGCCTCTGCCTCTGCCTCTGCGCCTCTCTCTCTCTCTCTCTCTGTAACTCTGCCTTCAAATAAATAAATAAATCTTTTTTAAAAATTATGTTATCTGAAAGAAGGGCAATCACATAGAATCATATATAATTCTCTTTATATGAAGTGTTCAAGATAGGCTAGTCCACAGAGAAAGAAAATATTAGACTAAGTTGCCATGGTTTGGAGAAAGGAGAAAATAATATTTGAGGGATGATTAAAATGTTTCAAAATTAGATACTCTTAATGGATGCACAATTCTGTGAATATATTTTAAAAATCCACTAAATTATTCACTAAAATGGTGAATTTTATAGCCTGTGAATTATATCTCAATAAAACTATTTTATGAAACAGGTGGGCAAACTTTCTGAAAATAGTAATTCATTTCCTCTCTGGTAACCAGCCACTTGTATGCCTTCCATATCTTCATCTTCTATTAGTACTTCTAGGGTTTGATGAGGGTTGGCTGTTCTTACAGGTGCATTTCATTAGCACAGGTGCTGTGAATGAAGCTAACTAGTTTAACCAGCGTGGCTTCATCTGGGTAATGCGGCTGGGTGAAATGACTATAAAATAAAGATTCCCTTTATTTGGCAATAAAATATAAACTAAGAAAAACTTGATGCAAGAAGAATACTGTGCAGTTACATGGCAGAGGTCTCCTAGCTATCCTAACTAGATCAGAGTTTCCCTCCGCAAGTTCTGCATTTCCGATACCAATACCTAAGGCTTAAGTGTGGAAACTTCTGGAGCATTCAAATTAACACGTTGTATGACTTCTGAAGTTTTCAGGGGCCTTACACGCATGTGCACTGTGGGCTTTTCTCATTGATTGACAGTGCAGTGTTATGATATTAGTAAAGTTTACAGTAGTGAAGTAGCATTTTCATGTTTTATATATTGAGTTTCTGCACATCACACGGAAGGAGGGTTTTGCTACAGAAGCCGGGTGATGTGGATGAATATTTGAGGAGAGGGTGTCCTGGAGCTGAAGGACACTGTTTGACTCTGTTGACAAGGGGCTGGTCAGTGGTCAGCCCATAAAGAGTTTGGGAACTGGACGCTCCAATAACACCAGGCTGGCAGCTGATGCTAACCCAAGACGAGATATGCATTCTGAATGTCTTCTTGTTCCTGAATATTTATGGAAATATGATATTAATTGGTTCTTTTTTATTTATTTATTTTGACAGGCAGAGTGGACAGTGAGAGAGAGAGACAGAGAGAAAGGTCTTCCTTTGCCATTGGTTCACCCACCAATGGCCACTGCAGCTGGCCTGCTTCAGCCGGCGCACCACGCTGATCCGAAGGCAGGAGCCAGGTGCTTCTCCTGGTCTCCCATGGGGTGCAGGGCCCAAGCACTTGGGCCATCCTCCACTGCCTTCCCGGGCCACAGCAGAGAACTGGCCTGGAAGAGGGGCAACCGGGACAGAATCCGGCGCTCCAACCGGGACTAGAACCCCGGAGTGCCAGCACTGCAGGCAAAAGATTAGCCTATTGAGCCACGGCGCCAGCTTAATTGTTTTTTTTATACCAGTTGAGATGCATTTACCTCAAATGGAGATTTTTTTTTACCCACACTGATCTCTGAGTCAAAGAATTAAGAAGCCTTCATCACTGTAATCCTGCTGGTACCTTGGGAATGAATGTTTTACCCGTCCCCACCCTCAGGAGCCTGACGTCTGTTGTGTTTCCCTCATCACAGGTTTGTAACCAGGTTCATCGACCTGGACGGCCTGTCCTGCATTCTCAACTTCCTGAAGACTATGGACTACGAGACCTCCGAGTCTCGAATACACACCTCTCTCATCGGCTGCATAAAGGCTCTAATGAACAACTCTCAAGGTCGGGCTCACGTGCTGGCCCATTCTGAGAGTATCAATGTCATTGCTCAGAGTCTGAGCACGGAGAACATTAAGACAAAGGTGGCCGTGCTGGAAATCTTGGGCGCCGTGTGCCTGGTTCCCGGGAGCCACAAGAAGGTGCTGCAGGCCATGCTGCACTACCAGAAGTATGCCAGTGAGAGGACCCGCTTTCAGGTGGGTGCACCTGCGCTGCCCCTGCGTTCGTTCCTTTTGAACTCTGCCTAGACAGGTGCCCTTTCAGCCTACAGGGGAGCAGGACGCGAGATGGTTCCCTGCGGTGATTACTCACACTGAGGTTTCAGACATTCCCTTGCTCTTAGGTGTAAGTGCCAGAGAATAGAATAGATTCCCCCCCTCCCCGCCCCAAAACAAGTTTGTCCTTATTTATTTATTTGTAGTTTTTAGTTTGAGAAGAGAGTGAGAAAGAGTGCTCTCATTTGCTGGCTCACTCCCTGATGTCTGCAATAGCCCTCGTTGGGGCTGGGGCTGGGGCTGGGGCCTGAACACTCTTCGGTTGCACTAGGAACCCAGTTTCTTGAGCTGTCATCCCTGCCTCCTGCAGTCCACACTGGCAGGAAGATGGAGTCAGAGCCAAACCCAGGAGCTCCAGTGTGGAGCAAGGCATCCTCGCTGCTGCGCCACATGCTCTCTCCTGGGATCTACAGCCAATAGTTGCTCACCTGGGATTTCAGATTGGCTGAATTTGAGCAGATAGCCCTGCATTCTGCATAGTTCACTCACATAGCACACGTCTTCTGAGTGTACTAAATGGGATGTTCCCTGTTTTACACGTTGCCATTCTTGACTCAGGATCAATATGAATAGGGAGATTATATTATCACTTTTCACTAAGATGTTAAAAAGCAAGCAGAAGTAACAAAGCAAACGGTTTTATACTTTGTATACATATGTATTATATATACTATATATGTATATATATGCACATATATACATACATATTGTATATATATTCATGTGTATATGAATATACATGATGTGGGAATTTTGAAAGTAGTATTTAATGCTAATTTACATAAAGATGACTATGAATGAGTCAGCATAATTTTAACTAAACAAAATATTTAAAATATTTGCTTGTGAGTATTAAAAAATTCATTAAATGACCATAAGGTTAATAATAATTCAGTCCTTTGTTTTTGTATTTGCATCCTGGATAGACATTAGTTAATGACTTAGATAAAAGCACTGGGCGGTATCGAGATGAAGTGAGTCTCAAGACGGCCATCATGTCCTTCATTAATGCAATGCTAAGCCAAGGAGCAGGAATGGTAAGAATCTTCTCTGCTATAACTTTAAAAATATGTTATTAAAGAGTAAAAGATGATTATGTTACTACAAACTATCAATGTATCTTATCACCCTTTTACTTTCAGGAGAGTCTGGACTTTAGACTTCATCTTCGCTATGAATTCCTGATGTTAGGAATTCAACCTGTAATAGATAAATTACGAGAACATGAAAATTCAACATTGGATAGGTAAGTCGGACTGTAATGATCTGAGGTCTTTTGTGCTTTTCTGTGTGCAGTGCGAGTGTCACCCTGTGACCTGTTTGTGACCTGTCTGTAGCGTATGGAGCTCACACCACCAGCATCTTAATTCAGCTGATGCAGTTTTCATATCAAGATTTTGCCACTGAAGGAAGCAGCACGTTGCGTAGAGAACCCTGGGTTTGGGCATCAGCCCTGTATGCATATCCTACCCTAATCCTGTCTCTCACTTGCTGTGTTATCTGTTAGTTTTTCCAGGCTTTACTATTTCTGCACATGTAAAACCAGTGTCGATGACGATGGTGACAACTATCTTCCAGGTCTTTTGTGGACATTGACTATAAAACCTGTGGGAATCCCGTGACACCTGTAATAGGAGTTGTGTGGAGAGGAGTTTTGTTTTCTTGTTCATTGGCTCTTACTTGTAATCATTGTACTGTTTCTCAGGTGTCCCTCCTGGGACCCCTCAGATCTTTCCTCTACCGCTCGTCATCTCCATGCGTACACTCCAGCTCACCTCCTCCTTGGTATTCTGTGACCATCTCTAAAATCCTCTTGCTCCAGGGCCTTTGTACTCAGTATTCCGTTACCTTCAAAGGGTCTTTCACAAATACCCAAATTGATTGTTCGCTACAGAGAGGCCTTTTCCAACCAGTGTGGACCTGATTCACCTCCCCTCCCCTCACTTTCTGCTCCCTTTACCTGATGTGTTTATCTTCACAGTGTATAATCCATAGTAAGTGATCAATAAATAATGTGAGTGATTACATGAATTGCATGAACATGTCTTTTGTGATCTTTAATTTAGTAGCATATCTCATCTTCTATGAGCTTGTTTTTCCATAAAGGATATCTGTGAGTGGAATCTAGACTTGAATAATTTTAGATATAGTGATGACTTATTAATTTAATAGTTATCTTCCATGCACTAGCCACCATAGCTTTTAAATTTTTCTATTTCACTCTGATGATGTGGTTTTTTATTTTTATTTTTTTCTTATAAAGAACAGAGTTAAGCTGCAACATTCAAATTTTAAGTTTCTTTTATCAATATCTTTGAATATTCAGGAAAGTGTTCAGGATTAGTGTCCTAAATCCTATGTGCCTATGTTTGTGGGATATTCTGCTTTTAACAACTCTGCTTCAATTATCTTTCAGGCACTTAGACTTTTTTGAAATGCTCCGAAATGAAGATGAACTAGAATTTGCCAAAAGATTTGAACTGGTATGTGTACTTACAATTCTTGAAATCACCAGCTCACAGCATTTCCCCTCTGTGAAGTGTGTTGTAGCATTGGTGTGGACCAGTGTAATCTATAAATCGGTGTCTGCTTTATTATCTAAATGGCAGAATTTGTTTTTGGTTCCCTTGGATTTACTTATCTTGCATTAAGGGAATTGAGGAACTTGGATGTTTTGCTTAGATTTCTTTTTTCTCTAAAACAGGTTCACATAGATACAAAAAGTGCGACTCAGATGTTTGAGCTGACCAGGAAGAGGCTGACTCATAGCGAGGCTTATCCTCATTTCATGTCCATCCTGCACCACTGCCTCCAGATGCCTTGTGAGTGTTTGTGACTTAGTGGGTCTCACTGAATGCTTGGGCACTGTCCAGAGAGCTCTGGCATCTGAACAGTGCACACCTGGGATTCCACGCCTTGGTTTTGTGACAGCCCCCTGTGTGTCTCCACACACCTTAAGGAGAGTTAGAAAATTCTCAAAATGATGTGAATTATAATTTAGTTTGATTTGAAAAGTAAATATGTGCCTTGTAACACATTGAGAAAAGAGGTATAGAGTGTCTCTCAGTCAAATAAATGATCATTGCATGCATCAATTTTGGGAACCGTTTGTACAGATGTTGTAAACATCCCTCTGGGTCCATGGCCGTAAAGGGTGACTACTGCTGAAAAATGTTTGCCCTACTTTAAAATAACTGTTCTTTTCTCTGTTAGATAAGAGGAGTGGCAACACTGTTCAGTACTGGCTGTTACTCGATAGAATTATACAGCAAATAGTCATCCAGAATGACAAAGGACAGGACCCTGACTCTACACCTTTGGAAAACTTTAATATTAAGAATGTCGTACGGATGTAAGTCTCTTCTCATTCTGTTACCTGTGAGGTGATAATGACAATGTAAGACATTCATTTTATCCTCCTTCAAAGTAATAGCTGGGAGAGTGGGAATGTTGTAGTTACTGTATACACATTTGCCAAATATCTAAGTTATATCTGGGTTTAAATAAGGTTACACGCGTGTGCATGGAGGATTTTTTTTTAGCTGCAGGCCTTTTACGTTTCTTGTAATGAATGTTCCTTGTTGTTATGCAGGCTGGTTAATGAGAATGAAGTTAAGCAGTGGAAGGAACAAGCAGAGAAAATGAGAAAAGGTAAACGATGAGGCCTGGCAGGAGAAGAAGCCATGTACTGGCTCCCGGTGACCTTGCTCTCTGCGTATTTTGGAATCTGCTTTGATGTCACTTGTTGGCTGTAGTGCTTAAGAAGGCTTTCTTTCTTCTTGTCTTAAGGGCGTTTTACACTTTTCTTAAATTATACTTTTTTAGTCTTCATGCAGATTTCTGTAATATTTTGTCTTTTCATTATAATCATGTAAAAAATTTTAAAGAGCTTACAGCATTTACTGTTCAGTACTGTTTGATTTAAATTTTCTAAATTACCAGTTATCCACTGCATAACTGCTCCTTAAAGCACACTAAGTTCTAAGACATTAGGGGTCACTTAAAATGTTTAAACAGAAGCATTGGCCACCAGGTTTCAGCAGCCCAGTTCTCTCCGTGACCTTAATTTGGCACCAATTGTAAAAAGAAAAATGCAAAAAATCGGTGACTACTGCAGAAATGTCTTTTATGGAACATTAACAAGCCAAGCTGATGGAGAATATTTGAATATGTCTCTAGATATTATCACTGAGCACTAAATAACCGGGGAGATGTTTGTGTCTATCATTGTGCCAGCCACTCACAGAAATATATGTATATTTTCTTCAGAATATTAGCAAATCAAAGTTGCCCCATTTGTGGAAACAGTCATCCTCCCAGCCAGTACTCTACTGCCATGCTGGTTAACCAACTTCCTTTTCCTCCTCTAAGTTGTTTGGTCATGGCCAGTGAAATATAGAAACACTCACCCCAGTGTTTAATGTGCTGACAAGAGAGGCCAAGAGATGCCTACAGGAGTGCCTTCCTTTGTGCCTTTCCATTGAGCAGGAGGAAAGCAGGGAATAACGCTCCCAGGAAACCAGGGAATAACAAGTGTTCCCATCACACAGTGAGCTCCTCCTGGGTGTCCAGATCGCTCTCAAATGAGTGAGGTTGCACCTGCATGTGTTCAATACATTGCAGAAACTGCTACCGGGAGAACAGAAGCATGTGCTAAGAGTTGGGATAGAGATTACACCAAAGAGAAAGTGGCCAGAGTAGGTGCACTGAGATGAGTATGCAGGCTGAAGAAGCTCTTGAGATGGAGCCAGGCGTCCGCTGAGTGAGCACCTGTGGACAGCCTGTGTGTCAGGCCGTGTGCCCCTCTGTGTGTGAGGGCTGACTCAGGTCCTCTGTCCTGCAACAAGAGGATTAAACCTAACTCGCAGGGTGGTTTGAAGACTCAGTGACAAAGATGAAGTGACGGAATTCTAGCAAGGCGTTCGGAATGTGCTGGTTGCAACCAGTACAGGATTCAGGTGGTCCAGTGGCGTAAGAGAAAATCCCCAAGGTCAGTGGAAGGAACAAGATGGTTTCAGAGTGAAATCATGGCTGGAGTGTAAAAGAGACAAGACTGTAGAGAAAAATCAGTTCTTTTCTGGAAGCTTCAGGGGGCAAAATTATATAAAGCAGGGCACGTGTTGACAAATTAGCCAGAAGACAGGGAGCTCTGCGACCTGAGAGGTGGAGACTATCGGGGGCCCTCTCAGCGCACAGCACACCCAGGAAAAGCTCAGGCAAAGCAGAGCACACGGACGTCGTTTGTGGAGCGTCCTTCAGGCTGGGCTTCCCAGACCCAGCGCTGGATCAGATCCTCTGAGGGGCATTTGGAAACCACAGATTTATTTATTTTTTTTAAAAGATTTATTTATTTATTTGAAAGTCAGAGTTACACAGGGAGAGAAGGAGAGAGAGAGAGAGAGAGAGAGAGAGAGAGAGAGAGAGAGAGAGAGAAGCCTTCCATCCACTGGTTCACACCACATTTGGCCTCAATGGCCGGAGCTGCACTGATCTGAAGCCAGGAGCCAGGAGCTTCCTCTGGGTCTCCTATGCGGGTGCAGGGGCCCAAGGACTTGGGCCATCTTCTGCTGCTTTCCCAGGCCACAGCAGAGAGCCAGATCAGAAGTGGAGCAGCCGGGATTTGAACTGGCGCCCATATGGGATTCCGGCCCTGCAGGCAGCAGCTTTACCCTCTTCGCCACAGTGCTGGCCCTGAAAAACACAGATTTCTAAGCCCTTCCCTCAGCCTATAAAAAAGACTCCTTGGACCTCCTTGGAATAGGGCCTGGCGGGTACTGAAGTGTTAAAAGCCTGGAGTGAGTCTGCGGCCCAGCCAGCTTTGTCAAAGGCCTGTGAGAGGAAGGCAAGTGCCTGGACTTAGAATCGTCCAAGAGGGATGCAGCGGAGGTAGGAAAGGAAAATGATGTGCAGTGAAGTGGCTCTGAGATGCAGATCTGAAGAAGTCTGAATTCTTGGAGTGGTAGGAATGGGTTGGTGTTACCTTAGCTCCAAGATGGGTAAAATCCCAGACTTTTGGTGGCTCAAATCCTACTCTGCAAAATCATACTTTTAAGGACACAGAAGAGAGGTCAGAGACAAAAAAAAAAAAGAATTTAAATGTGTCACCAAATTCAGAAGTAGAGACCAGGTCTGTGTAACTCAGTCCCAGTGGGTTATATCTCTAGTGGATTCATTGATATTAAAAGAATAGGAATTGGGGCCAAGTATTTGAAATAAAAACCTACAGCCTAAACTTCATTAATTCTCTTTTCCAGAGTTCATCACTCCTGTCAGCGAACTTGTGTTCTTTGGCAATGTGACTAATCCTTGTGCCAAACTGGGTGCCCTGCTCCCTTTAGCCTGGTCGGGGGAGTCGGGAAAATACAGCTGAGAGCTCACGTTGTCCTCCCTTATTACCATGGTTCTCCTGCCTGGCTGAGGCTGCTGCCTTATGATATGTAATGCTGACATGATACCATTCGCATTCACAAGTTTTAATAATTGCTTGTCAGAAGCATCCGCTACTTCAAGTAGCCTTCACGGAGGACAGTACCAGCCCAGTACTGGGCTTCTCCCAGTCCCATTTTCAAGTGCGAAAAGAGGCCTTCTAATACGCCTTTCTGCTGATGTTGCCCAAGGGCCATGCATATGGCTGGATTCTGAGTGAGCTACCAAACAGGCCCATCCTTTGCTCAGCTGTTTCATGTTTGGCTCTCTGGGGTCTCTTCCGTCTCTAGCCCTGGAGCACTCCCCTTGGTGGAGAAGGGGGATAATACTTGATAAATTGCCCCGCAATCTCTGCCCGGGTCCTCAATGTTCTTGGTAGAGAGAGTGTCCGACTTGAAGAGTCCTCTGTTTTCACGTGCGGTTGTTCTCGTTGTAGAGCACAGCGAGCTGCAACAGAAGCTGGAGAAGAAGGAGCGAGAATGTGATGCCAAGACCCAGGAGAAGGAGGAGATGATGCAGACCCTCAATAAAATGAAAGAGAAACTTGAAAAGGAGACTACAGAGCACAAGCAAGTCAAGCAGCAGGTGGCCGACCTCACGGCCCAGCTCCAGGAGCTCAGCAGGGTGAGGGCTGTGGGTCGGGCCTTCTGTTCTTCCTGGGGTCCCCCGTCCTTAAGTAGACAGCTCCTGCCTGGGGGAACAGAACCGGAAATGTATCGTGATTGAGGGCAGTAGTTGTGAGACTCACTCCCTCTGCTGTCACATAGATTGGGCAGCAGAGGCCGTGTGGGGTGTACAGTTTTCAATACGATTCCTCTAGTAGGAACAAATGAATTCACATTACCTTCTTAAAACAAGAGCTGGTGTCAAGAAAACCAAACTGTACACTAGTGGAAGAAATAGGAGAGATGTGAACGCTTGGCAGACAGGCACTTGAATGTGAAATACAAAAAATGTGACCCGACGGAGTCCACAAAGACCTTGAGTCCGTTTGGCACACTGACCCTTTAATCCACACTCTCAGGAGGGCAGGTTTCCCTGTAATAGTCACTTTGGGTGAACTGCCTTCTTCCGCTGATCTTCTCTTCCCCTGTTTTTGTCTTTGCAGAGGGCAGTCTGTGCTGCAATCCCGGGTGGGCCCTCGCCTGGAGCTCCAGGGGCCCCCTTTCCTTCCTCTGTACCCGGCTCTCTCCTTCCTCCCCCTCCCCCTCCCCCTCTACCAGGTGGACTGCTTCCTCCTCCTCCCCCTCCCCTGCCTCCCGGGGGCCCTCCTCCTCCCCCAGGGCCGCCTCCCTTGGGGGGAATCATGCCACCTCCTGGTGCTCCAATGGGCCTGGCTCTCAAGAAGAAGAACATTCCTCAACCCACGAATGCCCTGAAGTCCTTCAACTGGTCGAAGCTGCCTGAGGTGAGCGCTCCCCTTTCCCGCTGAGGGCAGCGGCAGCGGCAGCAGCTCGCTGAAGACAGCCCTGGCTGCTGCAGGATTTCTTTTACTTATTTTTAAATTTTATTTAAGTTCTACAAGTTTCATGTATTTCATATATACAGATTTAGGAATTAAGCTTCTGAAATAAAGGACAGGTTTGAAGCCAGCTCACTAAGAGCAACTGGTAGAAGGAAAAATTGGAATATCAGCCCTTTTGTAAAAACAACCGTGCCTGTTCCTTTTGTTTATAACTATAAACCATAATGTTTGTTAACTTGGTATTTGTAGAACAAACTGGAAGAAACAGTGTGGACTGAGATTGATGATACGAAAGTCTTCAAAATTCTAGATCTCGAAGACCTGGAAAGAACTTTCTCTGCCTACCAGAGACAGCAGGTAACAGCACGTGCCCTGCAGATGCCAAGCGTACATCTCCTTATGCACGGTCCCTGGCCCTTCTGCCATAACTGTGATATGATAAGGGATCTGCCCTGGCATGTTCCCACAAAGCAGCATGGTGTGTGTGCCACATGTGTGTCCACATGCCTGCCAGTGTGTATGTAAACAGCCCTGGTACATGTCCAAGGTCATGTCTGCCTCCGTGTGACGAGTTTTGTATATCATTGTCACTATCTAACCAAATTGGTCACCAGCAGAAAATATCGGAGTTATTTATAACATGTTGTCACCTCCGAGTATTTGTTTCTGGAGCCATTTTGGTGTATCTAAATTTTTAAAAGATAGGAATCAAATGGTTACAGTCGGAAGCAGGAGGCTTTTTGGAATTGATGGGACCTTGGGAAGGACAGGCGCTGGCGCATGAGCAGAACTGGGCAGGAGATAAGACCTAGAGACTACTCATCAGGAACACGACGCCCAGCCGCGGGGTTGCAAACAAGTAGCTAGTGTGGAGCAGGGCCAGAGCAGCTACTGAACGGTAAGCACAGATCTTGTAATAGAGGCGTGGACGTGTGATTTCTCGTTTCCTGGCTGCCCACAGTGATGAGGCAGGGTATCAGCACACTGTTGAGTCCTGATCACAGTGGTGCGGTACCTCTTGCCCCTCAAGACACCGTCTTAGTAAGTCCTCTAAAGGGTCGACCAGAGAATTTCAGAAGAACAAAGAAAAGGTGGAGTAAGCTCCCAAACATTGATCAGAGCCCTGGGAGAAGCCGAGTCCAAAAAGAGGGAAGATCATTGAGGATGATAAAAGGGGAGGAATATGAAGAGAGCACAGGGTGTCTTGAACAGGACTCACATGCTGGGCGTCTACACCAGGGCTTCCCCTGGGCTTCATCGGAGGCCCTTGGCTGCCACATGAATCACGCCCAGGGTGGAGCATTCTCAGACAGGCAGCAGACTTCCTAATCGGCGTACTTGGCTTTGTTCCCAAGAAAGTGAGCCTCGGAAAACAAGTGCTAAGCACCAAGGGAGAAAGAAGATGGGCTGAGGCTGGCAGAGAAACAGAAGCGAGGATTTGTTTGTGCCCTGATTTTATTTTCAGTATGGCTTTTGGTGCATGACGTGGGGGAGGGGGACAGTGGTGTTTCGCCAGAGTATGGTCTGAAGGGAAAGCTCTGTGCAGTGTCTTTTGTAATAGTCTAGTAACATACAAAAACAAAGGTGGATGCCAGTCATGGTAACATGAACCCTAACGCAAGAACCCTCAGCTTGCCCCCACCATAAGTAGGAAGACAAACTTCTGCAATGTTAGGCACACCAAAGAAAGGACAAAGAGTAGAAAGCAAGATGCTTTGTGTTGGAAAAAGACAAAGAAAGGGTGTGTTTGGAGTCTTCTATGGCAGGTGCTCTGGCCATGCCACTCCTTGTTGGCTGCAGTATGCTCCTCTTTCTCGCTCTCTTCCGTCCCAGGAAGCTGTTCGCTGGGCCTTGACATGAACTCACGGGACATCTTTGCAAACTTCCTTATATTCAAACATTCCGATGTGGTTACGTGCCACATGGGTTTCCCGTGTCATTTTCAGTTGCTGATGCTGGTCCATGTTCGTTGTCTAAGATGAAGGTTCGGGAACTCAGAGAAGTATATTAAACAGGGGAGAGCAGCAGTCCTTCCAAGCGATGCTGCTCAAGTCTGAGCATGTGGGTTGCATTTATTTTGAAGGCAGGTGGTTGAAAGGCCCAAGTTGTAAGACTCATAATTAACTGGCTTTCAGCAGAAGGATGCTGCCAAAGCGCTCTGGGACAGATATGTGGACAGTTCTCAAGATCCCTGGGAGACAGGACTGCAGAAAGCCTAGCAGTTGGGTAATTGTCTCCTAGCAACCAACCCTGTGTAAGTAATCAGTAGGCATTCTTCAGGAGGGACTGGAACGTTTCAGTTGTGCTTATACTAAGCAGACTGGTAAAGCGGAAGAAGAGTTGTGACCCTATTTTCAGTAGCACTTTCTGGAAAAAAATTTCAACACACCTGCTCAACTTGAATAACTCAAGAATGCTTTCACTTTAGGTGTAAGAATTTGAATTGAGAATTTTTAAGCCAGAACTATATTTTCCACATGAGAATAATTTGAGCCATTCTACAGAATTTACTGAACTTTAGGAGGCAGAAGATAAGAAAATACAGACATTCTAGTTGGACTATGTAGGACAGAAAATAGAAGTTGTTCTTACTGAATGGCCATTGCATGAGGAACAGCAGCATCAAAGACCTATGTGTTTTCATATACGATCCTCATTTCTACTCCAAAATGAACATTGAGAACCCATTTTTCCATGATGTCTCTACTTTGCTCCCTCAAGAGTTATGAAACCCTGGTCAGACTCCAAGGATTTCAGCCAGTTGTTAGGCTAAATAAATTTCTCAGGCCAAGGAACCCATGAATACTGTTGTCTTGATGCATACAACAGAAACCTTATGTGTAGTAAGGGTTTAATATAATTTAGGTGAATAATGATACTTTAATCATACATTCATGTATTAACACATATATACATATGAGGGGATCTTCCAGATATTCATGGAAATGTATATTATAAAAAATATGGGTTTCAATAATTTTTGTACCAAAATAAATATCTTCTAATTCCATTTTTCCATAAACTTTTAGAATTCCATTCTTTTGTATAGGCACATATATCCATATGCTTACATACTTATATACACATAAAATATGTCCATATTGAAAAATACCATATCATTAACTGATATTTACTTATATTGTCCACTTTAAATGTGAAGTATTTCAAAGGATACAAATGTGTTCAATGTTTACATATGCCCACAATGTAACTGACAGTATAAAAGAAGAGATAAAGAAAAATCATAAATAGCCATAATGTGGGTTTAAAGATTATAATCCATATTACACATCCATTCTATTCCTAGTTCTGCATACACACAGTGCCTATGGAGCTCTTATGCTTCATTTCTTTCTTTTTTAAAAGTTTTATTCATTTATTTATTTGAGAGGTAGAGTTATTGACAATGAGAGGGAGAGACAGAGAGAAAGGTCTTCCATCTGCTGGTTCACTCCTCAATTGGCCACAATGGCTGGAGCTGTGCCAATCTGAAGCCAGAAGCCAGGAGCTGCTTCCAGGTCCCCCATGCGGGTGCAGGGGCCCAAGGACTTAGACCATCTTCTACTGCTTTCCCAGGCCATAGTAGAGAGCTGGATTGGAAGTGGAACAGCCTGGACTAGAACCAGCACCCATATGGGATGCTGGCACCGCAGGTGAAGGATTAACCTACTGCACTACTGCACAGCCCCTCTTATGCTTATTTTCTTATTTTATACTCAACTGCAGCTCTGTGAGGTGGATATTATTCCTATTTTACAAATAGTAAAATGTGGCTTAGTGTATATTCAGTTGCCCAACAGGTGGCACAGGTGGGACTAAAATTGGCATAATTGTCAGTTCCACTTTTTCTTTACTCCATGGTTTTACTCATTTATGAATGTCAGATTGTGTGGAGGATTTTCTTTAGCTGCAGTTTGAGGAACAAAGCCACTCCTATTCAGAGTTTTATTTTTTCAGTACAGATATCAAAGGTGTGTTGAGTTGATTATGTAAAGCTTGTGTGCCACATGAACTGGAACTTAATAGCATGCAGCTGTTCCCCTGCTCAAGTTATGAAAATACACTAAAACGTTTATTTCTTAAATTTCAGGACCTCTTATCAAAACTCCATCGTGCATGATTTCTAGATCATCCACGAAAGATCTACTTTAATGTATACAGGGCATAGCAATTAAATAATATCCATCTCACTTTTATGAGAAGCTTTCAACCTGAGATACTATAAATTTATCTCTCCCTGTCCATGCAATTGAAGAGAGAGAAATGAGTTCTAAGTACTGCAGTCTCCTAAAGGGAGTCAGCTCTGTAGCAACAAATTAGTAGCTCTCTGTCTCTTCCTTCAGCCTGCGTTTGCTGAGGACAGCCCTTCTGTTAGCATCCTGTCATCAGCACACAGTGTAATACTGCAAAGCCCCTGGGGAACAAAGGGTAACTGTCATCCCAAGGCTCCGGAATCCAAGGTCTCCCGTTTGCAATGTATAGGTCCTTCTGGGATCCCATCTGGAACATTCTGGGGTATCTTTAAATAAAAGGTCACAGGGTTTTCCTTGTTTGCTCTTTGGACAGCTTTCATTGTGTACATTGAATGTTCACAGCGACAAATGTTGTGATTTAGGATGTTGCCGTAATCTTGGTCCTCAACCGTGGCACATGCAGGCAGAAGGGGGATTACAGATAGGGGCTTCCCTGGGACCAGAGTCTGAGGCGGAGGCTGTGTGACTGGGCTCCCTGGTAAGAATTAGTCAGAGGTAGCATTTTGCATAAATACTGGTGTGTGCATTTTCCCTCAGGATCTCCGATTTTTATTTATTTGATTTATGAAAGATTTTTACCTCCAACAGATCAGGAATCTTTCATGTAAGGATTGTCATGCTGTATGAACTCCATCTACCTTTTTGTATTCCAAACCTTAAGCGCTACACCAAAACTTGTCTGAAAAAAAGTCGGACATCCTCTTAGAGAGCCCAGATATTAGCCGTTGTGTCATACCTGACCCAAGCAACTAGAAGTATTTTTTTTAATTCCCCTCATTGTAAAACATGGTTTCAAAAAGGATATTAACTTAGTTGAAATCTGCCTGGAAGCATCATTATTTTTTTGTTGTTTTTAAAAAGATTTATTTATTTACTTGAAAGAGTTACACACAGAGAGAGAGAGAGAGAGAGAGAGGTCTTCCATCTGCTGGTTCACTCCCCAGTTGGCCACAATGGCTGGAGCTGTGCCAATCCAAAGCCAGGAGCCTCCGCCGCATCTCCCACATGGGTACAGGAGCCCAAGGACTTGGACCATCTTTTGCTGCTTTCCCAGGCCACAGCAGAGAGCTGGATCAGAAGTGGAGCAGCCAGGACTCGAACCGGCACCCGTATGGGATGTCAGCCCTGCAGGCTGCAGCTTTGCCCACCACGCCACAGCACCGGCCCTCATCATTTCTAACATTGCCCCATCCATTGAAATTCATAATCTTCGCAACTTTGTCCTGTGCTGACTTAAGGGCTTTAGAAGCGGAACCTTAAGGTTTAAATGAAGCAGGCACTGCCATGGCATCCTTCATCCCCACCTCTGGAGAGACATATTACATAGCAATGAGCTGTTAGACCAAACTGCTGCTGCCGATTACAAATGGAGATCCTGTCCTGCTGCTCTTCAGCTGCTACATAGAGCAACAGGGGAGTAAACAGCCTGTCTCTCAGCCGCAAAGATACAGTTGTAGTAGATGATAGTTCCCAGGTGTTGAGTCACAAACGTGTGTCAGGTTCTGTACGAAATGCTTTGCATGCATCATCACATTATCTCACAGGAATAAGTAAGCTATTTAATCCCATTTTTTAGATGGAACTGAGCTGCAAGCCATACACCCAGTAAATGACAGCTGTCTGATTCTACAGCCCATTACAGTAGAGATCAGACGTCTAAATTTCTAGACACTGGAAAACTAAAATGTAAAGTGAATTGCAGGGAACTTCATAAAAATTTCTTCTCTGAAAGCCAGACTGCAAGGACAGGATCTAGCTTCAACAAGCAACTTTCTCTAAGAGGAAAAAAAAAAAGATTAAAATGACTTCATGGAGTTCACTTCACTGTAGTCTTTTCTGCTCTTGAAAGGAAACTCCTATTTTTTTAAAAGACTTATTTATTTTATTTGAAAGGCAAACTTAGAGAGGTTGAGACAAAGAGAGGTCTTCCATCTGCTGGTTCACTCCCCAAATGGCTACAACGGCTGGACCTATGCTAGGCCAAAACCAGGAGTCGGTTACTTCTTCTGGGTCTCCCACATAGCTGCAGGGGCCAAAGGACTTGGGCCATCTTACACTGCTTTCTCAGTCCATTAGCAGGGACTCAATCGCTCCATTATGGGATGCAGCATCATAGGCAGTGGCTTTACCCACTATACCACAACACCAGCCCCAGGACACTACCTTTATAGGAACAGTCCTAAGGAACTTCAGAACAGAAATGACAGTTATAACAGAGAGAAAAGAAAACTGGAGTTAGCAGACGAAAGGTTTCGTGTGGTTATCAATTTGTTCTTAAATGCCATGCTAGAAAAGCAGTCCCTCCTTTTATGGATAGAACGTGTTCTGATTCCCCCTAGAGAAATGATGTGAAACAGCTCATCTGTGTAAAATTGGCCTTGGCGGGGCTGCCAAGACCAGTGAGACCTTAAGGAATCTGCTGAGCACATGCTGGGTGTGCAAACTGTCGGCCCAAAAGCTGGGGTGTGTTTTGCACACTGAAGCTTTATTAGTTCCAACACTGCAAAACTACACAAAGGAAACTGTAACCTTTTCATAACGTGTCAGTCACCTCTTCTGATTTCCCTTCTTCACTCCCAGTCTTTTCTAAGAATTGCTTCAAGAAGAGCTGTTGACCTTGTGCCTGAACAGCCCTGAGTCTGAGACAGGGCCACTGGTGGCTACACACCACACGCACCACTGTTTGTCTCTTACTTGCACATTCTGTCTTTCCTCATACTTACCTACATACAGGCTTTGTGAGGACACTCTGGGCGTACTGAGAGTTGATATTACTGGCTTAGTTTGTTCAGTTTGTCTCCTCTTAGTCCTTTCTCATGACACAAGAAGATAGGCAATTGCACCCCAAATGCCTATTTTTCTGGTAGTTCATGATAATGAGAAGTTTCCTCAAGTCGACGAACATGCTTGATATTCTCGTGCTTCAAGCAGTCACACTGAGTAAAGAGAGCCGGGGGTCTTCGTGGGTTGCTTTGAACCCTCCCTTTTCTGCATTTCATCTCTCACCATTGAAAATTACATTCAGCAGATGTCATCGGCTTTCCCTGCCCTGATTACTTGGGACTGTCCTCTTCATAGCTTCTTCGACCAGCCTCTTAGCCTTGTCAGCTCTCCTGGCTGGGCCAGGGGCGTAGGTCATCTCTTCCCCTGCACCACCGATTCCCGTGACTGCTTTAGCTCTTCCCCATTTGTTGCTGTGATTTCTGAACTGCGTGTGTCTGATTTGCCTTTTCCATGCCTCTGCCATGGCTGTAGGATTTCTTTGTGAACAGTAACTCCAAGCAGGTAAGTGAGCTACCACCTAAACCATGTTTAATATTTCTCATTGGCTCACTGTAGGCTTGAGATTTCTTGACTTATCTTTTTTTTTTTTTTTAAGATAGTGTAATGCAATGCCTGGGTAGTTCCCAGGGTTTTAACTCTTCACTGAGTATCTAGAGGTTTTCCTGAAACCTGAGCATAACTGGAGACAGCTGATGTTTGGTCATGTGGTGCCTCATGGTGCTTCGTTTAAAAAGTAAATTCCATATTGCCTTTTCTTTCTGAACTACCACACAGTTCCACAGCTCTGTTTGCCTTACATTTTTAAATGTCATATTGCAGTTTTTGAAAATTTTTTTATTTATTTGAAAGAGTTAGAGAGCCACAGAAAGGGAGAGAGAGAGATCTTCCATCTACTGGTTCACTCCCCAAATCACTGCAATGGCCAGTGCTGGGCCAGGCCAAAACTAGAATCCAAGAGCTTCATCTGGGTCTCCACAATGGGTGCCAGGGACTCAAGCACCTGGACCATCCTCCACTGCTTTTCCCAGGCCATGAGCAGGGAGCAGGATCAGAAGTGAAGCAGCCAGGACACAAACCAGTGCCCCTATGGGATGCCAGCATCACTTGTGGCAGATTTACCCTCTATGCCACAATGCCGGCCCCCATCATCCATTTTAATCAATCCTTACTGCTAATGAAATCAAACTTGCTGCTTATCAAGTTAGTCTATGTTTTCATCTCGAACTTTTTATTGTTATCAATACCCCTGGTACCCAGTGTACTCAAATAGTATTTTATATAGAATTGTTTTCACCATAACTGTAACCGGCCACCACTGCATACCAGCTGGCCTTGGGAACTTCCTGTTGCACGTGAAGATGTTTGGGAAGTTTCATTGTTCACCATGTTTGATTGCTCGGATGCAAATGGTCCTGGGCTGAATGGGCCCTCAGATGGCTGGGCCAGCCATGGCGAGCCTCAGCTGAGCTGATTCATAGTGACAGTGCTTCTGTCTGCTGTCCACAGGGATTTGGAGGACAAAAGGAAGGCATCACTCACTGATAATTTATGCACGCTCCACATCTTCAACTTGGAAGCACTTTGTTCTTCCAAATAATGCTTTTTAAATGTGGGTGGTCAGCCTGCCTTACTATGTCCATTTTCCAGCTACATGTAGCCTTTGTTTCAACCCTGCCATCTACCTACACTCCCATTTCACCGTCTCAGCTCTTCCCATTTGTGTCCATATATTTGTGATGGTGTGAGAGAGAGAGAATTCTGGGAATGTCACTGTCGGGCTTTGATGGATTTCTTTGGTGCTCTCTACAGAAAGAAGCAGATGCCATTGATGACACACTGAGTTCCAAACTTAAAGTCAAAGAGCTTTCAGTGATTGATGGTCGAAGAGCTCAGAACTGCAACATCCTTCTGTCAAGGTATTGTTGATGTTGAGCAAACGTTGCTCCCGGGACCAGCTTTCTCCATTAGGTGACGCAACGTTCACATACTTGTCCCTTTGTTTTAGCTGTGTTCTGCTGCAGGGCAAGGTTTTGGATTTCCTCTGTTTACGGTGGGGAGAAGTCCCAGTGCCTGCTTTCCTTGGTGGGAGCCAACATTTCTGAATGCCTGTGTCCTTGGCATGTGATTTCCAGGGTTCTAAATGTAAAAGCAGAGCATCGTGAGTCACCGTTTTCATTCCTGAGAGCCTGTGAAAGGGATTTGTCTTTTTTTTCACACCTGTTAGCCTCAGAGATTCTTTGTTCCGTGAGCAAATGTATCACAAAATGAGGACCAGTACGGCTCTGCTTCATGTTTGCCTTCTAATGTCACCTTTTGATATTTCAAGGTTATATGAGCACATGCTTTTTCTTTTTGTTTTTTAATGGCTAAAAAATATGTAAATCTCAAACCCTAGTGAAACACTAATGTGTCCATTTCAGCCCTGTTCAGAAGTCTTTCTCATGACCTTGGAACTGGAAGAAAGGGGGACAGGAGAGGAACTTTCAGAGCTTAGAATCTGATTGCAGCTTCATGCAATGTTATCGGGTCATTCTGAATATTTCAAGTAGCTTTTCTGTATCTAGTTTCTTTCTTTTTCTTTTTTTTTTTTTTTCCTAAAAGGGACTTTCATATAATGCAAAGGTATGTAATGCTTATGAGTGAATGAGAAGAGAAAGAATCCTGAATATGGGGGCTTCAAAGGAGTGCTGTGTAAGCATTGAGGCTGTCTCTCCCAGGGAGAATGAAGGAGGAAAGAAGTCCTCTTGTGATTTAGATAGTCTTAGAATGAGTTTCTTGTAACACAAAGAACTCCTGCTTGGTTTTCAGCATGGAAGCCTGATTGTTAGCCAGATATATATTCCTTTAGGGAGCAAATGTTTTCTTTTAGTAAAAGAGAAATTGAACCTTAGTGAATTTTAATGCAACTTGTAACATGAGCCACTCTGTTAGCATTCACTTCTGCCTCTGGCAGGATGCTGTGTAATGGCCGGGCTCTGAATTAAGTCTGCTTTCTCTCTCTGAACTGTGCTGGGGTTAGATAACCTATCTGTCTAAGACACCATTGAACATAATTTGAATGTGCAGTTATTTTTTCTTCTACAATGTTTGCAGTTTGATTTGTTACCTTTTTACAAACATTATTCTTGCTAGGAAAATTAAATGGATATTTTCAAGTCTGAATTGCTCCCTATACTTTGTGCTTTTGCCATCCAGATGAGCACTCCAAAACAAGTTGACAAAGGGGCTGTCACTCCAAGTGCTGCAGTGTTGAAATGCTTGTAGGGTGAAAACTGTGACCTAGTTCCTCACAGACACATTACGCGCAGTACTGAGTGCCAGCCGAGGTAATTACACTAGTTATAGATAAGGTTACAACGCTTTCTGGCTGAGTTCCCATCCATTATTGAAGGAATCATTTCATATTTCTGGTATATAACTCTCTCGTTACCTCAAAAGTGTCAGAGCCCAAGGTGGCTGAAAACTTGTCTAAACTGTTTTTCTAAAAGACAGTTACAAGAATTTGCCTCATATCTGTTATCTATTAAACTTTGCTTTAATGGAAACATGCTATTCTAATGAGTATGATGCAAAAATTGTGTTGTAGACAACAAAGGAATGTAAGTCCCAGCTGACCTTATGTTAGTGAGGTTATATAGGTACTTTAAGAGACAAAAATGGAAGCAGGTTCATGTTGCACAATTGACCAATGTAGAATACAGTTAAGAATCAGGTTGTCATTCTTTTTTTAAAGAGGCTTCCTTGACATGGCAGACTGGATGTAGTAAACCACAAAAAGTTACTTGAAAGTAGGGAGATTTGGCCTAAATCCACTGAAGCACAGCTAAAGCTGACCCAGCCACCCATCTTTAACATATTTTAATCACGCTTGGATGTTCCAATCCTCTTGGCAAATTTTTGAGTAGAGCAAGGTAGAGGTAAACACTGTTTTCAGATGGTTGCTTTGCTTCCTGCTTTGTAAAGAAAGCTGCAGCGGATGCCTAGAAAGCCGCCACCCTCCAGCACACCAGAACACTGCCAGGCTTTAAAAGCAATTAAAAGGCTAGGCTTGGTTAGGGTCCTTAAATTACAGAGATTAGAAACCCATTCTGTAGATGACAGATGACACTAAGAACTCTGCTACCTGTGGAGCCCTCCCAGAGGGCGGGGCAGCCCTCCTCCCTTTCCTGTAAGGTAGACTTTCTTTGTCCTTCCAGTAGGCTGTAAACATGGCCTTAACGTTGACAGGTAGAGTTTCTTAAGTACTACCCATTAAAGTCTCCAGTCTCTTTTTGGGCCACATTAAAAGAAACCAAAAATTGTTAGGATTTAGAGCTAGTGCTTAGTCCAGACAGCCTCTGGGGGTTGAGGAGCATAAATATATACAATTTCAAAAGTAAGAAGTTCTGCCCTCCATATGGGGAGCTAATGAAATACAAATCTGATACTTCAAGTATTGTTCTCACTCTGATTTTCAACTCCTTTTCTTTTAAATGCAAAACAGAAGGGACTTAGCAGAACCATACCATAAAATTATTTTCTCAACTTCGTGTGAAAAGGATACAGATTTTTTTTTTTTTTTTTTTTTTTTTTTTTTTTTGCTCATAAGCAGGGCTTTTCTCATGATGGTCTTGGATGTTTCTGTAGCCAGTGGTTTTCATTAGTGGCAGTTCCCATCTTTCCTAGTGTCACTGTTTCTTGGCTTTGCCTGGCCACACCGTGGTGTTTGCACTGACATTGACCCAAGAGCCTTTAGTGTCCAGGAAGCCAGGGCTCCACAGGGCCTTCCCGATGCTTGGTACGGTTTTTACTCTTGTTGTACATATTACCCACACCAGCTTAGCTAAATTGTCCCATTTAAGAATGGAGACCTTCTGTCAAGATGTTCCCATGAAATGTTCACAAGGCAATGACTAGAACGATCTGGAGTAATCTGGCAGGACCAGACTCTATACATAGCATAGGGGTTATGGTGCGGCTACAGCTCAGTGTGGTAATGGGTTTGTTTTGAGAGCATAGATAATTTGGCATTTTGCCTAGTTGCTGTATTTGGACTTGAGAACACGAGATAAAAGAGAATATTTGTGCCATGGATTTCCGGATTTGTTTCTTCTCTTTCTTGCTTATTGGCACAAGAAACTCCATTCAATT
Source organism: Oryctolagus cuniculus (assembly GCF_051225735.1). Classification (NCBI taxonomy): domain Eukaryota; kingdom Metazoa; phylum Chordata; class Mammalia; order Lagomorpha; family Leporidae; genus Oryctolagus; species Oryctolagus cuniculus. The sequence continues at coordinate 104,043,026 of NC_142868.1, forward strand.
TAAATAGCAGGGTGAATGATTTTAACAATCATTTCAAAATCCGGAGAAAAAGACAGCCCCACATTTCGACAGTGAGGTACGTCTTACCCACCTTCCCCTAGGCTTTTTTCTCCGTCCAGTGCCTTTGAACCTACTCGTGTCCTTATTCAGCCCTCGTGGTCCTCTGAGTGTGTGCTTGATAGACCTGGACCTGTGCCTCCTTATTCAGATTACCATCTCTTCCCAGTGATCAAAACATCCGCTGTTAAAGAGTGCATCTTCTCATTCTCTTTTCATACTCCGAGGCCTAAGGGATGTCACGTACAGAGTGGAAACTTGGGTGACATATTGACTATAAGAGTGCTTTGGAAGAGTTCATAATCACCATGCTAAGCACCGTTTAATGGTCTGTTAGCTGCATGTGAATATTCAAGTGACAAAACTACTGCTACTGTTTTTTTTCTGTTTGTTTGTTTGTTTGTTTTCCTGGTGCAGAAAAGCCTGCCTTTTAGTGCATACATATGAGGGTACTTCACAAAGTTCATGGAGGGGATGGCAAGGTTGTACAGTGTGTGAAGCCCCTGCTTGGGGAGGGCCATTTCCTATATTGGAGTGTCTGATTTGAGTGCCTACTGCCTACTCCATGCTTCCAATCCAGCATTCCTGCAAATGCACCTGGGAGACAGCAAATGATGGCCCAAATACTTGGGTCCCTGCCACCCACTTAGGAGACCCAGATGGAGTTCCTGACTCCTCTCCTGTCACTCTGTCTTTCAAATAAACCCCCCCTTTTTTTTTTAAGTTCATGGAAAAGTGTAATGAAAGGACAGGCTTATTTTGGTACAAAAAGCTTTTGAAATCTATACATAATTACTTCATAGTATTTCTTTTCCATGAGTATTCCAAATACCTCTCACATGCATGAATTTCAAAAACATTTGCGCCAAAATAAACTTAGGCTTTAATTCAGTTTTTTTTTTCCTAAGCTTTTTGAAATACCCTGATATAGTTTATGTGCCCTTTTTATGGCCAGGAACTATGCCAATCACTTTACATGCATTATTTCATTTACTACTCATGTGGCTTGCACACAGACCCAGGCACACACAAACAAAGTCTTTTTTGTCAATGCAGTTGTTAACCCTGTTTTGTGGATAAGGAAACTAGGCTTTATAAAATTCCAGCCAAGATGACACTGACAAGAAAGTATCAGAACCAAAACTGGGGCCCAACCTGATACCAAAGCTCCAGCCTTCGCGAGTTACATCATGCACTGTGTTTGTGTGTTCATATCTTTACCCTCCAGTTCCATCTGTGATTGTCCTTCAAGAGCATTGACTAAAAGAATAAACTGACTGATGCGCTATGCCACCTCAGTGGTAGGTTGCAGGGAACTAGTTTTAGAAATTAGTCTAGATCTGATGCTTACGAATAGAACAAGGGAATGATTCTGTTGTCGCAGCTAATGTGATTATTTGCCCTACTGCAGACTATTGTTGCACCTGTTTTGTTTTTTTTTTTTAATTTACAAGTGTGTTTCAGTTTCATGACACTTATATTTCATAGTCAACACTGTTGTCCTGACTTGAGGCACAAGTTTCTAATTAAATTTGTGAAGCATTTTAGTTTAAGGTAAATAGAAAACAGATTTGGGTTTTTGTGTAAATTCTTGCCTATGAAGTATTAACAAGATAAGCAATATTTGTCAGAGAGTCTGAGACTGCCAATCAAGAAACATAGGTTTGTGGGACCTGTCACTTTTCTGTATTTGACCTTGGGTAGATTACTTGGCTCTTGGTGCATCAAATTCTCTATTTGTTTAAAAAAAAAAAAAAAAGATCACAATTATTTTGGAAATCAAATGAAATATGTGAAAAGGGCTTAACGATAGAATGCTGATTATTTTTTTTACCTATTAACTGTTGGTCAACTTTTTAACAAACACATGAAGTTCTGAACCTTCTCAAAACCTGTTAACCTGACAGCCGACTTTAAACACTCCTCACCTGTCATCAGGCCAGGAGTGTTTGTTCTTCCCTCACGCCTGTAACTCTGTGCATCAGAGAATAATAGTGTGTGGGTATTTTCACTGTTTCTAATCTTCCAATCCCTTGCTCTGAGAAACTAAACCATAGTACATAGCAGCTTTGTTCTCTGTGTCAGCAGAGCATTACAAAGCCCTAAAAGAATGTTAAGGCAGTTTCAAAGTCCTATTTTTAGGTGCAATACTGTCAGGAAATAAGCTTTCACTGACAGATTTTTCAGAAAAACAATACCAGAAAATCAGCATCTGGAGTAGCAAGATGAGTTACCTTGTATTATTAAATTGTAATACTAAAGGCAATGTTGTTACCAACAAAATAAAACATTCTGTCTCCAGGTTGAAATTATCCAATGATGAAATCAAGCGGGCAATCCTGACAATGGATGAACAGGAAGATCTGCCCAAGGACATGCTGGAGCAGGTGAGTCCCAGAGCTGTCTCCAAGCATGTGTGCACCTGACCGCAACAGGGAGTAGGGTTGCTACTAGTAGATCGTGTCCTAATCTCTGAATTGAAGAGGGTGAACCATGTTTCCACGTGGCTGCAATAGGATACTTTGTGACTTCATTCTTTCATTGTTCTTAAAAAATGATGGCTTAGAAGGAAGGTCACAGGTTTGCTCACTGCCTGGGGTCCAGAGCCAGATTTCATCCCTCAAGCTGCGTTGAAGTTACTGTGCCTCAGGAGTTCATACAAATCCACTCGCTTTAGTAGGAGATCTGTGTTTCTCAGAACTACTGAGAATCTCACTGGCATCACCACAAGGTGTACCACATAAATGGATTCATTACTAAATTCCTAATATAGTTGGTGTCTGGTCTGGGGTCAGCATTCCCACAACCACGGAAGTCGCTGTTTAACCCCCAGCCCAGTCTGTCATCTGTATTGTGTGTGTCACAAGGTGTGTTGTAACGTCACGAGGCCTGTGTGTTGTCTGACACTGGCCACCCCCCATGCTGTTCCGCAGTCCCCAGAGTGCTGCTGTTGTGGAACGAGCAGTACTGCAGGGGTTGTCACCTGTTTCTGCCCCTTGCTCTGGACCTGAATTTCTGGGGGCTTTGTGATACTAACCTGTTTCATTGTCTTGGGATAGAATCATATTTTGGTCATAAAGTGCATGATTGTTAGAGCCAGATCCACAGAAGGTTGGCTGTGGGTAGAAGCAACCACAGTTCTAGACTGAACCATCTGTAGGCGTGCTCAGACCCGGGAGCAGAGCACAAGGGTATTTTGCGCTGCTCGCGGTGCCCCTGGTGGCAGGGCTGCTCCGGAATGTGTTCTGCTTACACATTTCCCATGTTTCCCTCTGATGTCTCACTGGCGTCCTTGAGGGCCTCACAGAGGGAGGAGTGGTGTGTGTAGTGTCACCCCTCCATGGACCTGCCCTCCCTGCCCCTCGGCTAATCCCAGGTGAAAACTCTCACACAGAAATAGAAATACTTTCACGGTGTCCTCTAACGGAGTGATCTTATTATCAGAATCGTTAGTGGCTGTGTGCCCAAGTGTCCTAGGATGCTCTGTGAATGAGCAAGTTAAACATACCCCTTCAACCTCAAGTTCGCCTTCTAGAGCGTCTGCCTGCTGCACACGCTCTCCCCTCCCTCCTGGTAAACCCGTCCAGTCAGAGGTTGCTCCCAGCTCCCAGCTGACCCTGCCTCCCGGCTGTAACCCAGAGTAAAGAACTCTGCGTAAAGACACTGTGGTCACCCTGCCTCAGCCCCCTATGGACAAGGCTGTATGTTGAAACTCCCACAAGGTACGTTTACTGTGAAACTGCATCCAGCAGAATTCCTCCTCCAGGGAAAGGATTTCCCAGTCTTGCCAAAAGTAGAATCTACTTCAAATAAATACAAGTAAGAAAATGGGTATGACACAGAAGCTGGCCAAGAAGGATGTTTTTGACCTGGTCTTCCTGATGACTGTGTGTGTGTGTGTGTGTGTGTGTGTCACCCTCTGGTCACCTCCCACGCTCTTTCTTTTCCTCTGCTCTTCACATTCTTCCTCTGCTTCCTTTTCCTTCATTCAACACTCTTCCCGAGAAGTGAGAGTGCCAGCCCTTTGTGGCTTGCATCTGGGCCACAGTCCTTCCTCCCCTCATGCTGCTTGGCTCTCAGGACCCCAGCGCTCTTAAGTGGGTGTCTACCTCCGGATTCCTGTGTTTGCCTGACTCCTTACTCCTCTGCAAAAGCTATGTGCACACAGCGCCATACTCCCCCTTCCATCCCAGGAAAGACGGGATGGCCTCTGCTTTGGCCCCAGCCCTTATTTATCAGGGGCCAGCTGTCTCCATGATCATCAGCTTGCCCTCTCTGCTCTCAGCTTGTTTCACACCCCCCTCGTGACACTCCACATCCCCAGCAGTGCCCATCTTCCCTTTTTGACGTGGCTGCAGCTCTCAGGGCTTGTCCACACTGCCCTGCTGTCTGCCCTGCAAGCCGCTGCAGTCTGACTTTCCTCTCCTCTCACTTGTAAAGCAGGGGACACTTTGCAGGACTGGTCTTTCTTGATTGCTTGGCGTAGGTGACATCGAATGCTGCCCTCGGCCCCGGGATGCTAAGGAGGCTCGCGGCTGTGCTTTCGTTGCCTTCTTTGCGGGCTCCTCTGCTTGTCCTTGTCCCTTGAAGGCTGCCGCTCTCCATTGCCGCTTTTCCCGTCTCGATGGCCCCATGTGTGCTCTCTTCTCACTACAACATGCCTTCAGTAGCCTGCCTATTGCAACCAGCACCAGTATTTTGTCTCCCAAACAGCTCTCTTTAGGGGGCAGACCCCAGTGTCCTCCAACTGCCTACTAGAAATCATCACTTGGTCCTCCTGTGAGGATTTCAAACACTGCATCCACCTCCTCACCTCCTCACCGCCCTACGCCGTCCTCTTTCTGGGCTCCCAGTTACATTCTGTGTGGGTTGTTGACTAAGCCAGAGCCCAGGCCTTGTCTTTGACTCTTCCTCCCTCACTGACTGCCATCAGATCATCAACAATCCTGGCCCATTCTACTCAAACCTCCTAAGTAACTCTAGGATCCTATTCCCACCAGTGAGTACAGCACCTGTTGTCCAGTCACTTTTCCTTAACATCTTTGAATCATGCATTCTTCATTCTGTAAGCACAGTGGTCTTTTAAAATGCAAACTCACTCTCCTACATAAGATATCTAAGACACATCCCAGTGCCCCCACATGAACAACTAAGTTTTTATAAGGCCTGTGTCCACTTTGTTCTCTCCCATTGTCCTTAAAGCCTCTCTTTTACCTGCATCAAATCTGTTGCCTATTCTAGACCCCCATATCTGATATGATTCTGCCCAGAACATCTTTCCAACTTCACATCGTTTTCCCTAAAATTCTTCACACATCCTTCTCTATAATTCTGGTTCTTTCTCGGCCAATGGAACCCTGCTTAACTGCCTTTTCTGAGGTCTTTCAGTTAAATCCAAGAAATATTTATTTTGAAAACCTACTAAATGGACCACCCAATGCTAGCATCACGTTATGGAGAGAATCTCAGATTCCATAAGGTCAATGTCAGTGTAATTTTTAAAGATCCAAGGGTATTTGACCTAGAAAAGTATGCACATACATAGAGCCCTGCATACACATGTGTATAGTGAAAGGAAATCAGACACATACATGTGTCTTTTCAGTCGTAAGTATCATGGCTATATGTTACTCATTCTGTGTTCATGTCGTCTTCCAAACTGAATGTTAAATCAGAAACATCTAATTCTGCCATGTTTCTCTGATCCAACTCTCCATGGAGCCAAATTGGAGATGGAATCAGATAAGTCAGAGATGTAAGCAAATAGAATGGAAAGCGCACATGGAACCATGCGTCCCAGTATGCTGTAACAGGGAAACACACAGAGCTGGGAGTCAGCGATCTGGGTTCCTCCGTGACAACGACACAGCGATGTTAGCCTGAGCGAGCTGCTCACTGTCCTATCTTCTCTAACGAGAGGGCTGAGTTGCTAAGGCCTCACCAATGGTCTGTGCAAGGTGGCTCCTGGGAGAGAATCTACAAGGTTCTGATTTGAGAGGCAATAGAGAACAGAAAGGTGCCACAAATGAATCTAATACCAGTAATGCCAAGTTAACTGCTTTCAAGTACAAGTGGAAAGATGTTATCACGGCTGTCGTATCCCAGCAATCAACTGTGAGCAGTTTATAAATTTCATCTTGGGACAAAGTAGCTGAACAGGTGAAAAAACTACTGCAGGGAGTTCAATTCTGAGCCTGTTTTTATCTTTGTACTTTTAGCTTTTGAAATTTATTCCCGAGAAAAGCGATGTTGACCTATTGGAGGAGCATAAACATGAGTTGGATCGGATGGCCAAGGCTGACAGGTTCCTTTTTGAGATGAGCCGGTGAGTTTGAAGCTGCTTAAGAAATAAAGATGTAGAGCGAACATGTGGCCTTTAAGATGCTGGTTAGGATCCTTGCAACACAGGGCTGCCATTGTGACAGTGGGCTAAGCCGCCACCAGCCATCCATGAGAGACCATGTGGAGTCCCTGGCTCCAGGCTTTGGTCTGGCCCTGCCCTGGCTGTGCAGGTATGGGAAGTGAACCAGTAGATCAAAGCTCTTCTCTCTTTCTCTCAATATCTGTTTTGCTTTCTTGCTTGCTTTCTCTCTGTCTCTCTCTGTCTCTCTCTCTCTATCACTCTTCCTTTCAAGTAAAGAAGCATTTTAGAAAGGAAATGTCTCACATCAGAATAGCTGGGTTCGATTCCCTACGCTGGCTACTGATTCCAGCTTCCTGCTGAGGCAGCCCCTGAGAAGCAGGAGGTGATGCCTCCAGTAATTGGATTCCTGCCCTGGTTCTTGGGGGATAAACCACAGGATAGAAGGTCTCTGTCTCTGCCTGTCAAGAAAAAGGAAAAACAAACAACAAAACAAAACCCAGCAACACCACTTAAAGATGCCCTTTATCTTTCTAAAGAAGTTAAACTTTCCATTCATACTGAATTGTTTAGGCCAATTAACCAGCCTCAACTTGAAGTCCTTTAGGGTCTAAAATCTCCTGAAGTCCGAGATAAATGGAATTTGGTGGGTTTTTTTTGTTTTTTGTTTTTTTGTTTTTGTTTTTGTTTTTTTTTTTAAACATATGTGACTCCTTACCTGTGACAGAGCCAGGGTCAGACTTTTTCACAACTGTGAGGGCATTCAAAAAGTCCATTGAGGCCGGCGCTGTGGCTCACTAGGCTAATCCTCCACCTAGCGGTGCTGGCACACCAGGTTCTAGTCCCGGTCGGGGCGCTGGATTCTTTCCTGGTTGCCCCTCTTCCAGGCCAGCTCTCTGCTGTGGCCCGGGAGTGCAGAGGAGGATGGCCCAAGTGCTTGGGCCCTGCACCCCATGGGAGACCAGGAGAAGCACCTGGCTCCTGCCTTCGGATCAGCGCAGTGCGCCGGCCGCAGCGTGCCAGCCATGGCGGCCATTGGAGGGTGAACCAACAGGAAAAAGGAAGACCTTTCTCTCTGTCTCTCTCTCTCACTATCCACTCTGCCTGTCCAAAAAAAAAAAAAAAAAAAAAAAAAAATCCATTGAAAGTTGAACGCTAAGTTGGGAGGCCGGCATTTGGCGCAGCAGTTGTGACCTTACTCTGGAGTCCCACATCCCTTCTCAGAGTGCTTCAGTTCGAGTCCCAGTGCTGCTCCCCATTCTGGCTCCTTACTGATAGACACATGGGAAGCAGGAGGTGATAGCTGAAGTACCTGGGTGCCTGCTACTCACATGAGAGACCCCAGTTGAGTTCCAGGCTCTTGGCTTTGGTCTGAGCTGGCACTGGCTGGTGCAGACATTTGGGGAGTGATCTAGCAGATGGAAAGTAAGTGTACGCTGGTGGGAAAAACGAAAATGAAATCCATACATGTGAGGGGCTTTCAAAAAGTTTTTGGAACATGCGTATTATGAAAAGACTGTGCATAGATTTCAGAAATATTTTACATGCTGGCAGTTGGTTGACCTCTGCCAATTTATTTTCTCTGAATAAATTTGGTCTGGCTGTGAAATATATATAAGTATATGTATTGTTTAAACCAAAATAAACTTCTAATTCTGTGTTCCCACATCTTTACCATGTTTTCTGGGCCCCTTTGACTGGTGCACTTGGCCTTATCCAGTCAGAACTTTGCCTGGTTCCAGTCAGTCAGTCTCTTCACCACTGCTTCCTTGGGGTTCCGCCTCCTGCTGCCTAGCACATTGACATCTTAAGAGCACTGTGAAGTAGGGGAGATCGGAGGAGAGCGCACTCTGGCAGTGGCAACCATGGGCCCATGTAAGGGAGGAGTCGGACGTGACTGACCGGTTGTGGCACTCTTCCCAGGGACCCCTCCAAACGCCCTGAGGCAACCGCGCTTCCTGATTGTTTCTCCGTGTGAGCCGCCCTGCCCCCAGCAGGTTGTGTGCGTTAGGGGTGGCCCAGCACGCCTGAGTCTCCCTGTCACCTCAGGACAGGGCTCCCTCATCTTCCCCCAGGGGCCTGAGAACGCAGCAGAGTGACCATGCCTCGTGCTCTGCATGTCTCCATATCCAGACCTGTTTGTTCTTGTTCCATCTCACCTTGTCACTGCTTAGTTTTTTACACTACCACCTCAAAGAGGAGTTTCAAAATTTTAGCAGATACACTCAGCAATCCTCACTGTAGACAAATGGCCACCTGTGATGGCTGCCACGCATTAAGCTTCTAGTTCTCTGCGCATGTCTTCCCGTTTCATTCTCCCCTCCACTGCCTGGAGGACTTCGGAGGCGGGAGGTATTGTCTTCCATCTGCCCACATGGAAAACCAGACTTGGAAGACTCATGGCACTTGTTGAGGGTCCCTACAGAAGGGGAATCTGGGATGCAAATCTAGAGCTGGGTGAGTAGAAGGCATCACTTTGGAAGCAGGCAGGATCCCGGGTCCCCTGACTTTACACTTGCACTGTAAGCAGGTTAGGTCGTGATTTTAGAAGGCTGGGGTAGGAGTGCCAGCTAGAACCTTCTTGGAAGCCAGAGCAGCTTATCCTGGTGGGGAATCAGAGACCGGCGTGGAGTCCTCTTGCTCCTATGCTATCTTGGGAGGCAGAAGTTGCCGACCCTGAGGGGAGCAGCTAGGGAGCTAAGTATGAAGGAGGAAGGTTTGGGGACCTGAATGAGTATAGGGTAAGAGAAGAAGGTGCTGAACATAAGTCTTGACAGCTTTGCAAAGACAAAACTTTGTGAACAGTTAATAAACTTGGGCGAAGCCTGGGAGACTGTCCTTTAGTTGCAGTAGGATGGGACATCTTCACATTTTCATTCCTTTATCTCTTCTACTGTCCCTGGCACTCTGAGGGACCCAAACACATTAGGCAACACCAGCCGGCTCTCTGTGTCCCTAAGCAGTTGCCTCATTGGATTGGAACTAAGGATTCTGCTGCAGTCGCCCAGATCCCCCGTGTGGCTCACGCAGCGTCACATGCTTCAGGCAAAGTTGCGTCATGTCCTGTGCTTCTGTCTGGGAAAGGAAGTGTGTGTGCGTGTGTGTGCGTCAGTGTCAGGGAGGCATCCTGAACTGCTGCTGCCTCCACACCCGTTACGTGAATGTAGACATACTAGGAGAACGTTAACCGGCCCGTGCTTGCTCTTGCAGAATTAATCATTATCAGCAAAGGCTGCAGTCACTGTACTTCAAAAAGAAGTTTGCAGAGCGTGTGGCAGAAGTGAAACCTAAAGTGGAAGGTAAAGTCTACAAGTCCCTCCCCTGCGGATGTAGCGAACAGGAACCCACTGGTGATATTTTGTGTTTGGAATCGCGATGGGTCACTACTAAAGGTCAGCACTAGACTCACCGGCCTGGCCTGGCCTGGCCTGAGTTCTGGAGCTCACAGCACAGCTCCTGGGCTCCCTCAGCTTTGAGCTTTTGACTCTGTAGGCGTAGGTGAGGGATTGACTTAACCACTTGCATTTAACCTGTACTTATCTTTCTTGCAATAGGGTTTTAGATTTTTCTGAGTATAGTTGAAGCTGTTAAATATCTAAATGTTTGAAATGTGGGCAGGACCCCTGAAGGGCACAGCAGAATGCAGGCAGGGGTCAGGAACCTGTTTGAGCTAATGCAGCTCGGGTCCCCATCGGGACTCCTGCAAGCTTTCACATGCGACAAGTGTGACCGATAATCCTGATGCTCTAACACCAGGCTAGGAAGTGTTTGCAAATGCATGCTGGAAAGTGAGTTGCTGCTCTGTATATCCCTCAGTGCTTAAGGCTGATGAGTCAGCCAAGGAATCAGAATCTGCAGCTGTTAGTGGTCGCTTCAGCAACTTTAGCTGGTGCTCCCCAGCCCGTGGATCTTTGCTTCCAGGGCAGGTGTTTTGACAGTGCTCCCTGGTAGTCTAATGACCCAGTTTTGCAACTTGAATCCATGTGGTGGTGTGTGGATTTAGGATGGATATCTGTGAAAATTCTTGGTTGTAATCACTGTGCGTTTATGTATTTTCTTTTGAAGCAATCCGTTCTGGCTCAGAGGAGGTGTTCAGGAGTGGCGCCCTCAAGCAGTTGTTAGAGGTGGTTTTGGCACTTGGAAATTATATGAACAAAGGGCAAAGAGGCAATGCTTATGGATTCAAAATATCCAGCCTAAACAAGATTGCCGACACGAAGTCCAGCATTGACAAGTAAGTGGGACCTTCCAGCACTTGGAGAGTCTGGGCACTGGTGAGGTTTGAATTTGTCTTCCTTGGCCTCCGTGACACAGCAGTCTTCAGTTTGCACTGTTTCTTGCTATTCCCTTTCCTTCCTCCACATTGACTCCTCTCACCTCTGCTATCACCATGGCATCCCTGCATCCCACTGGGCCACTTACCTTCATGCATTTTCAGTCTACAGGGACATCATCTATTCCAAGTTTTCTCTTCTTGGCCCTGCTTTTTTATAAAACAAAGCAAAAAAAAAAAAAACACCTTGTTGGTTATAGTTTCATATACAGAGAGACCATTAATCATAAATGTACAGCTTGAAGAGTTTTTACAAGTTTTTGAACACGCTCATATGACCAGCATGCGTGTAGAGAACCAGCACTCTAGAATTCTCCTCATGGCCCCTGCTCATCATGGCCCTGCCCCAGAGAACTGTATGCAGAGGAAAGAATGAAACTGGTAGCTGATGCTAAAAATGTGAAGCTCGTTGGGATTTTAAGTTACATTTTTAAGTTGTTTTCCTCCTTCCTTTGGAGCTAGCAGCTACGTGAGAAACTTCTGGGGCATAAAGGCACTTTGGCTGTTGGCATTCGGCTGCTTCTCCCAAGACTCCTTAAAATGCTTCCTAGAAAGTGTCCAGCACTGGGTTTTAGAGGAACAGATTCTTGTAAGAGGGACACCAAAATGGGAAAGTGCTCGTGTCATGGGCAGGTAGGTGTGTAGGAATAGGCGGTTTCCCTGAGAGCTTTGTCTCTCTGAGGTTCTCACTGGCTTCCAAAGAGCTTGCACAGTTGTTTCTAAGGTGAGCTTCTGAGCACCCAAGTCCTTTCTAAAAATAGGGCCGTTCTCCCTAATTCTTCCTCGCTAATGAGGCATTTTACCCTATGTTTCCTATAGGGTTAATGAAGCATAGTGTCAGGTAACCCGGATTCCTGGGTGAAATAAGTAGTGTGTTAAATTCTTATTTTCGCATCATGTAAAAATAGATAAATGCAGAGCACCGCCATGATACAGCTCTGCTCCTCTTTATGCACCTGATCCTTTTCAGAACACATTCAAATTTGATTATCACCACAGTCCGAAGCACAAAAACTAGATGCTGTTATCACACAATTTCAGATAAAGAAACTGAGACAAGAGGCAGGAATGGTGGTGCAGTAAGTTATGCCACTGCTTAGGGCGCCCACGTTCCAAACTGGAGTGCCTGGGTTATGTGCTGGCTGCTCCACTTCGAAGCCAGCTTCCTGCTGGTGTGTCTGGGAGGCAGCAGATGGTGGTCCCTGCCACCCAAGTGGGAGACGGAGTCCTTGGTTCCTGGCTTCAGCCTGGCCGAACCCAGGCTATTGCAGGCATTTGGAGAATGAATCACTGGATAGAAAGAGCATTGTGTCTCCCTCTCCTTTGTCACTCTGCCTTTCAAAGAAGTAAATCTCTTTTTTAAATAAATAAGGGGTGGGGAACTAATTGAGGCAGGGTCAAGGTCTCTTTAACTAGCTTGAGGTCCCCACAAATAGTTATTTGGTCTTATAGGTATTCAGCACCTGCTCTATGTAGCTGTCCACGGTCCTCGTATTACCAAGAAGACGACCTTATTTGGAGATTGTAGTGGACAGCAGCATCTTACTTGCATAGAGAGACCAGCTACCTTTGTGAGAAATGGCATTCTCTTCAATTGCACACACACACACACACACACACACACACACGAAAGCAAGTCACCCACCCCAGCGCATGCGATTATGTTCTGTTGACATGACTGCAGATTGCCCTAATGCACAGGCCTTTTCAAAAGATTCAGTTAAAACTGTTTCTCATTTATTTTATTTCCCTCTGTCTGCTGCCTGTGAATATGTGATCCCTAAGTAAACCCCACAGTGCCTAGCAGCGTGCCTTGCCAGTGAGCAGCCAGTCGGCATGTGTCTGGTTGCATGTGCTCAAACTGCAACCAAAATGGTGGGGCACTCAGCAGGAAGGGCATCTACTCAGCACTGGAAGCTCGCGTTACTAGTAACAACCAGGGCAGCCAGATGTGTGCTTGTTTGCTTGAGAATTTGTGTTTAGTCAAATGAGGTATTAGCTGGATACCAAACAAATATGGGAAGCTCTGACCTGGTTTCAACCTTTCTGCAGTAAGAAAGGCATATATGGCTAATTACATTCATTGAAGTTTCTCTCTTTCTCTCTCTCTCTCTCTCTCTCTGTGTGTGTGTGTGTGTGTGTGTGTGAGAAAGAGAGAGAGAGAGAGAGAGAATGAAGAAAATAGCATTATTCTTTTCTTGTGACAGTAGCTAGCATTTTGTTCTTTGAGGGACAAGGCTCAAGTAGAAGGACACAGCTGAACACTGGGAAAAATGAGCTGCTACAATTATTGGCTGCTGTCTTGCTTTGCTGGCTAATTGTTTTCTAATTATTGAGAACAAGAGCCCAGCCATTGAGGGCACTGGGGAGTAGACTGGATGGGAGCACGGTCTTTCTGCCTCTCAAATTTTTTAATTAAAAAATACTAAAATGTGGGGCCAGTGTTGTGGCTCAGCAGGTTAAACTGCTTACAACGATGGCGTCCCATAATACAGTCTCACAGTAGAAGTTTGAGTCCCAGCTGCTCTACTTCAATCCTCTTGGGCCCCTACCACCCACATGAGAGAACTGGATGGAGTCCTGGCTTTGGCTTGACCCAGCTCTGGCCATTGTAGTCATTTAAGGAGTGAATCAATGAATGGAAGATCTCTCTCTTTCTCTCTTTCTCTCCTTCTCTCTTTCTCTCTTTCCCTCCCTCTCTCTTTCTCTCACTCTTCCAAATAAGTAAATTTAAAAAAATGAAATGTGAGTCAGTTGACTTAGGTTTCGAATCGTTATTTTTCTCTTTTTTAAAGATTTTATTTATTTATTTGAGAGCTATAGTTAGAGACAAAGAGAAAGGTCTTCCATCTACTGGTTCACTCCCCAAATGACCAGAACTGAGATAATCTGAAGCCAGGAGCTTCTTCAGGTCTCCCATGTGAGTGAAGGGGCCCAAGGACTTGGGCCATCTTCTACTGCTTTCCCAGGCCACAGCAGAGAGCTGGATAGGAAGAGGAGCAGCTGGGACTCGAACTTGTGCCCATTTGGATGCTAGCGCTGCAGGCAAAAGCTTAGCCTACTACGCCACAGTGCTAGCCCCAGATTGTATTTTTCTGTAAAGCCACAAGGATAACCTGAAATGATTTTCATTGTTAAGGAAAAGAAAATTGTTCAACAATTTGGATTTACTTGGGTTAGGGTTGAGTTGGGAGTACTGTGAATGAACAAACTGCCTAAATTATGGAAATATTTTTTAAAAACTCTGTATCTTCCTGGTTATGGTAACTTTGATCCTGGCTGCATGTTAGATTCACAGGAGGGATAAATAATACCCATGCCTGGCCCCTTGTCATTCCACAAATGCTTGAATCTCTGGTCAGCCCCGACATCTGGAGTGCAGGTGACAGCAGAGCCAGTGACAACTGGGAGCCACTGAACACAACTTTGCATAATAGATAATGTTATCAGACACCCCCTTTCAATGCAGGTCAGTCAGGGTTCAGCCCTGTCACCCACCACTGGAGAGGGAACTAATAAGCGTTCCACAGTGAGGAGTTGAAGTGTGGCTAAACTTAGGAAGTAGATTGAGAACTGGACTGTGGCCTGCTGACCCATTCAGCCCTGATAGACTGCCTCACTTTCTGAACGCCCTTTGGATGAAACTTTAAGTAAATACGATTAATAATCGTCACAGTGAGTTGCCTCTGGACGACAAATCCTTCGGACACTTCCTTCCTCAGTGGAGTGCAGTGTCCCTCGGTCCCCCTCCTCCCAGTTCTCCGTGTTGTGAATTTGCAGGACACGTCCTAGGTGGAGCTGCGTCTTCTGTGGTGAACTTGAGCTTGCGTCCATTGGCAGTGGTTTGGTTTTACCTCCATCACCCATCACATTACCTAGATTTTCAAGCATGTTCATCAAGGACCCAAAATGTACTTCATCGCCCCTACCATTCCTTTTTAGAAAATGTATGCTTCCTTTTTGACAGCTATTTTTGTAAGCCCATGTAAGCTCTCATTATCCCCTCCTTTGAAGAATCCCAGACTTGCCAAAGCCTCCACATTTTTAAGTTAAAGCAGGAATGTAGCATTATGGTGGCTTCTGCCACATGAGCGTATAAATCACGTGCAGGTATTACCCACGTTTAAAATTCTCCTTTCATTGTAGGAACATTACCCTTTTGCACTATCTCATAACTATTGTGGAAAATAAATATCCCAAGGTTCTCAATCTAAATGAAGAATTGAGAGATATTCCACAAGCAGCAAAAGTAAAGTAAGTACTCTCAATACATTGTCTTGGTTTTATGAATCTTTGGAACTGTGCATGAACCACTGAGATGGTTAGTTAGTGTTGCATGAAGTGGGTCCTTCTGTTTGTTTTCCCCCCTGAATATTGCATGAAATCAAATTTGAATCATATCTAAATCTCTCAAATCTGACAAGTTTTTGAGTATATGTTTATACCTTTGAAATACCACTGCATGTGGTTTTCAACTTGGATAAAAACTAACTTTCTGAGTAACTAAGAAAACAGGAACAAAACGTGGTTTCACTAGTATTCTCAAGAGGCAGGTCTATTAAATCCAGGTAGGAGATCCTGCGTTAAATGAGCCTAGATTCATGGTTAAGCAAAGAGATGACTTAGCTGGCTGGGTGTTTCTAGTAATCTTCGCAAATGCACAGGCTCCTGAAACCACGTGGGCCCTCTAATGAGAAGCAGTCTTTATGCAAATCGAGCAACTAAAAATAAAATGGAAAGTTGCCGAACTTCTACCACAAACTTCACACCACTCAGAGACTGGAGAGCAGACAATTTTCCTTGGAGGTTTCTCTCCCCCTTTGACTCTCCTTTTTTAAACATATTTAAATTGCCTGATTTTTGTAATGAATTTGAAAAGTTTGATGAGAAGGCCTATGTTTTCCCTCTGCTTGTAGGATTTGGTGAAATTTACTATGCAAAGCATGAAATTAAAATAGTAAATGAGGTTTGGGTGAATTTCTTTACAGGGCGTGAATTAACTGCAGGGATTAAGTTTTAACTTCTAATGTTTAAAAGCTAAAAAATAGAAAGCATATGGGAGAAGTCCAGAAATCTTTCTTTATTAAGGTCATTAAGATGAAAGCTTGTTAGTACAACTTTGAAAATTTTCATTTTAAAAATTTATTTTTCTTGAGAGTTTATCCATTGACTTATAATGTTCATACTACCAGAACCTTAATGGAAAACCTTTATGCTTTATGCAATGTGAATGTGATTATGGAAAAGCCTGTTTCTTTTTCAAAGGATGCCAAGTGTGACAAGAAGTTTATTTCTGCATAACCATGGGGCTTCAAAACATTTGTGGAAAAATCTGAGAGATAAATTTTTGGTGCAAAAACATTTTGAAATCCATGATTCAGAAGGTTTTCAAAATGTTCATGGAAAATGCATATTGTGGAAAACTATGCATGGACTTAAAAAATGTTTGCACCAACATTACTACATATCTTTTGATTCCATTTTCTACAAGCATTTTAAATTTCTCTTTACAGTAACTTGCTGAAGTGATATTTTTTGTGAGATTGAAACATAAAAGTATTTTTGTACTAATAAGAGAAATTTCTGTTGCCTTATGTTTTACCTATAAAATATATCTTCTGGCTAGGAAAAACAAAAGCCAACTCAGTACGTGAGTTCTGTGAGATCTGCACATGGAAGGAAATTTTAAACATTTGAAATAAACTACTAGGGACTTACTTATAAAGTATGAAATATTTAAATTCATCCTACATTTAATACATGTAAGCCGCATGTTGACTACTAAAATGTTACTATTTGATTACTAAAATATTACTGTTTACAACAGCATGACTGAGCTGGACAAAGAAATCAGCACCCTGAGAAGTGGCTTGAAGGCTGTAGAGACAGTGAGTACTTGTTTCGTGTTCTAACTCCTGGAGTCTTCCCTGTCTCAGAGCTGGTGTTCTAGCACATGCCTTACTGCTTACCTTGGTCCGAGATAAACCTTTATTGATTAGCAAAGAACAACCACCTCCAAGAAGCAAAGGCTGGCCGTGTTTAGCCTGGCAACTGGATTGCAGACAGGCAGCAGGACGATGGGGGTGTCGCTGGACGCTGGGCCCACAGTGTACCAGTGTACTTAGGAAGAGTGGCCTGGGCTCGTCTTCAAGGCCCCTCTCAGTCCGCCAGGGCTCTTAACAATGGTCTTTGTTCTCAGAGTGCCAGAACGTCTCTCTGTTGTCTTTGGGGAAGGTTTCCTGAGCAGACACATGGGTGTCGAGGCCTGGGGCAGGATGATTCAGAATCCTTGCCTGTAGATGTTGCAATAGTGAAGAAGAGCCAGTTTCCTCCACCCGGCGGCTTGCAGATAAGAAGGGAAAGGGGCCTGATGGAAGGTGGTCTGGAAGCTTCTGGAACAATGGCGTGTATCAGAGGAAGCTTCTCTTCTGGAAGAGATGAACTTGGAGCTGTGGCCTAGGAGGAGGGTGGGTGCACTTAGGTACCTGGGAAGGAGGTTGTCCCGGGTCCACAAGCCTGCCTGAACCCAGGCCTCAGAGGAGGAAGAGCGGGTCCGGCCTCCAGAGACAGAGGAGTGTGTGGAACGAAATCTGGCTGTTAGTGCATGCCGTGTGGGTGAGAGGGGCGCCCAGGGAGGAGAACCAGCCAGAGGGCAGGATCCAGGGGGCCTCACTTGGGAGTGTAAGCGCGGCTCTGTTGCTTTGTTCTGTGCTTGGTCAAGGGGACTGGTTTGCAGGCAGCAGGCAGTTGGAAAGGTGCCCTTCTCAAAGACCTTGCAGGTCACTTATCAGTATTGCCGTGAGGCCCCTCCCCTGTTGTTGTTGGTTTTTTTTTTAACCATAAAACTATGCCAGGAAAAAGTGATTCAGTTAAAGATACACCACTAATAAAAATTTAAATCATGTTTAATTCTTTGTTTTTAATGAGAAGCATGTGATGGTATATTTGTTCAGAGATTGGAAAGGGCTGTTTAACAAAAAAAGGAGATTGAGTGCTCGCTCTCCGTGCTCCGTGGGCCCAGAGACACAGCACCCAGGGACCAGCCTCCCCGCTTCCCCAGAAAGGCTGTGCTGCACATCACAGCCAGCCTTTTCCACGAGCCTTGCTTTATAACTGGCGCTCTGTCGGCATGTCCTCCCCGTGGACGCTGTGAGACGAGCGTGGCAGCTAGGACTGTCCTAAGCCTGCTGGTGGACACTGCCCCTAGCTTCCGCTCTGACTCAGAGCAAAGCCGAGGGCAGCGTGGGGAGAAAGGGCCAAGAGAAATCTTTCAGTTTTTGGTTTGTTTTTTAAAAAAGGACAACTCTGCTGAACTCTCTGTATCCTCTGGGATCTATACACTGCCTCATATTCTTTTTCTTTTAAGATTTTTATTTTATTTATTTGAAAGAGTTACAGAAAAAGGTAGAGACAGAGAGAGAGGTCTTCCATCTGCTGGTTCACTCCCCAGATGGCCGCAATGGCCAGAGCTGTGCCGATCCAGAGCCAGGAGCCAGGAGCTTCTTCCGGGTCTCCTATGTGGGTGCAGGGGCTCAAGGACTTGGGCCATCTTCTGCTTTCCCAGGCCACAGCAGAGAGCTAGATCAGAAGTGGAGCAGCCGGGACTAGAACCGGCGTCCACATGGGATGCCAGCGCTTCAGGCCAGGGCGTTGACCTGCTGTGCCACAGTGCCGGCCCCACTGCCTCATATTCTTAGCAACATCAGTGTGAAGATGTAACATTGTAAGAAAGCACTGGGAAGCAGCACTCAGCCTGTCCGGATACTCAGGTGTCCTAGTTGCGCTTTGTCTAAGTTGATTATAGTCTTGGAAGGTATCAGATGTGGACTTCTTGGAAATTATACATTAAACACTTTAATGTGTATTCTTCATCCTTACAGCCAACACACACATCCAGTCACTGTTAAGCCAAAGTACTTGAATCCTGATATTTTCTTCCAATCAGAGTCAGCTCTGTAATTTCCAAGAGTTTTCATTTCCGTTATTTAACCTTCCTGGCGGTGTGGATCTTGCCCTCATTTTATTTTTTGTTTTAAGATTTATTTATTTGAAAGGCAGAGTTAGAGAAAGAGAGAACCAGAACTTCCATCTGCTGTTTCACTCCCCAGACAGCCGCAACAGCCAGGACCGTGTCAGACCAAAGGCAGAGCTACCCCCGTGTGGGTAGCTGGGGCCCTAGCACCTGAGCCGTCCTCCGCTGCTTTCCCAGGCGCGTTAGCAGGGAACTGGATCGAAAGTGGAGCAGCCAGGACACAAACCGACCATGCCACAATGCTGGCCTCTTGCCCTCACTTTAAAAATGGAAAACCGAGACCCAGATCCACTTCCCACTAGTGAAAAAAAAAAAAAATCAGTGGCAGAGCTGAGCCAGAAACCATAGCCCGTGAGCCCCACACGCCTGCCTGTTAGTGCCTCTGTTGCAGCGGGTACAGAAGAATATGGGGCACCCAGTTAAGCCGGGTCTAGAAGCGTCTAGAAGCAGGCAGACGTGAGTTCAAATTCTGGCTCCAACACTGATCTGCTACTGTGGGCAAAAATTGATGTCTGTATGGGGGTGAGGAGTAATGATGCCCTCTCACAGGAGTGCCACAGGCAGTCAGAGGGAAAGTTCACCTGGCAGTGGTTGAAATTAGTTAATAAAATTTGACTGGAATCATCTGTGTGTTCTTCAGTGGAACTGGCGAATACACACAATTAACAAGAGACTAGTGACCCTCCCTGCCTGTTCACGAAACCCACGTGGACAAGAAGAACAGCAGTGGATGATTACGATACCAATGCCACAGCTGAAATTCTGCTGACCTAAATGCCATGGATTAGCACAGAAATACAGGCTGCTTGGAAGAGAAAGAAGCAAAACAAGCACCAGGAGTGTGAGCACAGACTCCACCGCAGAGCTCCCTGTTTTCTCCTGAGACCTTTTGAACATCCCCCACCCCCCACTCCCCCACCCCTCCCCCCTCCCCGCCGCCGCCCCCATTAGTTGTTTAACCTCCACTCATTTTGGCCAAATGCTAACGTCCTCACTTTCCAAAATCAGAATGAGAAACCACACAGATAAAAGACTCAAAGGACTGGTTAAATTGCTGTTTGCAGATGTTTGTGCGCCCAGGGGCCCTTGGGTGTGTGACAAGAAGGGCAGGGGAGTGAGAGAATCCCACAATGTTTTAGATGGATTCTTGATTGTGTTTGCCACTGAGATTTACTAAACGTGAGGCGGCGGACTGCAGGAGCCTGGGGCGTCTGCACCTGAAGCCCACCCTGTCTTTAACCCCTTCCTGTGCTTTAGGAGCTTGAATACCAGAAGTCTCAGCCCCCGCAACCCGGAGATAAGTTTGTGTCTGTGGTCAGCCAGTTCATCACCGTAGCCAGCTTCAGCTTCTCTGACGTTGAAGACCTTCTAGCAGAAGCTAAAGACCTGGTGAGCGTCCCCTGGCCTGCTGGGTGCTGTTTGGCAGGGCTGGGCTTCGGTTTGTACTTGCAGAGATGATGTTGTATCAGGAGAAGCAACTGGGATCCAGACTTCAGGGTGCGGGCACTAAGCGGAGACGGCTGTGTCCTGGAGCCACTGTTTCGTAGGACACAGCATGTGTTCTCCTTTCCAAGCCTAGGATTAGCGGAAGCACACTCTTTTTTGTCTAACTGGGCTGAATGGGCTTTAGGTTAGCAGGACCTTGCAGGCTGGGAATGGTATAAGGCCGGTAAATACTTGGACAGTTTTCTCTTGGAGCCAGGAAAGAGCAGGTGAAGAAAACCAGCGGTAGGTATGACTAAGGCCATGTAGCTCAGAACCTGTGCCTAAGGTGCTCATCCAACAGCGAGCCTGGGGAGGACAAGATCCTACCTCTCCAAACCTCCGGCAGAACTCACTAACTGATGCCCTTTAAGTCACAGCCTCATTACAAAAGGATCTGGTTTTTAGTAAGAAATTTCTTTATATGATTCTTGCTATTTCAATGTTTTGTCTTCTAGTAGAGGAGAAATTTGTCATTGGTTAATAACTAAGCCCTTTACCCCTTTACCCCTTTACACACAGTATAAATGGTCTCCAGGCCCTCCCCACCCGGTGAGTTCTTCCCCCGGCCCATCGCTCAGTTGCCACTGTGTCTCCTTTTACTCGAGTCTTTCCTGCAAAGCTTGAGTAACAAATGTCATTTCAGTGACCACTGTTCAGTGATAAATATGAATGTGCATACCAGCTACATTGAAGAAGTGGGCCGCAGTCACAGGGGCCTACTAATTTCAACACTAAACACTCTCTCTAGGCATATTTAAATGAGAAGAAAAGACACATGCAAGTGACTGCAAATAGAGGTTCAGCCACTCTCTGATAGCCTGTGAAGTAAAGCCACCCGATGGCATCAACCGGCTTTCAAGCCTCCACTGTGAAAGCCCCTTCCCTGTCTTAACGTGTGCCTCACCCTCCCTGGAGTGTGCCACCCCAGCATCCCAGCACAGTACCCACGTCACCAAGGAACTCAGGCATTTCATAGCAATCCACAACCTCCTTTTATTTTTTTCAGTGTGGGAACTTTAATCTGGGCCTAATTTTCTTCAGCTCTTTCTAAGACTAAAATATACATGACTTCATCGTCACTAGAATTCCTAGATAAAAAGATCAGCCAGGGATGACTTGAAGTGCATGAATTCGAATGTTTGAGAAACTCAGCTGTAGACTGTTTGTTAATATTTTGTTCATGCCAGAACTCTTAGAAATTAGCTTTAAAAACCATGAGACAAGCCTGAGCAGTGTATGTGGTGTGTGAAAAAGGTTTTGTTTTTCCCTTAAGAGCTCTGTTTTCTAACAGAATATTTCCAAATAAGTAAAACATTGACAACAACTCCATAAAAAGAAAACTGGTGAAAAGAACATCTTATTATATGATTAAGATTATGTCCCATCTAAACATATATATGAATATATCTGTATGACAGTAGTTCAGAAAGTTCATGGAAAATGGAACTGACAGTTTACTTTGCTACAAAAGATTTTTGAAACCCTTGCATTTGAAGGTTCTTCAACCAGTTCATGAAAATGCATAATGTGAAAAAACTATGCATGGATTTCAAAAGAGTTTTTGCACCAAAATACTTTTAATTCCATTTTCTTTGAACTTTTTGAAGTACCCCTCTTATACACTAGTCTAAGACTGTTTTATTAAAGAATAAATATTGAAAACATTCTCATTAAGATACATAGTGGTACTGGACCATCAGAGAAGTTTAACAATATAGTTAAGTCAATAGTAGAAGAAAAAGAAAATCAATTAGAAGCTGTTGGTTTGAAGAGGACTACATATGCTTGTCATAGTCTAAAGGTAAATTACAAATATGGGAAATGTTATGTAATTGATTAGGCACAGGAAAAGAGAATTCCTTTGACTTTGAAGCCAGGAGCACTGTCTTTAGTAGCTTTGGAGTAACAGCATTAGAAACAGAAGAAAAGATAATTTTAACAGACAATCACATTATTTGCATGGTCATAGTACTAAGAATATTGGAAGCATACTCAAGTTATGAAAACAACTGGATATACTCTATATGTATACACACATACATTATATACATTCATTATTTAATTTTTTAAAAATTCTTCATTAGTATTTTATATTTGACTGTTTTAGAAAGATTGGAATGGGTTCTACAACAGAGTTTAGAATAAAAATTGTATTCTCAGCCAAAAATTTTGGGTTGCATTAATGATTCCATAATCAGTTAGTTTTCTCGTTGAGACCCAGGAGACAACATAACAATACCAGTGTTACTTACCATTAAGAAAAGCAGCTAAGAAGTACTGGATCCCATTTGCGGTCATTATTAACTGTTTGGCAACAATAAATAACATTAAAGGACTTCAAAGAAAAGTTAAAAGTGCAACATTCCCTACTCCTGCTGAGTCTGCGATTAGTTTTGTGTCTTGGGTGTTCTGCCCTAAAATATTTTGCTTTCTTGTTTTTACTGTTGTTTAGTTAATAAAAATCATAGGAGATAATCATAGATGTTAAACTGAAATAAGAGCTACAGGAATAAACAAAGTTGAAGAGTACTGACATTTTAATATAGAAATGATTAACAGACATGTTCAGCCGCTAAAGATAAATAGGAGCTCACGAAAATCTGTCAAGTCATGGTTGACTCAGCTTTAAATCCTCCATGAAATTCTTAGAATACTCAACTCCTCAAAACCTTTTTTCCAGTTTACTAAAGCAGTGAAGCACTTTGGGGAAGAGGCTGGCAAAATACAGCCAGATGAGTTCTTCGGCATTTTCGATCAGTTTCTTCAAGCCGTGTCGGAAGCCAAGCAGGACAACGAAAACATGCGGAGGAGGAAGGAGGAGGAAGAGCGCCGGGCTTGCATGGAGGCTCAGGTAAGAGTTCCATGAGCTGGGGATTTTTCGCTTTTTGCTTTTCACTAGTTTGGGTTTTTCTTGCTGTTTGTCTTTTGTAAAGCAGAGAGAGAAACCAAGGTAACACAAAGAGGAAGTCTCCATTACTGGTTCACTCCTCAGGGCCCTGGACAGCTGGTCTGCGCTGAGGCTAAAGCAAGGAGACTCATCTAGGTCTCTTCTGTGGTGGCGGGGACCCAACTAGTTGAGCCATCACCACACCCTTCTAAGGTGTGCATTAACAGAAAGCAGGAACTGGGGCCAGAGCCGGGACTCAAACCCAGACACTGTGGCTCAGGACTCGGGCACCCTAAGTGGTGATTTAACTGCTGTGCCAAACGCCTGCTCGCCGTGGGTTTTTGTCTCACTCTCATTCATGGCCTGGCAAGAAGGAAGTCACTGCGGTACTTTCTAGAATGCTGCTGGGAACTTATATTGCTGTCAAGTATCTTTTAGATGATTTGATAGTAAATATCCAAAAGCCTTAAAAAATATATCCATGTCTTTTGATCTGGAATTCCCATTTCTTGGAAATCATTCTGAAGAAATAATCAAAATTTACGAAAAAGGGGGCAGCGTTCTGCCCTCATGTTGGAGATGATCTGAAAGTCATGATTTGTTCTGGATGATGGAACAGCTACATAATGGAATATTTATGCAGTCCTTCAAAGACTGTTTAATGATTCAGTAAAGCTTCCACAGATAGAATCTATTGTTTTTATTTCTAAAGATTTATTTAGTTATTTGAAAGGCAGAGTTACAGAGAGGAAGAGAGAGATCTTCCTTCTGCTGGTTCACTCCTCTAATGGCCATGACAGCCAAGGCTATGCCAGGCCAACGCCAGGAGTCAGGCGCCCAAGTACTCGAGCCATCTTGTGCTGCTTTCCTAGGTGTATTGGCAGGGAGCTGAATCAGAAGTGGAGTGGCTGGGACACAGATCAGCACCCCACATATGAAATCTTTTTGTTTGTAAAATAGGTGTTAATATAGAAAATGTAGTGGTGGGCGAAACCCCCAAGAGGTTCCCAGTGATTGAGCTCTTGGTGGCTGAATTAAAGGTGCATTTCTCTCATTTTGTTTATCTGGATCACCTACATTTTGCCTCACACGTGCACATTATTTGGGTTTTAAGAACAGAAACTCCTGTGCTGCAGGTCTCAGGCATCCACTGTAGATGCAGACTAAGGTTTTGAGGTAAGGAGAGTGTACTGGCGGCCATGTGCTCCAGTATCTCCGTACCATGAAGAAATCAGTATTCCAGGTCTATTTAGTAGTGGCAACTTTTTTTCCATGTAGAAACACAGATCGCCTCAGTTTTTCTTCTTGTACCAAGAATATCCTTCTCGATGGTAAGAGTCAAAGCCCAGAGCCATGCGTGGTAGCTTTCTTTCATTTGTTCTGTAGTAGGACTTCAGGTCCCCACGGCCCCGTGCTTTTAAGAGGCAACAGCTCTCAAGAGCTTAGCTTTCTGTGACAGAACTTTCCAGAATCCAGCTGCAGTGACAAAACACAAGGTCTTCACATGTCCCTAAGAGGCGTCCTTCTATTTCCAGCTCAAAGAACAACGTGAAAGAGAACGTAAAATGAGAAAAGCAAAAGAAAATAGTGAAGAAAGTGGAGAGTTTGATGACCTTGTTTCGGCGTTACGCTCAGGAGAAGTGTTTGACAAAGATCTGTCTAAACTGAAACGGAATCGCAAACGCATCACCAACCAGATGGCGGACAGCAGCCGGGAGAGACCAGTCACAAAGCTTAATTTCTAATTTTCTCTGAGTACTTTTCTAGAGCGCTCATCACCAGACCTTTGAAATGACGAGACCATTTCATGACACTGCCCTGCAGTCCAAACAGTGGGAATGTCCTCCTCCACCTGTGAGTGAATGTGTGTGTATGTAAATTTATGGGTGTACATATATGTATTTAAAAGTGTATATAGAAGTCAGAGTGTTGTCTAGAGACCTATATGTATGGTTAAACGTGTTCCGTTGATGTATGTGCTCAGAGACCCTTCGTGTTTGCGTTCATATAGAGTGTGGCTCACGGCTCACGTTCTTTCCTGATCACCATCACTTTTCAGAAGCACAATACTGTCTCCTAAAGGAGATGACAGAGACATTCCCTGGTGTAAAAAAAAAAGAAGAAGAAGAAGAAAGGCTTATAAAATAGTTTATGGTTTCCAGGCTTGGTGTACTTTGAAATTATTTTCATTGGTGGAACTGGAGTTGGAAAAATATAGACTTAAAATGGTTTTGATAGTCGGCAATGTGATGCTGGTAATTGATAGGACTAGATTAGAATTTCTGATATTGGTGCAGGGATATAGTCTATAAATGTTTATTGAGAACATCTTGCACACAATTTGAATTATGTAGAATGTCAATCAGAATTTCTTTATATATTTAAAACTTGAACATCCATTCCCCCCCCAACTTCATCAAGTTTTCTGCCAAGTGCTCTTGATGAATTCTTTAAATTGCTTTTGGAAGAAAAAAAAAAAAAACACTATTTATCTAAATGCAATCCATGCCCTTGTTAAAGGCTAGGATTGCCAGAATGTGCTTGTTATAAAAATAAAATTTCCCACCCAAGGCTTAGAAGAATTATTCTCCGAAGGTATTAAGATTATTAAAACAGAATTTTTACGGGGTGCCTTTCTTGGTATTTTCTATTTTCTGTCTTGTAGTGCAGGCTACATCTTCTGTAAACATAGACCTGGACTAAAGGACACATAGTATGCTCAGTGTTGGCAGTGTCAACAGAGATGCCCAGCTCTATTTATCTCTAAGTATATTTGAAGTGGTTTGCTGTTTATATGTTGTCATTTTAAATTGTGTGTCAGTAAAGCTACCTGTAAAATTTCAGTCCAAAAAATAAAGCTCTCAGGGAGAACAAAACAATGAACATTAGAAAATAAGATGTAGATGCTTACCACTAACCTACCAACTCTTCATATCCTTAAATTATATGCTATATAAAGAGGACTGTTACTTTTTTGGATACTTGGGGGATTTTTTTGTTTTGGGGGTCTTTTTTTGCTTTCCTTTATTTATTTGTCGTGGGGGAGGGGGATAACATTTTCGCTTTTCTTTCCATCAATCCTGTTGTGGTTGGGTTTCCTGTGGAGGGAGTAGTTTGTTCAGTTGCACTAGAACATTATTTACTTGCTAAATTGAGTTTTTCAGCCAATTAACAAATATTTATTAAGCACTTGCTATGTACCAGGCATAGTAGGGCTGCAATGGTAAGCAAGACAGAACCCCTGTTCCCAAGGAGCATATGTTCTCATGGGGGTGTTAGGGGAGGAACAGAATACCAGTGTGTGCACTGTACAGGAATCGTACTGTTTAAAGATAATTTGTATAAACTATGATGCTTAGTGCAGATGGCAAGGTATCTGTGCTACGTGAAAGCTGTGAAATAGTGCTCTAAGAGTTGTCAAGAGCTGCGGTTTTACATTTTTTTTCCTCATTGCAAAATTCCCAACATCCTACACATTTTGTGAAAGTGACTCTTGCAAATGAAAGTCGCACGTGCAAAGCAGAGGTCGCCCTCCCCCGTCCCCTGTTTGACCAAGGTCTGCAAGTGCAGGAGTAAAGGCGTAGAGACTTAGAAAGTCCTGGAGATGAGGAGGAGTGGTATATGGTGATGGCTTTTGTCTGTTCCTTAACTTAAGTGCCTCTATGTATATTCTTTTCTATTTCTAGCAGGAGAAATTTGGTCTGGCTCAATTTTAGAACCATATGTTGACAATGGCTTTGTCTTAGAGTTTAAGGAATAGACAAGCGGAGGGAGAGTCACCTAAGGGAACAAGCTTGTGTCCGTGTCTCTCTTGGCCTTTTTAAGCATCCTCATCATGACACAGCCATCCTGGGAGGCCTTCTTTGCCATTTCCACTTTTGGTTTCCTTTCCCGAAAACTGTGTGCAGGTAATTCCTATGTGCCATGGTTGAAAAAACAACAAAACTACTTTTTAGATTGGTGCTGGTATAAGTAGCCACTTTTCTCTCTTGGGTGTGTATTTTAAAGATTTTTGTTTGTTTTTTAAATTAATGCCAAAAAGAAAAAGCATTTTAATTTGTAAACTTAATCATATGTCTTGTATCTTGTTAGCTTAGTAGTTGGAACAACTTAGTCTTTAGGTGCAAGACTGTTATAGTACCAAGAAATATGTTGTATGTGTTATGAGACTGTACATTTTTTTTTAAAAATAGCAATATGCAATAAAGAGATGAATTCATTGGGTGTACATATATGCTTTCTAATATTATTAAAAGAACATCATCAAACTTACTTGTTTTCACCATTGGATTTAGTAACATTTTCCTTTTAATTTGAAAGGCAGAGAGAGAGAGGTCCTCAAATGCACCCCAACAGCCAGGGGCAGGCAAGCTGAACCCAAGAGCCTGGAACTCAATGCAGGTCTCCCACGTGGGTGGCAGGGACACAGTTCCTTGAGCCATCACTGCCTCCCGGGTGCCCGCTAGCAGGAAGCTGGAATTGGGAGTGGACCTGGGCTCAAACCCAGGCACTCCAGGATGCGATGTCGGCATCCCAAGCATTACCTTCACCACTGCGTGAAGTACCTGCCCCCTCCCCCAGCCCCAGCCCCTGCCACTGAATGTAAATATTGCAGATCGCGTACTAAACCGGAAGTACAAACATGTTTTTACACTTGGGCCTGGAAGGGTTATAGTTTTGTGTTATAGTAGCATTCAGTACCACACACTACCTCTTTCATGGTTTATATATGAATTATACAGTTTTGTGTCATGTAAAGTAGAATTACTTAAATTATAGAAAATTTAAGTAATTAAAAAGTAATTTAAGTAATTAAAAAAGAGTCTCTGACCTGCAAGATCAAAACTCTTCTCAATTTTGAAGCATTTTCTTCTTAAAGGTTAATTTTCAATTCAGGTCAGTGTGGGAAGTGTCACCTGTACAGTTCAACAAATGTCTTATAAATATTCTCTGAAAGTCAGGGGCTTTTCCTTAGTCCTATTTCACTTTGCCCACCTCTTCATCCTCACCCCACTTTGATTTTTGCTGTTTTTAAGTTTTTATTTATTTGTAAGGCAGAGTAAGATCTTCCATCTGCTAGTTCACTCCCCAAATGGCCACAAGAGTCAGAGCTGGGCCAGGCCCAAGCCAGGAGCCAGGAACTCCATCTGGGTCTCCCACATGGGTGGCAGAGGCCCAAGTACTTAGGCCGTCCTCCGCTGCTTGCCCGGGCACATCAGCTGAGAGCTGGATCAGAAGTGGAGCGGCTGGAACGCAGACCAGCACCTGTACAGGATGCCAGCATTGTAGACAGCAGATTAACGTGCTGCGCCACAATGCCAGCTCCTCAACTTCCTTTGAAGTCGAGCTAAACAAACTGCCCCAGTGATGGAAGACACAGGCACCCCGTACTAACCCTCTGATCTTCGAAATGGGCTCATGACGTTCTTGTACCTGCTCGCCGGCTTGATTTTTGCTG
The DNA here is from genome assembly GCF_051225735.1 of Oryctolagus cuniculus. Classification (NCBI taxonomy): domain Eukaryota; kingdom Metazoa; phylum Chordata; class Mammalia; order Lagomorpha; family Leporidae; genus Oryctolagus; species Oryctolagus cuniculus. The sequence goes on from NC_142868.1 coordinate 104,071,639, forward strand.
AGTCACTGGATAGCTGCATCAGAGCTGAAGGCTACGCTGGTCTCTGAAGCTGACATCCGGGTAAGGGAGAATCTTCTACAGGTTAAACAAATGCTGCATTCCATCTCACACACTGCAGCAGTGCCTATTTGAGTGTGTAGCTGTGTACAGAGCCACCTAACCACTAGTTGCCTATGGTGCATTGGTAGAAGTGGGGGAACCTGGCCATTTAAGATCATTGCACTTGTTTTGGTCTTCAGTTTCCCCAGAGGAATCATCATTGAGGCAAATGTGCTGCTGTCTGGTGGAGTAGGGGGCGTGAGATTACACAATCCAGCGAGAACGTTGCCCCTTTTCTCTGACCCAACATGGGTTTGCATAAATAAAAAAGGTAATCTTGATTAAACTGGTTTAGACACAATTATTCAAAAGGCCAAGTTCTGGAAGGGGAGACTTTTTTTTTTAATAACATCAGCTGTTTCTTAGTGGAAAAACTAAATTAAGAGCTCCCCAGCCTTAACAGCTACTTGATAACATTTAGTGCCATACACACTACCTTTGAAAACCCCTGAACTGTGTTTGGGTGACTTAAGGTCAGGGCCTAAGGCTGTGTGCATGGGTTGTTAATGCACCATCACCATGTTGAGGGCTGTGCTCATTTTCTCTGTGGTCTATAAAAAGTCTCCATATCCTTATTCTTGTTCAAGAATAAAGACCAGTTGTGACCGTTATTAATTAGTGACTTAAAACCTATGAATAGCTGATGCTGCAGCTCAATAGGCTAATCCTCCGCCTAGCAGCGCCAGCACACTAGGTTCTAGTCCCGGTCGGGGCGCCGGATTCTGTCCCGGTTGCTCCTCTTCCAGTCCAGCTCTCTGCTGTGGCCCAGGAAGGCAGTGGAGGATGGCCCAAGTACTTGGGCGCCTGCACCCCATGGGAGACCAGGAGAAGCACCTGGCTCCTGCCTTCGGATCAGCGCTGTGCGCTGGCCGCAGCAGCCATTGGAGGGTGAACCAATGGCAAAGGAAGACCTTTCTCTCTGTCTCTCTCACTGTCCACTCTGTCAAAAAAACAAACAAACAAACAAACAAAAAAAACTATGAATTCTTTGTTCCTAAAGTTGTATTTGTGAAATGCAAGAAGTTTGTATTCCTTAAATAAAAGGTTTCAGGGTGGGGGGTGGAGGGACACCGTAAACAAAAGGAGAACAGAAACCACAAATTGGGGAAAAAATATGAAAACATATTAAAACTTTCTTGGAGAAAGTTTGAGGCCCCCAGAGGAAGGAGTTCATAAAGATTTCAGTGTTTTCCATAACAAGCACCAATCAAAGTTATTTTTCATCTGGCTCATGGGGAAAATACCAGACCTGCCCTTTGTCTCTTCCCTGCCATGGGTTTATCTACTGCAGCCAACTGTGGGTTTCCATGGTACCAAACAAACAAACATGATCACAGGATTTCCAGACAAAGGAGATCCTTATTTTCACCAAACCTTGGTGCTTTTTTTTGTTGTTGTTTCTGGTGGGAAAGAGAGGCTCCAAAGTATGGTATTTTCTACATCATTTGAATAAAGAATTTCTCTCTGCTCCTTTGCCTATAGTTTCTTTTGCTTTGGGGGCGGGTGGAAGGAAGTGGTTCTGTAATACTGATTCTCAGTATCAGCTTCTCACATCATTTACACCCGCTATGGTCATACAGGGACATTTCTCTAGCAAAGGAGACTCTTATCCCTAAGCACATCTTGTTAATGTCTTCCTGGTGCTGTGGTGCAGTGGGTTAAGCTGCTGTGTGCAATGCTGATGTCTCATACTGGAACACTGGTTCAAGCTCTTGCTTTTGAACTGGCTCCCTGCTAATGCACCTGAGAAGGCAGAAAACGATGGCCCAAGTTATTGGGATTCTGCCACTCATGTGGGAGACCTGAATGGAGTTCCTGGCTTCAGCCTTGCCCAAATCTGGCTGTTGCAGCCTTTTAAAAGGGAATAAACCAGTGGATGAGAGATTCTCCCTGTCTCCCTCCCTCCCTCTCTCTCTCTCTCTCTCTCTCTCTCTCTCTCTCTCTCTCTCTCTCTCTCTCTCTCTCTCTCTCTTCCTGTCCTCCCCACACCCTGTTGCACTCCTTTCAAATAAGTCTTTAAATATTTCATATGAGGGGCCGGCACTGTGGCACAGTGGGTTAACGCCCTGGCCTGCAGTGCCGGCAATCCATATGGGCACTGGTTTGAGACCCGGCTGCTCCACTTCCAATCCAGCTTTCTGCTATGGCCTGGGAAAGCAGTAGAAGATGGCCCAAGTCCTTAAGCACCTGCACCCATGTGGGAGACCCGGAAGAGGCTCCTGGCTCCTGGCTTCAGACTGGTGCAGCTCTGGCCGCTGCAGCCAAATGGGGAGTGAACCCTCAGATAGAAGACCTCTCTCTCTCTCCCTCTCTCTCTCTGTCTCTCTCTCTGTCACTCTTTCAAATAAATCTAAAAAAAAAATTAAATATTTCCTCCCTCCCTCCACCCATCTCCAGTGTAGACAAACATTCCTAAGTGCAGTCAGATTGGGGGCTATGCTGACTTCTAGGACAAGAGGGAGTATCCTGAACAGAAGTGACAGTGATGCTGAGCAATAACTCAGGAAAACAGATATAGGGTAGGTAAGGTGGCACTTCTTGCAGCAACTTTAAAAAGAAAGGTCAGATTGCCCAATACAAGGCTAATACATAGGAGTGGATTGCTTACCTAAAAACCATCAGTGAACAAGTAGGATTTGAAGTTAAAAACAATATTCATATTGGTACCTCCTCAAAATGGAATGCTTAGGTAGAAGTCTAACATATGGATAAGGTCCATTTGAGGAAAACCGTAAAAGTAATTAAAGAAGACAGCCAAATGAAAGGTGAGATATCCCGTGTTCATGGATAGGAAAAAAATCAGTATTGTCACAATGTCATTTTTTCCAGTTTGATCTATTGATTCAATGCAATTTTTTTTTTTTTTTTTTTTTTTGACAGGCAGAGTTAGAGACAGAAGGAACGGTCTTCTTTTTCCATTGGTTCACCTCCCCCCCTAATGGCCTCTGGTGCGCTGCAGCAATCCAAACCCAGAAGCCAGGTGCTTCCTCCTGGTCTCCCATGCTGGTGCAGGGCCCAAGCACTTGGACCATCCTCCACTGCCTTTCCAGGCCACAGCAGAGAGCTAGACTGGAAGAGGAGCAACCGGGACTAGAACCCAGGGTGCCGGCGCCGCAGGCAGAGGATTAGCCTAGTAAGCCACAGCGCTGGCCGATTCAATGAAATTCTAATCAAAATCCTAGCAAGTTCATTTATCAACAGATGAATCCTAGAGTTTGTATGAAGAGGCAAAAATACCCAAAATGGCCAACACAACATTGACAGAGGACAGACACATTCCAACTTAAAGACATGCTCTAAATCTGGAGTAATCAAGACAGTATGGTATTGGCAAGGGAAAAGTGAATAGAGAGCCCAGAAAGAGAGCCACATATATAGAGTCCACTGATCTTTCACAAAGGAGCAAAGGCATCATGAGAGCAGTGTTTCCAAAATACAGTGTTGGAGTAAATGGACATTCACATACAAAAAGATAACCTTAGACACAGGTTTTAAATCCGTTACAAAAAAGCTTAAAGTGGATCACAGAACCAAACGTAAACACAGAATGATAAAGCTAGAGATAAGACGGGAGAAAATTTAAATGAACTTGAGATTGGCAATAAGTTTTTAGATGCAATACCAAAGGAATGGTCCATGATAGAATTGATAAGCTGGATTTTATTAAAATTTTCTGCTGTTTGGAAGACATTGTCAAGAAAATAAAAAGACAAGCCACAGAGGAAATATTTACAAATCACACATCAGACAAAGGATTGTTATACTAGACAAAGAACTCACAGAGCCAGAGTTGTGATGCCGCAGGTTAAGCCACTGCCTATGATGCTGGCATCCCATATCAGAGAGCTGGTGAGTCCCAGCTACTCCACTTCTGACCCAGCTCCCTGCTATTATGCCTGGGAGACCAGCAGAATATGGACCAAGTGCTTGGGTCCCTGCACCAACATGGGAGAACCAGACGGAATTCCTGCCTTCTGGTTTCAGCTATTGTAGCCATTTGCGGGGTTGAGCCACTGGATGGATGATTCATATTCTCTCTCTCTCTCTCTCTCTCTCTCTCTCTCTCTCTCTCTCTTTTCCTCCCTCCCTCCCTCCCCATCTCTCCACTCTGCTTCTCAGATAAATCTTAAAAAAATAAAATAAAAAACTCATAATACTTAACCATCAGAATATGGAAAAATCTCTATACCTTCCATTCTATTTTTTTCTGAACCTAAATAGACTCTAAAATATCAAATGTACTTTAAGAAAAGAAAGGAAAAGCCCCTATATTCATTGCCAAGTTACTTCCTCACCAAATCAGACTAAATCATCTCCTCGCTTGCGCATACTTCCCGCAAACCCTCAGCTGAGCTGCCTCTGATCACTGTCATGCTCTTTTGACCTCCCTTGATTTATTTACACCTGGATATACCTAAAAAACAAGCAACAACTACAATAAAACCAGCCCCAGTGAGATGCCTTTTTTTTTTACTTCCATTCAAGCTTCCAGAGTTCAGAACTTCAGCCTGTGCCTAAAACCGCCTGATTAATCCTTAGACTAAGAGGACCTCAGTGCCTTATGCCTTAACTTTTTACTTTAGAAGCCAGAGGGTGAAAAGGAAAGGAAATCCTAGCCCCTAGTGAGCTAGTGCCTCTTATAAGGCAATTAGGGATATAAGCCTTTAAAATGTATGGTTTAAGCTTACTGGAAAAGCCTCCCTTCTCTCCCTCCCTCCCTCTTCCTACCCTCAACCCAGCTTCATCAGTACTCAGAAGGCCTCCCTATTAGGAATCCTCTTAAAAATGCCTCTTGCACTCTCCTAGTGCCTTGAATGTGAGCTATGTGACCCTGCGTAGTGAGATGACGTTGTACGGCTGGGAGTTCACACTGAAGCCTGACCTTCTAACATCTGTGCTCTCAGCAGGGTCACACAGGCCCCATCTCTCCTGCCTCACTTCTAGGGAACTGACACAGTGGGGAGGGGCCCCTCTGTCACAGTCTAGAGAGAGGACAGGCAACTGGCATTGACTCTCCCTCACTAGACTGTGGCAAGGACAATGCCAACCAACCCTGGAACTACCCACAGCCATGGAAGCACACCCTACGGAAGACCCACTCCCAAATTTCCCTCTGCCTGTTTTGTTCCCTTGCACCAATCTCTAAGCAATACTCTAGGACCCAGGAACCCAAATTTGCATTGCCTCTGTTGCTGTCAGACACGGGAGGCAACCCTAAGTCAGTCTCTTCCCATGTTGGATGCTAGACAGAGCAGTTCTGGAATTTCTCACTGCAGGAGGCTGTAGCCCTGCCTCTGAGTCTCCCAGTCCCTAGGTTCTGGGAATTCTGTTTCAAAAGATTCATTCATTTATTCTGAAGGCAAAGTGACAGAGAGGAGAGAGAGGAAGATCTTCCATCTACTGATTTACTCCCCCAAAAAGGCACAACAACCAGGTCTGGACCAGGCTGAAGCCAGGAGCCAGGAACTCCATCCAGGTCTCCCACAGGGGTGGCAGAGGTCCAAGTACTTGGGTCAATTCTGCTGCTTTCCCAGGTGCATAATTAGCAGGGAGCCGGATCAGAAATGGAGCAGCCAAGGTGAGACTCTGACCTGCACTCCGATGTGGGATGCCTGTGTCACAAGAGGTTGGCTTAACCCACTGCTCCACAACACTGCCCCCACGGTGCCAGGAACTCACCGCAGCCAACGTGCTAACCACAGTTAAACAAAGGGCTCTGACTTCCATGGCTGTTTGGGAAGAGAAGTGGTGGAAGGGCAATTGCTCAGGGCGCATGACATCCCAGCTGCAACATAGCCCATTTCCTTTTATTACATCACTGGTCACAGTGACCCTCAGGACAGCGCCAACACTACATACATCCATTACATCATAACATCAGTGTACCTCGTTCCCAGGCAGCTCCCCGTGGTGGCTGGAAGAGCAGGAAGGAACCAATCAGGACCCAGCTGGAGAGCTGTGTTCCCACAAACTGCTCTCCCAGCCCCATTTTAAAGACAACACCAACAAAGGCCAATCATCCCAGTGAGGAGGTTTACAGACTGACTCCAGAGCATCCAGGAACAAGATGTCTTGTCAATATTTGACGAGAAAACTTACTATGGATTTCACCAGAAGACAAGGAGGGCTACAACTTAGGAAGGGAAGTCAGCAACAAGTTGATTTCATTTTTCCTAGCCCATACAGAAGTTTCAGACTCCGGAGACCAACCAGCAGCTGAACAGGGAGCCTCACAGGACACTGAGTTCCCCCGTTCCCAGGAGCGAATGCGCCTCTAGAGTGGATGCCCCAAGACAGAGCCACCACCTGTCACATCGGGCATGTTTACAACTAAGTGGCAGTTTGCATACCTGATTTTTTTTTTTACCTTTTTAAAATGTAATTTCAAGCTTACAAAAAGCTGCGAATATAAAACAAGCACAAGAAATACCTCCTTGCCCCAGGTTCACTTACTGTTAAATTTTATTCCATGTACTTTGTCATTTGCTCTCCTAACTCTTTCTACTTTGTATGTGTGCACCTAATTTTTGAACCATCTGCAGGTAAGTCGCATGGTCTCACAGCCCTAAACTCCTCAATGGTTCAGTGTGCATTTCCTGAGAGTGGGGATATTCCCTTCTGCAACCTTCCAGTGTGTTCATCAACCTCACACATTCCTATTCCTACTTCTCATCAGATCATAACCATCCACATTCCAATTTTGTCAGTTGATATAAATTAGCCTTTATAGCAAACCCCCCAAAAAGAATCACACTAAAATCAGGTACTGCATTTAGTTGTCATATACTTTGAGTTCTTTTACCTCCTGGTATTCCCTCGCCTTTCTTTTGGTAGCAGGCAGAGCAAAGCCCCTTCCAGCCCCCAGGTTGCCACGCCCTAAGCCCAGAACCTGTGAACGTCTCCCCTTCCATGGCTCAGGAACTTTGCAGGTATGACCATGTTAAGGCTCTGCGCAGGAAGGTTAATGGGCCTGGCAGGCTCAGTGCCTCGTCAGGAGCCAGGGGACTCAGAGGAGGAGCTGTCTTTGAAGATGGAAGGGGAACTGCAAGCTGAGAAATACAAGTCCCCTCACCACCTTTTCTCTACAACTGTAGTTCTCCGGGTCGGCACTGCGGCACAGTAGGTTAACCCTCCCACTGCAGCGCCAGCATCCCACATAGGCGTCCATTCTAGTCCCGGCTGCTCCTCTTCCGATCCAGCTCTCTGCTATTCCCTGGGAAAGCAGTAGTAGATGGCCCAGGTCCTTGGGGCCCTGCACCCACGTAGGAGACCTGGAAGAAGCTCCTGGCCTCTGGCTTCAGACCAGCTCAGCTCCAGCCATTGTGGCCATTTGAGGAGTGAACCAGCAGATAGAAGATCTCTCTCTCTCTGTCTCTCCCTCTCACTGTCTATAACTCTACCTCTCAAATAAATAAAAAACCTTAAAAAAAAAAAAAACCTGTGATTTTCTTTATTTTGTTTTGATGTTTCTTTTTATTAGACTATGGTTATGCATTCTCAGCTGGAACACAGGCAACATTAGGGTATTCCATCTGCAAATATACAACAGTCCTCCACCCCCCACAGGGGATATAAATGTTGATCATTTGGTTGAGATGTTGTCTAATTTCCCCTCTGTATAATTGCAGCCTCTCTCTCTCTCTCTCTCTCTCTCTCTCTGAGTGTCCTCCTCAATTAAATGTCCTCTGTATTTGGTACCCACTGATGATTCTCAGCTACAGCCATCGCAACTTCAGTGGTCGCCAATGATGACTGTCCAACTCCAGTGCCCTCCATTGCACCGATCGGTCCTGGCATTCTACTGTAAGAAGAGCCTGCCCAGATCCTCCCCTGATGAACTTACGTGCTGTGAGTGTGGACATGCAGACCCCATTTCCCCACAAGCTCTCTCAAGTACTCTCTTGTGCCTGAGATGAATGGGATAAATGATGCATGCCAAGTGAGCCCCCAGGCTGCCTTTGGATTCTTTTATTTCTTTTATTTATAGGGGAAGTGTTCCAAGGTGGACAGGGAGTGGGAGAGAGACAAGAGACAGCGTGAATACTGCAAGGAGGTGAGAAGTGGAGCAGAGGAAAAGGGGAGAGCAAGAGGAAGAGGCTCAGCTGGCAACAGAAATATGAACACCAAACTATGGCAACCAGTGTACGTTAAGTGACCCTTATGTCTAAATATTTAATCAACCACTAAGCAACTACTCAGATAAGAATTATTCTCATTAGTACCCAACCCTTTATAAATAACTTCTCTAAATGCCATACCCTAGGGGATTTGAAATATGCTGCCAGGCCTCTCCCCTGAGAGAAGGAAAAGGAGCTGGAGCTTAGGGCCAGTATCGTGGCACAGTGGGCAGAGCTATGGCCCATGATGCTGGCGTTCCATAGGCATCCCATATGGTGTCGGTTCAAGTCCCAGCTGTTCCACTTCTGATCCAGCTCCCTGCTAATGCACCTAGGAAAGCAGCAGAAGATGGTCCAAGTACTTGGGTCCCCGCACGGACATGGAGGACCTGGATGGAGCGCCTGGCTCCTGGCTTCAGCCTGGCCTGGCTGTGGCTGTCACAGCCATCTGGGGAGTGAACCAATGGATGGAAGATCTCTCTCTCTCTCTGTCTCTCCCCCTCACTCCCTACTCTACTCACAAAGTTCATGGGAAAATAGAATTAAAATATGTTTATTTTCATGCAAAAAATTGAAATCCATGCATAATTTTTTTCATAATACACATTTTTATAAACTTTTTGAAAGTTTCTCACATGCATGGATTTAGGGTTTTTATGTGTGTGCCAAAACACCCCTGTCATCTTCTCCAGTTCCTTGTTCTCACGGCACTTCTCAGTAACGAGCTTCTCACCACCCTGTTTAACTACAACCGTGTCCATCCAGTCCCCACCCCGTGCTCTGGTTTGTCCTTTGTCTTTTTTTGCATAATATTTATCATATATTTTGCAAATAATTTGTTTATTAAGTTTCCTGTTTCTTCTCCGCCCATTAGCGTATAAGCTCCATGAAGTCAGAAATGTTTGCCTGTTTTGTTTACTGACTTGGAATAAGGTCAGACCTACAGGAGGAATCTCGATAAACTGTGTTAAACTAAACGAATGACCTCAAGATCTCATTCTCTTTCTTTGAGAGATCAAATATGAAAACAATAAAGAGGGTGTGAATAATGCAATTGATGAGGTTGATTTAATACATACATTTTAAACAAAGATATATTTGAAAAGATAAACTCTTCTTTTCAAGAGTGTATGATAGGGGCCAGCGCTGTGGGGCAGTGGGCTAATGCCATGGCCTGAAGTACCGGCATCCATATGGGCACCGGTTTGAGATCCAGTTGCTCCTCTTCCGATCCAGCTCTCTGCTGTGGCCTGGGAAAGCAGTAGAAGATGGCCCAAGTGCTTGGGCCTCTGCACCCACGTGGGAGACCCAGAGGAAGCTCCTGGCTTCGGATCAGTGCAGCTCCAGCTCTGGTCATTGCGGCCAATTGGGGAGTGGACCATCAGATGGAAGACCTCTCTCTCTCTCTCTCTCTCTCTGCCACTCCTCTCTCTGTGTAACTCTGAGTTTCAAATAAATAAATCTTTAAAAAAAAAAAAAAGCTTATGACAGTAACTCTTATATTTTGAGCTGCGCAATCATTTGTTTGAGGCTTTCAAGGTTGCAGGCGGTTAAACAGCATCCTTGGCCTCTGCACACAGATGCCAGCTCAGTCAACACTGCCTCCCTCAACCGTGGCAACCAAACCTGCCTCCAGACATTGCCAAGAGCCCCTTGGTGGCAAAACTGTCCCAGGTGACTCCTCATCCTCTATGACAAGTCCTAAACTGGCCACATTTACACAAAAAGTACAGTGTTTGATAAGAAAGGTTGAAACAAAAAAATATCAAAATCAACTGAGGAAAATCCTCAAAAAACAACTCAGCTAACAATCAGCCAACATTTGGTCTAGCCCTTAGGATGCCACACTCGAGTCTCTGGGTTCAGGTCCCAGCTCTGCCTCCGATACCAGCTTCTTGCTAATGTACGCCCATCCCCACCCCAGGCAGCAATGGCGCTCAGTACTTGGATGCCTGCGCCCATGTGGGGGGCCAGGATGGAGTTCCAGGCTCCCGCCTGCAGCTTGGCCAATGCTCGACTCTCACAGCCAGGTGAGGATTGAACCAGCAGGTGGGCGATTTCTATGTCTGTGTCTTTCTCACTCTACCTTTCGAAAAAGTAAAAATTAGCAAATAAAAATGGTTTTTTTAAGTTAACCAAAACTATATCCAAAATATATTTTATAAGATTGCCAGATAAAATAAAGGAAACCAGTTAAATTTGAATTTGAAATAAGCAATCAGTAGTTTTTAAAATCTAAGTAAGTCCTACCAACATTTGAGACATAATTACACCAAAAATTGATCTGAGATTTATCTTAAATTCTAATTTAATGGGGCTCTTATATTTTTATTTACTAAATCTGTCCATTCTAATTTATAATGTGCTTAAGATTACTACATATAAAAATATGCCCATAATGTCCTATATAGAATATACAGTATCCAGAAACTTCTTAAAAACAGAAATGACTTGAACTGAACTACAAGTCTGATCGCTTCTCAGCCTTTTGGCTAAGATCAAGTGTGAACTATAAGGTTGACAGGCAAATTAGAAAACAAAATTCGATGAAAGAAAGCAGATACAAGTAATCTAAGAGAATTTCCCACAGCTAAATTAGGCTGCAGGAGAAATACCTGCCCACTGTGATCGCAGCCTTGCCAGTGGGACCACGGCACTCAGCGTCCTGACCCAAGGGCAGTGCTGCACTCCTGTGAAGCCACACACCTGCTCACCTTCCAGGTGTCTGTCAGTGTCTTCTGAGGGTGTCTATCCCCTCCGGGTGTACTCCCACTCACCCTTGCCATGCTACATGTCAGGTTTTACCCACAGCCCCATCTGTAGCACCCCGTGGACGCTCCTTCTCAGCCTGGTGATTTTAACAAGGGCCCACTTCATGCTCTGAATTGATTTAGTTGGGTTAAGTCAGACCAGAGTCTCGTTGTCTCCCTTACCCGTTATCGTTAGTATCTTTACAGATGAGTCCAGGGATCTCCAGGTCTTTCTCGCCTGTGTACCCTGGCCCCGGAGACAAGGTCTGGCATTCCTGAAGGAAGCAATCCTATCGATAGCTGAGGGCTAGCGTGGAAACAAAGCAGTCAGCGTGTTGTGTTTGCTCTCCTATCACTGTGCTGTCACTTCCTGACGTACTTTTCCTTATCGGCAGTGACTCCGTTGCCAGGTTTTTGAAAGAGCACTACAAGAGGGAAAAAATCCAAAATTTTATGTAGTATTTCCTAGGCAATAAACACAGGATTTCCTGTATCCGAAATGACTTCAACAAACTATGTGTGCCTTCGAACATGGCCTGGTGACAAATTTGGGCCCTATTCTGTTAGGTGTGGATAAGCTGGATGATTGAAATCCCCACCGGCTGAACAAGATGATTTGCTTTGTTCATTTATTTATTTTCATTTATTTGGAAAGTAGAGAGAGATCTTTTATCCACTGGTTCACTTCCCAAATCCCCACAACAGCCAGGGTTAGGCCAGGCAAGGCCAGGCCAAAGCCACAAGCCTGGAACTCAATCCAGGTCTCCAATGTGGGTAGCAGGGACCCAAGTACTTGAGCCATCATCTCCTAAGGTGCCTAGCAGGAAACTAGAATCAGAAGCAGAGACTTGAACTCAGTCACATGGATAGTGGATAGTCTTTCAGAGAGAAGGGAGGGAAGGAGGGAGGGAGAAAGAGAAGGAGGGAGGGAGAGAGAGAAAGGGATCTTCCATCTGTCAATTCATTCCCCAAATATCACAAGGGCCAGAGCTAAGCCAGGCTGAAACCAGGAGCCCAGAACTCCATCCAGGACTCTCCCATGGATGGCAGGGGGACAAGGACTTGGGCCATCATATACTGCTCTTCCAGGTGCACTAGCAGGGAGCTGGATCAGAAGTGGAACAGCCAGGACTTGAACCAGTGCTCAAATATGGGATGCTGGCATCTCAAGCAGAGGCCCAACCCACTGTACCCAAATGTCAGCCCCTAAGTGGCATATTAACTTCTGCACCCAAAGCCTGTCCCTATGAACAAGCTGGATTTGGCCACAGGAACAAGTTTTCTTTTCAAACTCATTTTCTACTTGGCCTCAGTGTTTAATGTGTTTCTATTTTGTCTCCCACGTAGAAGATACAGTCTCTAAGTGTTGGAATCTTTGCTTCTGAGAGCTCAAGCAGGCAGCGTGGGAATGAACAGAAAGATAGATAGGTGGCCAACAGATCCGTTTGGTTCATGGGTTTTAGAGACAATAAAATGAGAGAATTCCGAAGGCTTGACGCTGCGTTCTTGAACCCTGGCATCTGAACACTGTTTCTAGTAGCAAAGGAAAAGCGTTCCAACTCCCAATCTCCACAGGAAGGAAGTGTGGTCTGCCCAGCGAGGCAGGACTCGGCCCCTCTCAGCTAGAACTCTGGCTACAGCAGGATAATCTGTGAATCTGAATTAGAGGCAGTTCCGCTCCCCATTTCCCATTTCTAATAAAGTGCTCTTGATGAACTAGGTGAGGGGAATTCTGCCCCCAGACTTCAGCCACTCTTTGTTTTAAAATCCTTCTTTGGCAAGCTGCTTCCGGAAGCATGTGGTTCCATAATTCCCAGTACACATTGTTGGCCCGAACCTCCTTTAATCTGTAGTCATCACAGTGATGTACCAGAGAGTCATAGCAACAGCTCTGCTTTGCCAAAGGACGGAGGCTAGACAGACAGACTTTAATCAGAATTCTGCAAGAATCCCCACTCTACGCCAGAATGTGGAATCACGAGGGAGAAAACCTTTCAGAAAAAGCCAGGGCGAGTCTTCAGAGTGAGTCATCTGTAATGTGCTTCCTTCTACGTTGCCCCGGTTTCTGTCAAATACATCATCCACGCATTAGACCAATCCCTGTGAACACAAATCTGTAGCTGCAGTGAACGGCCACTGTTCAGTTCTTCAGTCTTCTGGGCTGGGTCAGCGAGAATCCAAGAGTCTCTCTCTGTGTTCGCCATGTCTCCAAGCGTTAATGAATTCATAAAAACGAACTCATTAAAATTAGCTTCCGGCCAGCGCCGTGGCTCAATAGGCTAATCCTCCATCTTGCGGAGCCAGCACACCGGGTTCTAGTCCTGGTCGGGGCGCCGGATTCTGTCCCGCTTGCCCCTCTTCCAGGCCAGCTCTCTGCTGTGGCCCTGCACCCCATGGGAGACCAGGATAAGTACCTGGCTCCTGCCATCGGATCAGCGTGGTGTGCCGGCCGCAGCGCGCTGGCCGCGGCAGCCATTGGAGGGTGAACCAACAGCAAAGGAAGACCTTTCTCTCTGTCTCTCTCTCACTGTCCACTCTGCCTGTCAAAAAAAAAATTAGCTTCCATGAGTAACATTTGAGAGGAGATTCCTATTTAGAACAGTAATGATACACTCTGTTTTATTAAGGCCAGGCACCATAATAAGATTTCCCAAACAACAACCCAATAAAAATCCCAATGAAGTAGTTCTGTCCACATTTTACAGCTGAGGAAGCCGACGCTCAGGAAAGTTAAGGAACTGAACAAAGAGCACACAAATTCAACCATTACATCAATGGAACCCTGATCTCTTAACACATACTCCATTAAAAACAAACCACAGAATACGTCATCATTATCCCCCTACTTTTTCTTTCTATATTGACACTGCCATTTTCTAAGCTTATACCTGAAAATGAGAACAGAGACTGCAGTAAAAATAGATTTATTGTTCTTTTTCTATTTTAATAAATAAGCTATGTGAAAACTGAAGAGTTTCCAAACAGCTTCAGTGAGTTATATCAGAGTGGTTTCCCATATCCAGTCAAGAGGCCTGTGACATGGTGGCCAGAGCAGGCAGCTGTCAGTCGAGGAACAAACTGAATTCCAAAAGTTCCAATGGGAATTAGTCGTTCAAAACTCGAAATAGGAGGCCCATGCTGTGGCGTAGCCAGCTAAGCCACTGTCTGCAGTGCCGACATCCCATATGGGCACCCGTTTGTGTCCCAGCTGCTCCACTTATGATCCAGCTCCCTGCTAATGCACCTGGGAAAGCAGTGGAAGATGGCCCAAATGTTTGGGCCCCTGCACCCACATGGGAGACCTGGAAGAAGCTCCTGGTTCCTGGAACCAGCAGATGGAAGATCTTTCTTCTCTCTCTTTCTCTGTCTCTCCTCTCTCTGTATACCTCTGCCTTTCAAACAAACATCTTGAAATAGAATTTCCACTGGAAATCTTATTTAACATAAGACCAAGTCTCCAAAGTTAGCCCACAGAAGGCTGTCAGGCAGTCCTACCAATAGTAAAGACACACAATCAGTAGCAGGCAGAGAGTGGACATGTGACACCTTGTCCCTCGTAGGCCTTCACACACTCTTGCTTCCCTACGTCTCCCCTGGAGTTCTCTCTCTGGATGAACTTGCCTCAGCTCCTACGACCCTCAGGTCACCAGCAGGGAAATCATTAAAAATTCATTAAAATGAAATCTCTTAAATGGAAACTTCTAGAAGTGGGGCCAAGGACCCTGCACTCAATATACAGAAGTTTGAGAGTCACTGACCTACATGCTACGGATCCTAACTGCCTACTCCCACCCCTCTCCAAATCCAGTTTCTAATCACTCACGCTGGCGGAGCTCAGCTCAAGAGGCAATGAAGGCCCTATTTAACGAAGGTGTGGCTGATGGCATCCTGGTGTTCTTGCCCTTCCTCTCCTGTGGAAACCTCTGGTCTAATAATCACCATTTTAACAATTAAGTATATCTCTCTTCAGATAGAGATAAATGTTTTTTGAAAATTGGAATTACTACGTATAGAGATTTTTTTTACCTTGCTTTCAACTTATTAAAATGCAGTTTCCCACTAATTAAGTATTTTGTGACAACGGAATTTTATAAACTTTTCTTTATATTTATTTATTTATTTGAGAGACAGAATTAGAGACAGAGAGACAGCGATAGAGACATCTTCCACCTGCTGGTTCACTCTCCAAATGACTGCAACAGCCAGAGCTGAGCAGATCAGAAGCCAGGAGCTTTTTCCAGGTCTCCCTCACGAGCGCAGGGGCCCAAACACCTAGGCCATCTTCCACTGCTTTCCCAGGCCATAGCAGAGAGCTGCATAGAGAGGAGCAGCTGGGACAGAAACAGGTGCCCATAAGGGATGCCGGCACCACAGATGGAGACAGCCTATGGACACCACCGCGCTGGCCCTGGCAACAGAATTTTAAACAACTGCCTAATATTTTAATTTCATGAATTTGACAAGTTGCTTATTCGTACCACTGTTACAAGCAAAGCTCTGGGCCATATTCTTGTATAGAAATCTTTGACAGAATCGCTCACTCTTCACTCGGGTCCATTTCTGGTGGCAGAACTCAGTTTCTCACTACCCAAAGTGCCCGTGGGCAGGATCAGGCCAGGCTACCCGCCCGCAGCGGGGTGTGAGAATTCCTTTCTAACCACACCATCATTAGCGGAGAGTAAAGGCAGGACTTAAAAGCTCTTAGACACTTTTTATTTTAATGAGGAAGCATCTAAGCTGTGACTTCAAAGAACAAAGGGATGAGGAGCGAGAGAAAACAGTGTTGCGGGTTGATCCCCGAGTGTGAATCAGGGGCTGAACACACAGCTCCTGGGCTGTCTTGTTGCTCTCCGGGAGTCTCAGTGACCCACGCCCACGCAAGGCCGAAAAATCTGGAGCCCGGTGCAGGCAGAACGGGTGGAGCCTCTGCTATGCCTTCCGGCAACTCTTGCCAAACCAATGGCTCACACTTGCTGGTGTGGCTAGGAATGACCTAAGAATTACGTGGGCGTTTCTGAGTCAGCCGGCACCTTGCCCAGGACTTAGCCATTTTGACTTAGAACCCCAGCGGGTCCCGCGTAGGGAGCCTGGGACCTCCTCTGAAGCTCGTCTCTGGAGGGTCCCGCCTGTAAACCCAGATGGACTTTATCCCAGAACCTCTCTCGAGTGCTGGTGTTTCCGGGAGGAGCCCACTCGGCGCAGTAGCAGATTATTAGGATGGGTGCTTTTCCATTTTGAAATGCAGTCTGCACTTGGAGGCGTAGCTCCTTGAATGGTGGCTTTAGATCCAGCACTGGGAATGAATCCCTTCGGCTGGACAGGATTCTGGTTTGTAAGGATGTTGATGCTGTGTGGTGCTAACCAGAAACCAACAAGAGCAGAGAGCACTTGCGAAGATGTATTTGCTTAGGATGTGAAAGCAGTCCCGGGAAATACAGACCATGCTGTGTGCAGACTGGACCATGCACCTTTTGACATCCCGGCAAAGGCCCCGCAGGCAGGCCAGGTCTCCATCAAGCACAGTGCTGATAACGTTCGTTCTGCATTAGCGTGTGGGCTCCACGTTTGCCAGTTCCAATTACCATCTAACGGTGCGCCTACAGGGACTCTGTCAACACTGCTTAGGTCTGAAGATCAGGGTCCAGGAAGGCAAAGGAGTCAGCGGAACCGATGTAGGAGGCAAGCTCTAACTTCACGCAAAGTGGGTGGTTACCCACTGTCAGGGGCTGAATTGTGCTCCCACCTCAGGAACCCCGCCGTGTGACTGTGGTTGGACATAAGCCCTTTAAAGGGGTAGCTTAAAGAAAAAATGAGGTATATGGATGGCCCATAATCCAATATGACTGGCATCCTTACAAGAAAAAGGTTATTCGGGGCCAGCATTGTGGTGCAACAATTAAGCTGCCACTCGTGATGCCAGCATCCAATATCATCAGACTGTCGGTTAGAGTTCTGCTGCTCTGCTTCTGATCCTGCTCCCTGCTGATGCACCTGGGAAGGCAGCAGATGATGGCCCGTGTGCTTGGGTCCCTGTGACTCACGTGGGAGGTCTGGATGAAGCTCCTGGCTTCAGCATGGCCCAGCCCTAGCTGTTGTGACCATTTGGGGATTGAACCAGCAGATGGAAGATTCTCTCTCTATCTCTCTCTCTCTCTCTCACACACACACACACACACACACACATTCTCATTGGCCCAGGCAGCTGACTTACTCCATTTTGTACTTTCAGGCCACATGTCAGGGTCTCAGTGTAGTGGAATTTGAGAAACATTTGGCTGGTGCCGCAGCTCAATCCTCTGCCTGCAGCGCCGGCACACCGGGTTCTAGTCTCGGTCAGGGTGCTGGTTCTGTCCCGGTTGCCCCTCTTCCAAGCCAGCTCTCTGCTGTGGTCAGGGAGTGCAGTGGAGGATGGCCCAAGTGCTTGGGCCCTGCACCCCATGGGAGACCAGGAGAAGCACCTGGCTCCTGGCTTCAGATCAGCTGGTGCGCCGGCCACAGCGTGCCGGCCGCAGCAGCCATTGGAGGGTGAACCATCGGTAAAGGAAGACCTTTCTCTCTGTCTCTCTCTCTCTCACTGTCCACTCTGCCTGTCAAAAAATAAATAAATAAATAAAAAGAGAGAGAGAGAGAAAGAAACATTTTCGCACTTACCACGAATGTGCCGGGTGCGCTAAGTGGGGGGGGGGGGGGAGATTCTGCTCTGTCTGGCCCTGGAGAGCCATGCACCGTGGAAGGCTTTTGACCAAGTAGCCATAGGAGCACAGAGCTGGGGGTGACTGATTTTGTCTGAGGGAATTGGGGGGCAGGGGTCCCCCCAGAAAGGGTGAGTCTGAAAGGCCGAGTAGGGGTTTCCTGATGAAGGAGGAGGAACCTGTGATGACTAGGAATCCTGTGGACCTGAAGGCGCCAGCGTCGTGGGCGGTGTGCAGAAAGGCCAAGAGCTTCCGTGGGGGAGAAGCTCAGATGGCCCCCTGCATCGGGGTGAGGAAGGTGCGGTGAGGGACAAAGCTGCCCTGCTCGGCTCTTGTCCTGCCGCCTCAGCGCCTCTGAGGCAAGCCCAGGTGCCGGGCTGTTGAGGCCATGGAGACGCTGCACAAGGGCCTGCTGCAAGGAGCTGGAAAACAGGCAAAGGAAGAGAAGAGGTTGCAGCCAGTGCCAGCATCAGCCAGGAGAGCACGCCATCTTCATCGCAGCCCTCGCGTCTGGGGTTCAGGCAGCTTGTCGGGACTCTCGGTGCTGTTCCTCCTCCTTTCTGTGTGGCCACACCAGGATCTGTGTGTTTTGGCAAATAACTAACATTTTGCCTATTTATAGACTGTTTCCCGTGTTATTCATTTATTGGGTTTCTGAGAGCCAGCGTTCTGCCAAGTCCCAGCTGGCCAAGGGTACGTAATAAGTCATTAACACTGCAGCTGCTTTTTTTATAGTCTCCATGTACAGCCCAGTCTTCGAGCACCCCTAGATAAGTTGAAAATGGTGTGTGTTAAAACACACGTATCTGGCTGGCGGCAGAATGCTCATTTGTGGCACATGCCTCTCAAAATTAACATCAAAGCTAAAAATAAATGTTCCCCATCATCCGAACAATAAAAATATTCATTTGTGCCTTTGTAAGATAAGGAAGGATAAAAATTTTTTTTTGCAGAAGTATTCCCTGTGTAATCTACACCAAAGTATGATCTTTGATCTGTCAATCAATCAATCAATCAATAAAATGTCCAAGGGATCTGAAGCTCTTTTTCTCTTCACATCTTCTGCTTCCTGCTAGTCTGTTTATTTTTTTTAAAAAAAAGATTTATGGATTTCCGGCAAGATGGCGGAATAGGAAGGGAGCACACTGATAGTCTGGGGAGAGATAGTTTAATAAAAGTGGAGATACTGCAGGTTCAAGGAAGAGTAGGGGAGGAAACAGCAGAAGAAACTCTTCCGGAACGCGTGACTCACAGCGGACCTGCGTGGAGAGCGTGGGAACCCACAGTTCGGGACATCAGCGGCAGACTCAACACACCAGCGCTGGAACGCGAGGTGAGCCGAACCTCAATAGCCCGAGACACCGGCAGGCAAGCGGAGAGAGACTAGAGGGAACGACCCCCGGGGGGGGAAGTTCACAAGGCTAACTGGAAGAGAGAGAGAGAGAGAGAAAAAAAAAAAAAGGGTGACTAGTACGGACACGGGTTTCTCTCTCTCCGCTCACCTCTCAAGGGCGAGCAAGACAAAGAGCAGGCACCATCTTGGACATACGTCATAAGCAGAGCGACCTCAGGTCTGCACCGGCCCTGAGCCTAGCAGAAAAACCTGACTCTGGGCGGGGCGAATTAACAGGAGATTAGGAGCTAGTAAATTTGTGGTGCTACTGAACTGAGACTGTGAAAAAAGAGACGGTGGGGGAGAGAACTCACGGAATTCACGTGAGCACTCTCCAGAGACGCTACAATTCCGTAACTTTGGCAACCCAGTGGGAGGCTGAAGGAGAATTTGAGCCCACTCTGAGGGCCGAACAGATTCCCTGTGGGGATCTTGGGAAAGAGCTTCCGATCTCTGGCTCCTGTGAATATATCATTTGCCTGCTAACTAACTCCAACTTTGTTCAGCTGTGCGGAATTACTTCCCTTTTGAATCAAAAAAAAAAAAAAAAAGAAAGAAAGAAAGAAAGAAAGAGAGAGAGAGAGATTTACCACGCCCAACCTGGGAGTGTCACCTTTGGCACACCAAACAGAGCTCTCAGGCCACACCCATCTCAAGCCCTAAGGCTCCATCAAAAACAGATAGTCCACTTAATCTAGAGTCATAGTATAACAAGAAAAAGCACCACAGTGAAGAAACCAAATATCTCCAATATGCCAAATAACAAACGCAAAAACCGAGGTAATAAAAACAAGGAAGTCACCATGACGCCCTCAAATGAAAAAGACACCCCAATTCAAGATTATGAAGATGATGACATAGAAGAAATGCAAGAAGCAGATCTCAAAAAATTGATAAGGACATTAAGAAGTTCTCAAAAACAAATTCTTGAACTACACAAATCCTTAATGGACAAGATAGAAAATCTCTCTCGTGAAAATGAAATATTAAGGAGGAATCAAAATGAAACGAAACAACTAGTACAACAGGAAACTGTGATAGTGACTGAAGTGAAGAATTCAATAGATCAAATGAAAAACACAATAGAGAGCCTTACAAACAGAATGGGTGAAGCAGAAGAGAGAATATCGGACTTAGAAGACAGAGAACAGGAAAGGATACAGTCAGACCAAAGAAAAGACGAGGAAATTAGAAATCTGAAACATATTGTCGGGAATCTTCAGGATACTATTAAAAAACCCAACATTCGGGTTCTAGGAGTTCCTGAAGGCATGGAGAGGGAGAAAGGATTAGAAGGCCTTTTTAGTGAGATATTAGCAGAAAATTTCCCAGGTTTGGAGAAGGACAGAGAAATCCTAGTACAGGAAGCCCACAGAACCCCTAATAAACACGACCAAAAGAGATCCTCACCACGACACGTTGTAATTAAACTCTCCACAGTGAAACATAAAGAAAAGATCCTAAAATGTGCAAGAGAGAAACGTCAAATTACTCTCAGAGGATCTCCAATCAGACTCACAGCTGACTTCTCATCAGAAACTCTACAAGCTAGGAGGGAATGGCGAGATATAGCCCAGGTACTAAGAGAGAACAACTGCCAGCCCAGAATATTATATCCTGCAAAGCTATCATTTGTGAATGAAGATGAAATAAAGACTTTTCATTGCAAACAGAAATTGAAAGAATTTGTTGCCACTCGTCCAGCCCTGCAAAAGATGCTTAAAGATGTGTTACACACAGAAACACAGAAACACAGTCATCAATATGAAAGAAGGTAAAGGAAGGAAACCAAGGAAGGAAACCTCACAGCAAAAGATCACAGGGAATTCAAAGCATATATTAGAACTTATCTTTGGCAAATGGCAGGGCAAAGTTACCACTTATCATTAGTCACTTTGAACGTGAATGGCCTGAACTGTCCAGTTAAAAGACACCGATTGGCTGATTGGGTTAAGGAACAAAACCCATCTATTTGCTGCTTACAAGAAACACATCTTTCCAACAAAGATCCATACAGACTGAAAGTGAAAGGCTGGAAAAAGATATACCATGCCAACAGAAATGAAAAAAGAGCGGGCGTAGCCATCTTAATATCGGACAACATAAACTTTACCACAAAAACTGTTAAGAGAGACAAAGAGGGACACTATATCATGATTAAGGGATCAATTCAACAGGAAGATATAACAATTATCAATGTATATGCACCTAACTACAGGGCACCAGTTTATCTAAAAGATTTATTAACGGACTTAAAGGGAGACTTAGACCCCAATACAGTAGTACTGGGGGACTTCAATACTCCACTCTCAGAAATAGACAGATCATCCAGTCAGAAGATCAACAAGGATACAGTAGATTTAAACGACACTATAGCCCAAATGGATCTAACAGATATATACAGAACTTTCAAGCCTACAGCTAAAGATTTTACATTCTTCTCAGCAGTACATGGAAGCTTCTCTAGGATTGACCACATACTAGGCCATAAAGCAAGCCTCAGCAAATTCAAAAGAATTAGAATCATACCATGCAGCTTCTCAGACCATAAAGGAATGAAGTTGGAAATTAGCAACTCAGGAATCCCTAGAGCATACGCAAACACATGGAGATTGAACAACATGCTCCTGAATGAACAATGGGTCATAGAAGAAATCAAAAGAGAAATCAAAAACTTTCTGGAAGTAAATGAGGATAACAGCACAACATACCAAAACTTATGGGATGCAGCAAAAGCAGTGTTAAGAGGAAAGTTTATATCAATAGGTGCCTACATCAAGAAATTGGAAAGACACCAAATAGATGAGCTTTCAATTCACCTCAAGGATCTAGAAAACCTACAGCAAACCAGACCCAAATCTAGTA
This sequence comes from Oryctolagus cuniculus, assembly GCF_051225735.1. NCBI lineage: Eukaryota > Metazoa > Chordata > Mammalia > Lagomorpha > Leporidae > Oryctolagus > Oryctolagus cuniculus. Next base: position 104,093,555 of record NC_142868.1, read on the forward strand.
GGAGAAGAGAAATAATTAAAATCAGAGAAGAAATCAACAGGATTGAATCAAGAAAAACATTACAAAAAATCAGCCAAACGAAGAGCTGTTTTTTTGAAAAAATAAACAAAATTGACACCCCATTGGCCCAACTAACTAAAAAAAGAAGAGAAAAGACCCAAATCAATAAAATCAGAGATGAAAAAGGAAATGTAACAACAGACACCACAGAAATAAAAAGAATCATCAGAAATTACTACAAGGACTTGTATGCCAGCAAACAGGGAAACCTATCAGAAATGGATAGATTCCTGGACACATGCAACCTGCCTAAATTGAACCAGGAAGACATCGAAAACCTAAACAGACCCATAACTGAGACAGAAATTGAAACAGTAATAAAGGCCCTCCCAACAAAGAAAAGCCCAGGACCAGATGGATTCACTGCTGAATTCTACCAGACGTTTAAAGAAGAACTAACTCCAATTCTTCTCAAACTATTCAGAACAATCGAAGAAGAGGGAGTCCTCCCAAATTCTTTCTATGAAGCCAGCATCACCTTAATTCCTAAGCCAGAGAAAGATGCAGCACTGAAAGAGAATTACAGACCAATATCCCTGATGAACATAGATGCAAAAATCCTCAATAAAATTCTCGCCAATAGAATGCAACAACACATCAGAAAGATCATCCACCCAGACCAAGTGGGATTTATCCCTGGTATGCAGGGATGGTTTAATGTGCGCAAGACCATCAATGTGATACACCACATTAACAGACTGCAGAAGAAAAACCATATGATTATCTCAATAGATGCCGAGAAAGCATTTGATAAAATACAACACCCGTTCATGATGAAAACTCTAAGCAAACTGGGTTTGGAAGGAACATTCCTCAATACAATCAAAGCAATCTATGAAAAACCCACAGCCAACATCCTATTGAATGGGGAAAAGTTGGAAGCATTTCCACTGAGATCTGGCACCAGGCAGGGATGCCCACTCTCACCACTGCTATTCAATATAGTTCTGGAGGTTCTAGCCAGAGCTATTAGGCAAGAAAAAGAAATTAAAGGGATACAAATTGGGAAGGAAGAACTCAAACTATCCCTCTTTGCAGATGACATGATTCTGTATTTAGGGGACCCAAAGAACTCTACTAAGAGACTATTGGAACTCATAGAAGAGTTTGGCAAAGTAGCAGGGTATAAAATCAATGCACAAAAATCAACAGCCTTTCTATACACAGACAATGCCATGGCTGAGGAAGAACTTCTAAGATCAATCCCATTCACAATAGCTACAAAAACAATCAAATACCTTGGAATAAACTTAACCAAGGACGTTAAAGATCTCTACGATGAAAATTACAAAACCTTAAAGAAAGAAATAGAAGAGGATACCAAGAAATGGAAAAATCTTCCATGCTCATGGATTGGAAGAATCAATATCATCAAAATGTCCATTCTCCCAAAAGCAATTTACAGATTCAATGCAATACCAATCAAGATACCGAAGACCTTCTTCTCAGATCTGGAAAAAATGGTGCTGAAATTTATATGGAGGCACAAGAGACCTCGAATAGCTAAAGCAATCTTGTACAACAAAAACAAAGCCGGAGGCATCACAATACCAGATTTCAGGACATACTACAGGGCAGTTGTAATTAAAACAGCATGGTACTGGTACAGAAACAGATGGATAGACCAATGGAACAGAATTGAAACACCAGAAATCAACCCAAACATCTACAGCCAACTTATATTTGATCAAGGATCTAAAACTAATTCCTGGAGCAAGGACAGTCTATTCAATAAATGGTGCTGGGAAAATTGGATTTCCACGTGCAGAATCATGAAGCAAGACCCCTACCTTACACCTTACACAAAAATCCACTCAACATGGATTAAAGACCTAAATCTACGACCTGACACCATCAAGTTACTAGAGAACATTGGAGAAACCCTTCAAGATATTGGCACAGGCAAAGAATTTCTGGAAAAGACCCGGGAGGCACAGGCAGTCAAATCCAAAATCAACTATTGGGATTGCATCAAATTGAGAAGTTTCTGTACTGCAAAAGAAACAGTCAGGAGAGTGAAAAGACAACCGACAGAATGGGAAAAAATATTTGCAAACTATGCAACAGACAAAGGGTTGATAACCAGAATCTACAAAGAGATCAAGAAACTCCACAAAAACAAAACCAACAACCCACTTAAGAGATGGGCCAAGGACCTCAATAGGCATTTTTCAAAAGAGGAAATCCAAATGGCCAACAGGCACATGAAAAAATGTTCAAGGTCACTAGCAATCAGGGAAATGCAAATCAAAACCACAATGAGGTGTCACCTCACCCCGGTTAGAATGGCTCACATGCAGAAATCTAGCAACAACAGATGCTGACGAGGATGTGGGGAAAAAGGGACACTAACCCACTGTTGGTGGGAATGCAAACTGGTCAAGCCACTATGGAAGTCAGTCTGGAGATTCCTCAGAAACCTGAAGATAACCCTACCGTTCGACCCAGCCATCCCACTCCTTGGAATTTACCCAAAGGAATTTAAATTGGCAAACAAAAAAGAGGTCTGCACCCTAATGTTTATTGCAGCTCAATTCACAATAGCTAAGACCTGGAACCAACCTAAATGCCCATCAACGATAGACTGGATAAAGAAATTATGGGATATGTACTCTTTAGAATACTATACCGCAGTAAGAAACAACGAAATCCAGTCATTTGCAACAAAATGGAGGAATCTGGAACACATCATGCTGAGTGAAATAAGCCAGTCCCAAAGGGACAAATACCATATGTTCTCCCTGATCGGTGACGACTGACTGAACACCAAGAGGGAAACCTGTTGGAGTGAGGTGGACACTATGGGAAATGGTGGCTTGATCAGCATAGCCCTGACTGTTAATGAACAACTAAATACATTATCCCTCTTAGTAGTTTTTTTATCTGTTCTACTTAATATGACTGGTTTAGATCTGTAATTGATGCACAGTTATTCTTAAGTGTTGAAAATTAACTGAAATGTGATCCCTGTTGATCATGGTGGTGGGAATGGGAGAGGGAAGAGATGTATAATTTGGGACATGCTCAGGCTGACTTGTCCCAAGTGGTGGAGTTGGAAGCATACCAGGGGATTCCAATTCAATCCCATCGAGGTGGCATGTACCAATGCCATCTCACTGTTCCAGGTGATCAGTTTCAGTTCACAGTTGGTCATGGTGAAGGGACTGGGAGTCAAAGGGAGCACATAGACAAGTCTAGTACCTGCTAACGCTAACTGATGGAGTAAATAAAGGGGAGAGTGATCCAACATGGGAAGTGAGATACTCAGCAGACTCATAGAATGGCAGATGTCCTAAATAGCACTCTGGCCTCAGAATCAGCCCTAAAGGCATTCGGAGCTGGCTGAAAAGCTCATGAGAGTATTTCAGGCATGGAAAGCCAAGACACTCTGGCAAAAGATCTCTGCGAGTGAGATCCCAGTGGAAAGAACAGGTCATCAAAGAAGGAGGTACCTTTCTCTGAAGGGAGGAGAGAACCTCCACTTTGACTATGACCTTGTCTAAACAAGATAAGAGTCGGAGAACTCAGAGGGCTTCCATAGCCTTGGAAACTCATGACTGGAGCATAGGGAGATTACTGATGCCATAGACAGGAGTGTCAATTGGTAAAGTCAACAACAGGAGTCACTGTGCACTTACTCCTCATGTAGGATCTCTATCCTTAATGTGCTGTACATTGAGATTTAATGCTATAACGAGTACTCAAACAATATATTTCACTTTGTGTTTCTATGGGGGTGCAAACTGTTGAAATCCTTACTTAATGCATACTAAACTGATCCTCTGTAAAAAAAAAAAAAAAAGAAAAAAGAAATTATCAATTCCCAACTTGACTCTCACTGGGATTAAACATGACAATAGGTCTGCTCTGATTTCATCATCATTTAAAAAAAATCATCTATTATTTTTCACTTTATGTTTCTGTGTGGGAGCAAACTGTTGAAATCCATACTTAATGTATACTAAGCTGATCTTCTGTATATTAAGATAATCGAAAATGAATCTTGATGTGAATGGAAGGGGAGAGGGAGTGGGAAAGGGGAGGGTTGTGGGTGGAAGGGACGGTATTGGGGGGAAGCCATTGTAATCCATAAGTCGTACTTTGGAAATTTATATGCATTAAATAAAAGTTAAAAAAAAAAGATTTATTTATTTATTTGTAAGTCAGAGTTACACACAGAGAAGGAGAGGCAAAGAGAGAGGGGTCTTTTATCCGCTTGTTCACTCCCCAATTGGTTGCAACGGCTGGAGCTGCGCTGATCTGAAACCAGGAGCCAGGAGCTTCCTCTGGGCCTCCCATGCAGGTGCAGGGGTCCAAGGACTTGGACCATCTTCTACTGCTTTCCCAGGTATATTAGCAGAAAGCTGGATCGGAAGTGGAGTAGCCGGGACTCAAACAGACACCCACATGGGATGCCAGCACTGCAGGCAGTGGCTTTATCTGCTACACCACAGTGCCGACACCATTTGTTCTAAGAAGGGGAATGTTGGTAGGTGCCTATCCAAATGCCAAATTTCTCCTTTCAAACAGGATGAATTATATGTGTCCATTGACTAGAATATCTCATCACATAATAGTCCTCTATATTATTTAACTGCTTTTTCTTAAAATATTTTATTTATTTATTTGGCAGGCAGAATTACAGACAGTGTGAGAGACAGAGACAGAGAGAAAGGTCTTCCTCCCATTGGTTCACTCCCCAAGTGGCTGCAATGGCCAGAGCTGCGCCAATCTGAAGCCAGGAGCCAGGTCCTTCCTCCCAGTCTCCCATGCGGATGCAGGGACCAAGGACTCACATTCTTTCCTCCACTGCATCCTGGGCCACAGCAGAGGGCTGGACTGGAAGAGGAGCAACCGGGACTAGAACCAGCGCCCATATGGGATGCTGGTGCTGCAGGCGGAGGATTAACCTAGTGCGCCGCAGTGCCGGCCCCATATTTAACTGCTTTTTAAAATAACTTTGCTGAGATGATAATTCGCTTGGCATACGACTCATTGATTTGAAGGGCACAATTCAGTGGCTTTTAATATATTCACAAAATTGGGAGACCACCATCAAAACCACTTTTAGAGAAGTTTCTTGATGCTAAAAGGAAAGCCTAGTTCCATTCCCAGCCCCTCCCAGCGCTCTGCCACTCCTCTCTCCTCAGCCTTAGACAGCCACTGACTGACTTCCTGTGTCTGCAGATTTGCCTGCACGGGCATTTCCACTTACATATGGAATACTCACGCATCCCGTTTTGTGACTGGCTTCTTTCACCTAGCATGGTGATTTCACAGTTCATCCATGTTTCACTGCATATCAGTATTTTATTCCTTTTTATTGCTGAATAAAACTCTGAAGTACAGCTATGCCACTTTTGTTTATCCGTTCCCTGGCTCACAAACATTTGGGTTATTTGTGCTTTTTGACTGTTATTAATAATGCTGTACCAGTTTCTGCACGGGCATCGGTTTTCATGCGGAGTAGAATTGCTGGGTTGTATCATTTTGTCTTTTCAATGTCAAACAAGAACACTCTGGATTTTGTAACTGATGAACACGGGGAAAGCTATTGGTTTAACCCCTCCCCTGTGGACTCAGAAAAGAGTTCATTTTGTCACCAACATCACTACAGGATTCTCTTGTGTGAAACAAGAAGTATGGGATAGCTCTGATTACAGTCTGACTTATAGAAGGTGGCCACTGCTGTGTCTACTACTTAAGAAATATCTGTGTACAAGCCACACAAACAAGACATTCAGAGACAAAAGATAACCTTTAGTAAAACACTCTCTCCTCTTTTGTGTCATAATTATTTCACTGCTGGATAAAACATTGGGATTTTCAGGGAAGAAACAAGCACTGTACAATGGGGAGTTCTTGCCATTGTTTTGCCAACAGTAATATTATATCTTATCTGTTTATTTGTGGTACAATTAATTTCACACCATCTAGAATGTTCCAGGCTTTGTGCTACCAGGGTAAGAACATGACTAACACATGACCAATCGCTCTTCTCACAAAGCTCAGAGCCCAGTGATGTGGATGAGGTCAGACAAGCTCACCGACCACTAATGTGAGACACACTCCAGCACTTCAGAAAGTCTGTAGGAAGTGGAATTAGCCTGTCAAAAAAAAAAAAAAAAGACACATTCATTTTAGTGCAAAAATTTTGAAATCTATGCATGCAAGGGGTCTTCAAAAAGTTACTGACAAATACAAAGTGTGGAAAAGCTAGGTATGGATTTCAAATTTTTTTTTTTTTTGCAACTGAATTAGCTTAATTTTAAATTCCACTTTCCACCAACATTTTGAAGTCCCCTTAGTGTGTGGCTACTCGCCTGAAGAAGAAAGCACCACCCAGTTGGGGACACCAGGAACCCCAGAGAATGGCACTTTGACAGCAGTCTTGGCTGATGAGTAAGATTCGATGTGTCAATGTGTCTTGAGAGGACACGGCAAAATTGCACATGGAAGAAACACATGAATAAAGGCAGATAAGCAAAACAACAAAAGGCCTATTTGAAGAGCTTAGATTTAAATTCTCTTGACGCTGTTTATTCGCCACAGCACTCTGGCAATTTACCTGAATCCTCTGATTCAAAGGCGGGCAAGTATTTCTCGTATGTTCTGAGGAGTAAATGAAATTATATTTGAAATATTCGTCATAGTGTCTGAAACATAAGTGCTCAGTGAAAAGTTGATTTCAAGGGGTTTGGTTGGAATACAAGGGAACAAGAAGTAGGTTGGTCTCAGAATTGAGAAGATGCACGTGTGCTGAAATGTGGCACTTAGATCTGTAAGTAAAAAAGAATTAAAATCAGCTGTGCTCACGCAGACGCACTGAAGACAGATGAAATCTGTTTAGTTTGGGGCAGGTGTTTAAGCCTAGTGGTTACGACTCCAGTTGAGACGCCCAAGTCTCAGCTGTGTTCAATACCTTGGCAGCTCCTGCCTCTGCATTCCTGTTCATGCAGACCCTGGGAGGCAGTGATGATGGCCTGAGTGACCGGGTTCCTGCTGCCCATGGGGGAGACCTAGACTGAGTTCCCAGCTCCTGGCTTCAGCCTGACCCAGCCGCAGCCATAGCAGGCATTTGGGAGGTGGACTAGCAGATGAGATCATGTCTCTCTCCTCTCTCTCTCTCTCTCTCTCTCTCTATATATATATATATATATCCCTCTAAAATTAAAAAGAAACCAAATTTAAAAATAAATTGGTTCAGCCTTTAGATGACCATTGAAGTAGGTGTATAGAAAGATAACGGGAACCTGAAATAAGGTAGAAAGTATAGAAGTTAAAATAAGATGTCAATTCAAAAAACTTCATGAAGGCAAACTGTACAGAATACATAGCAAATATTTAGATTTTGGAGGCAAAAGGGATGCTAAAGATTTGCACCTGGGTAGTTGAGAAAACAATAATGTCATTAACCAGAAAGAAGGAATCAAGGGGAAAAATGGTGAGACAGTACTTAGGCTCTGAGGAGTGATACCTGAGAGACATGCATGGTATGACCACCTAGCAGGTGGTCAGAAGTGAGGATGACTCCATGGAAGACAGGTCGGAGATCCAGGCTGGAGCTCCAGAGTCGAGTACCAAGAACTATTGGTGGAGGCGAGGGCTGGGTGCTACGGGTCTTCAAGGAGTCAAGACTGCCATGGGGAAGAGAAACAAGAACTCCAAGGTCAGTGAGATGCTCCTGCAGGTGCAACGGGGTCACCAAGGGAAAACCCTTGCCCAACCGTCAAGGACTGCAGAGGCTCAAGCTGGTGAGAAGCAGGGCATGAGCAGCTGCTGGGGAGGCGGAGCCCCTTCCTGATCCGGAGCACAGCTGTGGTTTTCAGGTCAAACTTTCACAGTCGAGTGAGATCATCACAGTCCTAGTCCCGGGATAGGATGCAAAGGTCAAAGGGTCCCCAAGCCAAGCTTTTCTCGCCAGGATGTGCGCCCTGGGATGCTTCAAATATCTGCATGGTTCATTCCGGCTGTCTTGATTAGTCCAACTGCTTTTCGAGTTTGAGCTTTCAGCCGTGTTTCCAAATTAAGTACTGATTCTTGGGGTTTCCACGGCAAGGCTTGGAATGGGAATCAGCAGTGCCATCTTGTGTTCTCTGCTTTCATAGAAGCAAGTTCAGGGACAAACTCACGTTCTCCCATTCACACGTCAAGTCTTCAGAGTAGAAATGGTTCCACATCGAGAGATGGAGGGATGTTATTGGCACTTGCCCCTTGAGTTCCAGCAAAATCTTACCTGATGTCTCCCAAGATGGTCACTGGGGAAGCCAGGATCTGAGGCCGGAGAGCATGTGGGCCACAGGGAGGAGATCGCCAGGCTCCCCAGGGGCAGCACCTACATCTGTCACCCGCAGGCAGAGCTAATCACTGTATCTCCATTTGTCAGAGAAGGACACTGTGACTAAGAAAAGTTGACAGAGGCCACAGAGCTCAAGTGGCTGAGCTACAAGTCGGACATGTATTTGTATGGCTGCCGTGTTTTTTTCTATTAAATGATTTATTTCTGTTGGATTTGTGAAGATCCCTCCAGCTGTGTACACCACAGTCACTGAGATAGCAAGCTTCAGACACTGGATGGTGGAGAAGCTGCCATTGGACTTTTTTTTTTTTCTTATTTTACCATTAGAGAGGGAGAGTGGGAGAGAGGGAGTGAGGGAGAGAGGGAGATAGAAACAGACATTTTTTATTTGTATTTTCTTTTTTTTTAAGATTTATTTATTTGAAAGGCAGAGTTACAGGGAGAGAGAGGAGAGACAGAAAGATCTTCCATCCACCGGTTCATGCCCCAAGTGACCATAACAGCTGGGGCTGGGCCAGACCAAAGCCAGGAGCTTCTTCTGGGTCTCCCACACTGGTGCAGGGGCTCAAGGACTTGGGCCATCTTCTACTGCTTTTCCAGGCCATAGCAGGGAGCCGGGTAGGAAGTGGAGCAGCCAGGACTGGAACCGGCACCCATGTGGGATGCCAACACCACAGGCAGCAGCTCTGCAGATGCTTAGCCCCTGCACCACAGGGTGGCCCCTTCAGTGCTACCTTCTATAGCCTCCAGAAGCACACTTGTGTATTTTACAACATCGGTCATGAATAATGCAAACAGAGCAATGACTGTGTAAAATACATGACAAAGCTGAGTGAAACTGTGAATTAATGTGTAAGGAGTGTGCATTTAGTCCACTGGCTACGACGCACATGTCCCCCGTTGGAGTGCCTCTGTTGAGACCTGGCCCAGGCATCAGGTGAGTGAACCAGCATCTACGAGTGCCCATGCGCACAGGCTCTCTCTCTCTAATTCTCAAATTTTAAAAATTATGTGTAAATTAATTTTTTAATTTAAGAGCTTGCAGGTTTTCCCCAAACAAAATGCTAGAAAAGGCTAATTTACCCTAGGGAGGTATATATACATTGAAGCATGCCAGTGAGGTCTGTGATTTTACTAAAATAAATCACTACTTGTCAACATTAAGGGGAAACAATAATTTATAGGGCTGCAGTGAATGCAGGCTTTTAAAATTATGGTCTGTCCTGGGGGACATTATCCCCATACAAATGCATTTACAAGAAAATAGTTGGAAAAGTCAGAAGCTCAGGTACTTGTTACATTTTGCATTGGCATAACATTATATTTCCATCATTATCAGACTTCATCTCAACATTCAAAATAACATTAAAAATAGACCTACATAATTATAATATTCCTGATTAGAGGAGCTCTAAAATTTTCCAAGTTCTTTATCACAAGGGCTCTCAAATAACGCTCCTTAACAAGAGTAAATAGGAAATTAAAATATATGCATATGTATGCTTTCTGACAAGTGTAGCTGGTAAATTATGATTGGACTTTTAAATTTTTTTTTTAATTAAGTATTTTATTTATTTATTTATTTACTTGAGAAGCAGAGTTACAGACAGTGAGAGGGAGAGACAGAGAGAAAGGTCTTCCTTCCGCTGGTTCACTCCCCAAATGGCCGCAACAGTCAGAGCTGCACCAATCCAAAGCCAGGAGCCAGGAGCTTCTTCCGAGTCTTCCATGTGGATGCAGGGTCCCAAGCACTTGGACCATCTTCTACTGCTTTCCCAGGCCACAGCAGAGAGCTGGATTGGGAGAGGAGCAACCAGGATTAGAACCGGCGTCCACATGGGATGTCTGCGCTGTAGGCAGAGGATTAACACCATGGTCCAGCCCCCAAGGGTTTTATTTAATAGATTAAAGCTAATATTGAGGGGTGGGCATTTGGCCTAGCATTTAAGACCCCAGTTTGAGGGCCAGTGCTGTGGTGCAGCCGGTTAAAGCCGTGGCCTGCAGCGCCGGCATCCTATTTGGGCGCCAGTTCAAGACCCGGCTGCTCCTCTTCCTATCCAGCTCTCTGCTATGGCCTGGGAAAGCAGTAGAAGATGGCCCAAGTGCTTGGGTCCCTACGCCCACATGAGAGACCCGGAGGAAGCTCCTGCCTCCTGGCTTTGGATCAGCTCAGCTCTGACCATTGTGGTCATTTGGCCAACTGTAGTACTTGCGCACCTCTACAGGGCAGTATTTCACCAGCTTACTGTATAAACGGAGCCACTCAGCCACTCAGCCTCCCTAACTCCCCATCCCCCGTCCATGGTGGGAGCTGGCTAGCTCCTCCTCGCCAGCTCTTCATCCAGTATAGAACACAGGCATGTGAACTGCAGTCACCCCTCTGTGCTATGGACCCTAGAACCTGTTGCTTCTTCCTGATTGGGGCTTGGTACCTGTCCCTCAACCCCCGCCCATTCCCAGCCTTTGGTAGCCACTATTCTAAGTTCAGGTTTACTCCCCCTCCTTTTTTTAAGGTAAAACACATGGTATTTGTCTTTCTGTGTCCTGCTTACTTCACTTACAGTGACCTTGCGTCCCATCCATTTTGCTGCGAATGTCAGGATTTCGTTCTTTTTTTTTATGGCTGGGCTGAGTAATGTTCCTCTGTGTATATAAATCACATTCTCTCCATCCATTCATCCCTTCCTGGACTCTAGATTAATTCCTTATCTTTTTCTTTTTAAAAAAGATTTATTTATTTATTATTTGAAAGGCAGAGTTAATAGGGAGATAGGGAGAGATCTTGCATCTGCTGGTTCACTCCCCCAAATGGCCGCAGCAGCCTGGCTGGGTCAGGTAGAAGCCAGGAGCTAGGAACATCTTCTGGTTCTCCCACGTGGGTGCAGGTCCAAGTACTTGGGCCATCTTTGGCTGCTTTCCCAAGGGCATTAGCAGGGAGCAGCTAGAGCAGCAGGAAATTGAACCAGTGCCCATACGGGATGCCAGTGTTGCAGGCGGAGGCTGAACCCACTCTGCTGCAGTGCCAGCCCCTGATTCCTCGTGTTGGCTGTCACAAATAGTGCTGCAATGAACAGAGGAAGGCAGATGTCTCTGCTCTGCTGGTTTCCTGTCCTTTAAATATAAAGCCAAGTGTGGGATGGCTGGGTCATATCGTAGCTCTGTTTTCAGTTTCCTAAGGAACTACATGCTGTTCTCCCAATGGCTGTACTAGCTTGCATTCCCACCAACAGTGTGTAAAGGGTGTCCTTTTCTTTTTATCTTAACCAACACTTGTTATTTTTCATCCGTTCAGCAATCAAATCTCATTATTCTCTATGCTTTCCTTCAGTGCACCCTGAATTGGCAGGGCCCAGCTGGGAGATGGAAACACACCAGTCATCTTAACCAAGAGGAATTATTTATTATTGGTAAATTATTATTGGTAGAGACCAGCGCCACAGCTCACTAGGCTAATCCTCTGCCTGCGGCGCTGGCACCCCGGGTTCTAGTCCCAGTTGGGGCGCCGGATTCTGTCCCGCTTGCCCCTCTTCCAGGCCAGCTCTCTGCTGTGGCCCGGGAGTGCAGTGGAGGATGGCCCAAGTCCTTGGGCCCTGCACCCCATGGGAGACCAGGAGGAAGCACCTGGCTCCTGGCTTTGGATCGGCGCAGCGCACCAGCCGTAGCGGCCATTTGGGAGGTGAACCAACAGAAGGAAGACCTTTCTCTCTGTCTCTCTTTCTCACTGTCTAACTCTGCCTGTCAAAAAAAAATTATTATTGGTAAAAATTTGGTAGGTATCTAAAAAGGGAACTCTAAGACACAACAGCAGTAGCACCCTGGGGCTGAAGGGCCAGAGGGGAGGCTGGGATGATTAAATCCACAACTTAGAGAAGGGTCCTTGGAAGGCACCCAGACCTTGGAGGGGACAGAGGTGGTCACTGCCAGTGTCTCTTAGTGGGGGCAAGCGGAGGCTGGCTCTGGGTCAGAAAGCTGCACACTGGGCCCAAGGGCTGCTCGTGCAGTCCTCTCACCATCCTCCAGCCCTGCAGCCTTCCTCTGCTGGTGGAGTCTAAGAAGCAGCCAGCCAGCAAAGCTGAAACAGGGTTTGCGAAGTCCCAGCTCCAGAATCGGAGAGCAAGCCTTGCGAAAGAAGGTGGGGAGATGAAAACCAGCTCAAACCCGCAGGCTGCGGTTCTACCAGAGAATCCAACAACCTAGTTCCCTAGCCCAGGTTCCTCTCTTGAACCCCAGCTTCATTCAACCAGCCCTGTGCAGGGATATTCCAAAGGGGGTTCGCAAAATGTTCATGGAAAAGATGTGTATTATGGGAGCCGGCTCTGTGGTGTAGCGGGTAAAGCTGCCACCTGCAGTGCTGGCATCCCATATGGGCACTGGTTCAAGATCCAGCTGTTCCCCTTCCAATCCAGCTCTCTGCTGTGGCCTGGGAAAGCAGTAGAAGATGGTCCAAGTGCTTGGGCCCCTGCACCCACGTGGGAGACCCAGAAGAAGCTCCTGGCTCCTTGCTTTGGATTGGTGCAGCTCTGGCTGTTGTAGCCATCTGGGGAGTGAACCAATGAATGGAAGACCTCTCTCTCTCTCTCTCTCTCTCTCTCTCTCTCTCTCTCTGTGTGTGTGTGTGTGTAACTCTTTCAAATAAAGAAATAAATAAAAACTAATGTGTATTATGACAAACTGTGCCAGGATTTTCCTCCAGCCCTGGCTATGTGGACATTTGGGGAAAAAATCCATGGATGAGACATCTCTTCTACCCATTTCTGTCTCTGCCTTTAAAATAAGTAAAAATACATAAATAAAACATGTGAAACGAGAGCACTCTGGTCTTGATTCTTCCCTCTGCTCCTGCCCCCGTGATCTGGACACAGCACTCTGCACACTCCCAGCACCCTCAGCCTTGCCATAGTCTCCCTGGCAGCTGTGTATCTGTCCATCCCAGTGGCCATCTGACCCTCCTTTCCCTCCCTAACTCCTTCCGTTCTTCAAGACTGAGCACAAGTTTTGATTCCTAGGAGGATTCTCTCCATCTCAGCCCCCACCAGTCTGCCTGTGTCTGTCCTGTGAGATCCCAGAACCGACCGCGTGGGCTTCTTGGTGGTATCTGTGAGTGCTTGGGATGGAAAGCTCCGGAGTCCAAGTCTGTCATCCCAACACCTCATCTTGCAGTGTGTGTGGCCCTGGGAGTTATTCCCCCCTACCACTCCTCAACTCCCACAAACCATGGCTTGTAATAGTGCCTCCCTGATGGGTGGTTCTGAAGATTAAATGAGATACTGTGTGTAAAAGCACACCCTTGCTTTTTAATTATTCTCTTCAAAGCATTTCATGTCTTTTCTCTGGCCACTGGTATGTGTGGACGCTGTTGGAATCAGGACAGGGATGGACAGTTTGCTGCTTTTGAACAGTGCTGCCCCTCTGCTGGAATGCTCAGCCAAGTTTACTTTAGAAGGGCCAGGACCAGGTGGGTGCCATAATTGCCTTGATTGCATAATTATCTGGAGATGGCTCAAGTCTCGCATTTTCTTAGACAGTAGGGCCCTCTCCTTCCTCCAGAAAAAAAAAAGTGGATGCTTTGGCAGCTCTGCGCCCTCAGCCTGGTGTTTGTGAGTTCAGCGGGAAGGCCATCTGCTTTTTCATGGGAAACGGACTTGGCCAGCACCCTGGTACTCCCTTCTAGTTTTGCGAGAGCCATGGCTGTGCCTGGAGGGAGAAATGCAATGAAGCATGAGCTGAGGCGGTCCAGGCTCTTTCCCAGGGTCCAGTCAGCCACCAGGCCTTGGTTCTGCCTTGAGGCGAATGCTCCTTGGAAACATTTATTTGTGCTTTCAAACCCAGGGTCCAGTGGGAACATAAAACATATACCATAAGTGATTTCTGCACCGACTCTTTCTACCACACATGGAGAGAGAGAAGAGCACACAGAAACCAATCGCGTGGGCCTTGTCCAGAGGGCCTTCTGCCCACCTTGGGTGAAGCCCTCAGGTGTGGCAGCCCCAGGTGCACGTGCAGAGTGGTGATACAGGAACGTTCGTGTTGTTATGCTCTCTGCACTAGACCTACTGTTGATTTTTCACAGATTTCCCACCAGAAGAATTGCACGGATGATAACATGGAAGAAAAATGTTCCACTGTGGCCAGTTTGTATTCCTCCAGAGAGCCGTTTGCATGCACGTGCGGGGGCAGCCGGGGGCCCTTGCTGGCCAGGGTGGAGGTCTTGCTGCCCCCAGGGAGCTGGGAGGACATGACCTCTGTGCTCGGGTCCGCTGGGAGGATCTCGCCTCTGCTGGGTCATGTCCTGGTGCAGGCTGTCACCTCAGATGGCCTCACTGAGGCAAAATGAGTTAATGGCATGTTAGTAACAGCCTGGCCATGTAGTGGCCTCCCCTCCACCCCCAGGAACGCCGAGCCTCTGACACTCCCACCACTGGGATGTGAAAATTGCTAGGAAAGGGGTAGCAGGGATAGCAATTTTTTTTAATATAACATTTCTTTTAGCCTTGCTCAGAAACACCTTTCCTTAAGGAAAAAGAAAGAGGGCTTGGGGATAGGGAGAAAAATCTAACATGATGGTGTCTCTAGGGAATTGTCCTCCAAAAGAAATGCAGGCTTGCAATGCAACTCACGTTCCCTGAGAGTGGCTTGTATTCTAAAGTCTAATCTATGGCACCTCAAAATCAGGCTGCAGGCAAGCAGCTTGCACATTTTGGTCATCATCACGCCATGTTACAAGGATATTGCATTTAGATCTAAGGCACTGTAACCAAATCATGAGTATCTTTGCTTATTTCTTATTCTTTTTTCTTTCTTTTTTTTTTGACAGGCAGAGTGGATAGTGAGAGAGAGAGAGACAGAGAGAAAGGTCTTCCTTTTGCCGTTGGTTCACCCTCCAATGACTGCCGCGGCCGGCGCACTGCGCTGATCCGATGGCAGGAGCCAGGAGCCAGGAGCCAGGTGCTTTTCCTGGTCTCCCATGGGGTGCAGGGCCCAAGCAGTTGGGCCATCCTCCACTGCACTCCCTGGCCACAGCAGAGAGCTGGCCTGGAAGAGGGGCAACCGGGACAGAATCCGGAGCCCTGACTGGTGTACCGGTGCCGCTAGGTGGAGGATTAGCCTAGTGAGCCGCGGCGCCGGCCTGCTTATTTCTTATTCTTCCACACTGCTGCACTCCCTGACTGACATATAGGGGAATAACTAGAGAGCTGGTTCCGCATGAAAGGAAGCTATCAGAGACTGTTGGAAAGAGATGTTGGAGCCATTTTTGAATTAGTGAGGGATGCAATTCTCATTTTTGGAAATTAGAAGCAGCTTGCAGACATTTACTGCCAAGAAATGGAGGAAGAAAAAGAGATATTTAAATAACTTCTGAATATGGTTTTATATGTATGTTTAAATGCATGAGGGCACTTCACTATGTTTGCAGAAATGGAATGAAAAGATAAATGTACTGTAGGGGTCAGCATTGTGGTACAGCAGGTTAAGCTGTCTCCTGCGATGCCAGCATCCCATGAGTGCCAGTTCAACTCCCAGCTGCTCCACTTCCAATCCAGCTCCCTACTAATGGCCTGGGAAGGTAATGGAAGATGGCCCAAGTCCTTGGACCCCTGCCACCCGAGTGGGAAACCTGAATGGAGTTGCAGGCTGCTGGCTTCAGCTGGGCTCAGCCCCAGCTCTTGCATTTGGGGAGTGAATTAGTGGATGGAAGATTCTCTCTCTCTCTCTCTCTCTCTCTCTCTGAAATTCTGCTTTCAAATAAATGAATCTGTCTTTTTAAAAGAGACAATACGGCCGGCGCCGCGGCTCACTAGGCTAATCCTCCGCCTTGCGGCACCAGCACACCGGGTTCTAGTCCCGGTCGGGACGCCTGATTCTGTCCCGCTTGCCCCTCTTCCAGGCCAGCTCTCTGCTGTGGCCCGGGAGTGCAGTGGAGGATGGCCCAAGTGCTTGGGCCCTGCACCCCATGGGAGACCAGGAGAAGCACCTGGCTCCTGGCTTCAGATCAGCGCCGTCCGCTGGCTGCGGCGGCTGCGCCGGCCGCGGCGGCCATTGGAGGGTGAACCAACGGCAAAAGGAAGACCTTTCTCTCTGTCTCTCTCTCTCACTGTCCACTCTGCCTGTCAAAAAAAAAAAAAAAAAAAAAAAAAAAAAAAAAAAAGAGAGAGAGAGACAATATATTTTGTGCAAAAAAATTGGAAAGGACTTCCAAGATGGCTGAATAGGGTATAACCATACTAACTTCAGCCCTCTAGGATGTGTAAAGAACAAAGGAAAGGCCGTATTTCCGGCAGTCTGAAAGAAATTTTCCGCAGAGAAGTGAAACAACAATGAAGACTCGGAGGGAGCAGCGGGGAGCAGACAGCGGCGTCTCTGCAGTCAGCTGCGAGCCTCATCTTACTTGCGGCTCCCCATGCGCTCTCAGCTTTGGCTGGGAGGGAAGTCCCCAGCCACCCTCGGACTTGAACTTCAGCCTGGGGAGCGGACTGGGGTCTGAGCAGCTGCCAGGCTTGGAGCTCCCCTCCCCTCCCCCACAGCGCGCCGAAGCCAGCAGTGAAAAGCGAGGCAGTGCGCCTCCGTCCCACTCCCACCAGCGTCAGAATCAGCACCAGGAGGAGACAACACCGTCTCAGAGAGAAGTGAGAGAAATCGGAGGCAACCCGTGTCACAGGAGATGTTTCTGAGGGAGAACCCGTGGTCCACACTGACTTTCTGTCCAGCCTGGAGCAGTAGGGGGGTTCAGGGTACCCAGCTAATCCCATTAAAGGAGAGCACACTGCCTGCTTCCCATCCCCTAACAAGGGCTCCCGGCCACAAGCAGGGAGAAGGCGCCATCTTGATGAGGTGAGTGCAGCCAGCCTTGGCTTGTGCACCTGCGGGTAGGGGATTTTATCTGAGTGCTAAATCCCGATACCAGACTTTAAATCTGGCCTGGAAGGTTGGCAAGGGGCAGGGTACCCGCTTAAGCCTGTGAGGTTCTCCCCTCCTCTCATCATGGGTGAACATACTCAAACTGCCAACAAGGAACACTGACAGGCAGCAGGCTCCGGGAATGCCTCAGCTCTCTGAGGATGGAGCAGGCTTGAGAGTGGACCCTGCTCCCTGGGATTCTGCCATCCCTATGCACTGTGACTGTGGGAATTCTGATACTGCACAGTTGGGTGTGGCATGCAGCTGCACCTCTGGGCAATCTCTGTGTCTGGCTACAGAGGCGCAGAGCTCCCTGAGTGTTTGGCGTGGGTTTTGCAGAGGGTTCTGTGCTCGCACTGAGGACTGCACAGATTGTGTGGTTCATGCACCCGGGTGAGGGGGTGTGTAGCCACTGCAGGCTGGCCCTGGTCATTGATCACCTTGGCAGAGAGGAGGTGAGGCAGTGACACACAAGTCGATGTGATCAAACCCTCTCTGCTGCTGACAATAGAGATCCTAACACGTGAGTTGAGTGTCACCCTGGACTCCTGCCCCACTCCCAGCACTGACTGGAGCTCCCTGGTCTCACCTAGCACATGCCTCTGAGTATCCGCTGAGGGAACAGACACTCCACCAAGCCACAGAGGCACGTTTCAGAGACAAAAGGCGTCAGAGGAGAAACCAACAAGTGATTCCACAAATGCAGAAATACAGGAAACATGAACAAAGAATACAATATGACTCCCACAAAGGAACCCAGTTCAGTGTTATTTTCAGTGAAGATAAAGAAATTGATGAAATGCCCGAAAAGGAATTCAAAAGAATGACAGTAAGATTCTCAAAAACAATGAGAAGCAAATTTGATAGTTAAAGAAATTCATACATGACATGGATAAAAAATTTTTCTGAGATAGAGATATCGAAGAGAAATCAAACTGAAATATTAGAAATGAAGAATTCAATATGCCAAATAAAAAATACAGTCTTAACAACAGGCTTGGTGAGGCAGAAGGAAGAATATCCAAGCTAGAGGATAAACCTTTGGAAATAGCCCAGACAACAAAGAAGAAGAAAAATAGAACTGAAAACAGTGTTTGAGTTATGGGATACTGTCAAATGACCTAACATACAGTCTCAGGAGTTCCTGAGGATGTGTAAAGAGAGAGTGGATTAAAAGGGCTATTTGGTGAAATAATAGAAAATTTCTCTAATTTGGTGATAGAAAAGGGAAATCCAAGTACACAGAACATGTGTCCGCACACAGAACTCCTAATAGATACGGCCAGAAAAGATCTTTACTAAAACACATTATAATCAAGTTTTCAACAGTAAAAAATGAAGAAAAAAATTCTAAAATGTACATGGCAGAAATGCCAGATTACCTTCAATGGATCTCCAGTTAGACTGACAGCTGATTTCTCATCAGAACCCTACAGGCTAGGAGAAGATGGAGGGAAATAGTCCAAGTCCTAAGAGAAAATAAAACATCAGCCAGGAATACTATACCCAGCGAAGCTCTCATTTATAGTTGAAGGCAAAATAAAGACCTTCCAAAACGGAAATTGAATTTGTCACCTCTTTTCCAACCTCACAAATGATACTTAATGAAGTGCTACACACAGAAACAGAAAAATAGTTATCATTATGGAAGAATGTGAAGGCAGAAAAATCTCCAAATACTAGTACAAAGGAAATACACAGCAAACAATAGGACCCTTTTGTGGAATAATGGCAGGACCAATAATAGCCTTGAATGTAAATGGCCTAAGTTTTCTAATTGAATGATACAGACTGGCTCAATGGATTAAAAAACAGGATCCATCTATTGCTGTCCAGAAGAAACATACAACACCAACAAAGATGCACACACACTGAAAATGAAAGCTTGGAAAAAGGTATTCCATGCTAATGGAAAGCAAAAATGACCAGGGATAACCATCATAATATCAGACAAAATAGACTTTAACAAAAAGAAAAAACTGTTAGAAGAGACAAAGAAGGACGTTATGTAATGATTAAGGGATTAATTCAACAGGCAGATGTGACTATAGTAAATGTAAATGCACCCAATGCCAGGGTACCTGGCTATTTAAAACACACATTAATGGCTCTAAAGGGAGACATAAACTCCAATACAATAATAATGGGGGACATCAACACCCCATTTTCATCAGTGGACAAATCAACCAGGCAGCATATCAACAAAAAAGCAACAGAGCTAATCGATACTATGGACCAAATGGACCTAACTGACATCTACAGAATATTTCATCACACAGCTTCAGAATACACATCCTTTTCATCAGGGCATGGATTTTACTCTAGGACAGACCATAAGCTAGGCCATTAAGCAAGTCTCAACAGATTAAAAAAAACTGAAATCGTACCAAGCATGTTTTCTGACCACATGCAATGAAGCTGGAAATTAACAAGCTAAGAAACTGTAGAAAATGTGCAAACACATGGAGACTGGATAATAAACTCCTGAATGAACATTGGGTCAGAGGGGAAATAAAAAGTTTCCTGTAAATGAATGAAGATGACAACAGAACATATCAAAACATATGGGCTACAGCAAAAGCAGTGTTAAGATGGAAATTCGTAGCAATCAGTGCCTACATCAAGATATTGGAAAGGTATCAAATAAATGATCTAATAATTCATTTTAAGGATCCAGAAAAACAAGGACAAACCAAACCCACAATCAGTAGGAGGAAAGAAATAATTAAAATTTGTGGAGAAATAAACAAAATTGAAACCAAATAAATTATACAAAAATCAGAGAACTGAAGAACTGTGTTTTTTTTTTTTTTTTGAAAAAATGAAAAAACTTTATACACCTTTGGCCCAACTAACCAACAAAAACAGAGACAGAAGATGCAAATTAATGAAATCAGAGATGGAAAAGAAAATGTTACAATGGATATTGAGAAATAAAAAGAATCCCCAGGAATTATTACAAACAATCATATGCCAACAAAATGGAAAATCTAGAAGAAATGGATAGATTTGTGGACACATACAATCTATGAAAATTGAGTCTGAAGACATAGAAAAACTAAATAGATCATTAACCAAGATGGAGAGTGAATCAATAATAATGACCCTCCCAACAAACAAAAGCCCAGGACTAGATGACTTTACTGCTGAATTCTACCAAACTTATCAAGAAGAACTAACTGTAATACTTCTCAAACTATTCAAACAATTGGAAGGGAGGGCATGCTCCCGGACTCCTTCTTGAGGCTGGCACCACCTTAATTCTAACACCAGAAAAAGATACAAAAACAAAGAGAACTACAGACGAGTATATCTGATAAGCACAGACAAAAATCCTCAACAAAATTCTATCTAATTGAGTCCAACAACATACCAGAAAGATCATTTACTGAGACCAAGTGAAATTTATCATTAGTATGAAGGATGATTCAGTATATGCAAATCAATAAATGTGATACATAACAGTAACAAAGTGAAGAATAAAAACCATATGATTACCACAACAGATGTAGAGAAAGCATTTGATAAAATACAACATCTTTCCATGATAAAAACTTTACATTAGATATTGAAGGAACATCCTTAGCACAATCAAGGAAATATATGACAAACCTATAGCCAGCATAATATTGAATGGGGAAAAGTTGGAGGCATTTCCACTAAGATGTGAAAGAATGCCCACTCTTAACATTACTATTCAATGTAGCTTTGGAAGTTTTAGCCAGAGTCATTAGGCAGGAGAAAGAAATAAAAGTGTTATAAATGGGAAAGAAATGAGGAAATCAAATTATCCCTATTTGCAGATGACATCATTCTATATACAAGGGATCCAAAAGACTTCATTAACAGACTATTGGAACTCAGAGTTTGGTAAAGTTTCAGGACATAAAATTAACACACAAAATCAATAGCCTTTGTACACACAAATAACGCCATGGCTGAGAAAGAATTTGTAAGATCTGTGCTACTCACAATAGCTACAAAAAATGTAAATACCTTTGAGTAAATTTAACCAAGGATGTGCAATATATCTACAATGAATATAATAAAACATTAAAGAAAGAAATAGAAGAAGACACAGAAAAATGGAAAAACCATCTATGTCCATGGAATTGAAGAATTAATATCATAAAAATGTCCATACTACTGAAAGCAATTTACAGATTCAATGAGACCCCAATCAAAGTACTCACTAGGGGCCAGCACCATGGTGCAGCAGGTTAATCCTTTGCCTATGGTGCCAGCATCCCATGTGGGCGCCGGTTCTAGTCCCAGCTGCTTCTCTTCCAATCCAGCTCTCTGCTGTGGCCTGGGAAAGCAATAGAAGATGGCCCAAGTTCTTGGGCTCCTGCACCCGCTTGGGAGGAAGGAAAAAGCTCCTGGCTCCTGGCTTTGGATTGGCGCAGCTCCAGCTGTTGCAGCCATTTGGGGAGTGAACCAGTGGACGGAACACCTTTCTCTCTGTGTCTCCCTCTCACTGTCTGTAACTCTACCTCTCAAATAAATAAATGCAATATTTTAAAAACAAACAAATAAAAAAATACCCATGACATTCTTCTCAGATCTAAAAATGCTAAAATTCACATAGAAACACAAGAGACCCCGAATAACTAAAGCTATCTTGAACAACAACAACAAAAAGCTAGAGGTATCCCAATACCAGATTTCAAAACACATTACAGGGCAGTTATAATACAAACAGGCTGGTACTGGCACAGAAGTAGACACATAGACCAATTGAACAGAATAGACAACCCAGAAATTAACCCATGCAGCTACCAGCAGCTAATACTTGACAAACGAGTTAACATCAATCCCTGGTGAAAGGACAGTCCCTTCAACAAATGTTTCTGGGAAAATTAGATCTTTGTGTGCAGAAATATGAAACAAAATTATTACTTTTCACCTTTTTCAAAAATCAGCCCACCCTGGATCAAGGACCTAAATCTATGATCCGAAACCATTAAATTACTAGAGGAAATCATAAGGGAAACTCTGCAAGACATTGCCATAGGCAAAGATTTCTTAGAACACACCTCAGAAGCACAGGCAATAAAAACAAACATAGACTAATGGGAGTACATCAAGTTAAGCTTCTGCACTGCGATGGAAACAGTCAACATAATGAAGATGCAACCGATAAAATGAGGGAAATACTTGCAAACTCTGCAACTGATAAAGGATTAATATCCAGAATCTATAAATAATTGAAGAAACTCAAGAACAACAAAACAAATAATTCAGTTAAGAAATGGGCAAAGGTATCTTCCAAAGGTTGAAATTCAAATGGGCAACAGACACATGAAAAGATGCTCAGGGGACCATTCCTCTGGTAGGTTAAGATTCCGCCTGCAGTGCCGGCATCCCATATGAGCACCGCATCCCATGTGGGCATCAGATGAGTCCCGGCTGCTCAACTTCCCATCCAGCTCTCTGCCAATGGGCTGGGAAAGCAGTGGAAGATGGCCCAAGTGCTTGGGACCCTGCACCCACATGGGAGACCTGAAAGAAGCCCCTGGCTCCTGGCTGTGGATCAGCCCAGCTCCAGTCACTGTGGCCATTTAGGGAGTGAACCAGCAAATGGAAGACCTCTCTCTCTCTTTCTATGTAACACTTCTTGTTAAATAAAGTAAATAAATTTTTTTTAAAAAGATGCTCAGGATTACTAGCCATCAAGGAAATGCAAATAAAAACCACAATGAGGTTTTACTTCACCCCGGTAAGAATATCTATCACCCAAAAATCAAAAAACAATAAATGCTGGTGAAGATGGCGGGGGGGAGATACCTTAATCCACTGCTGGTGGGAAGGTAAACTAGTACAGCCTTTGTGGAAGGCAGCATGGAGATTCCTCAGAAATCTGAAATAGACCTAACGTATGACCCAGCCCACTGCTGGAAATTTACCCAAAGGAAATGAAATCAGCACATGAAAGTTATCTGAACCCCCATTTTCATTGTAGCTCAACTCATGACAGCTAATATAAGGAATCAACACGGACATCCATCAGCTGATGACTGGATAAAGAAAATGCAATATGTATACACTATGGATATTACTTGTAAAAAAAAAAAAGAAAGAAATCCTGTCTTTTGCAACAAAATGGATGCAATCAGAAACCATTATGTTTAGTGAAATAAAGTCCCCAAAAGACAAATATCATATGTTTTCCCTGATTTGCAGTAACTAATACACAGAGTACTAGAAATGCAATGTATATGAGAAAAATTGACATTTTAAAATTTGATTATTGTTTACATCCCTTGTCTATACTTTTGAGGAACAGTGCTTTTCTACTTACTACTCATTGAATTATTTAGTTAGTGAAGGGTTAATAATTTTAAAATAAACTGAAAGTAGTTTATTATAAAAATAAAAAATAGAGGCTGGCGTTGTGGCACAGCAGGTTAAAGCCCTGGCCTGCTGTGCCAGTATCCCATATGGGTGCTGGTTTGAGACCCAGCTGCTCCACTTTTGATCCCGCTCCGTGGTAATGCACCTGGGATAGCAGTGGAGGACAGCCCAAGTCCTTAGACCCCTGCACCCACATGGGAGACCCAGAAGTCTCTGGCTCCTGGCTTTGTATTAGCTTAGCTTCAGCAGTTGTGACCATTTGGGAAATGAACTAGAGGATGGAAAACCTCTCTCTCTCTCTCTCTCTCTACCTCTCTCTGTAACTCTTTCAAACAAATAAATTAAAAAATCTTTAAAAAAATTTAAAATGAAAAACAAAAAATTGGAAATCTATGCATACAAAAGGTCTTCAAAAAGTTGATGGAAAATACATATTGTGAAGAAGCTATGCATGAATTTCAAAAATTTGGGGGACCAAAATGAACTTACTTTTAAGTTCCATTTTTATATCAACTCTGTTGAAGTACCTTTGTATTTATTTCTAATTCTTTTTGAATGTTTCTATTTATTTGGAAGGCAGAGAGAGAGAGCACGAGATCATCCATTCACTAGTTCATTCCTCAGATGTCGGCAGCTGGCAGGGCTGGGCCAGGCCAGGCCAAAACCAGGGGCCTGGAACTTGATGTGCAGCTCCCATGTGCATGGCAGGGTCCCAAGTCCTTGGGATGTCATTGGCTGCCTCCCAGGATGCACAATGGTAGGAAGTGGAATGTCTACATCCCAAGTGGTGGCTTAGCCCGCCGTGCCACAGTGCCTGCTCCTATATTCATTTATAATTCTAAGTAGAATTTTTGTCTAGGTTGTAGAAAGTCAAGTCATTTCCTAAAAAAATAATCTTTAAAATATGTGGAGTTCACCTCACACTTTGTTTTAATAAAGAAAACTTTGTTTAGATAAAATTTCTCGGAAGTCCAGGGTGTAAAATGAGTGTAACTGAGCAGCTTGGGCAGAAGCAGAGGCTACAGGCCTTCAGCCCATCTCTCTGGGTTCTCACATCCTTCTCTCTGTAATGCCAGGGTGCAATGGAGTCAGCACCTTGCATAAGCAAACGGATGCCTGCAAGGTGTTCACCACCATTAGCCACTAGGGGAATTCCAATTAAAAGCACAATGAGAAATCATACTGCACACTTGTCAAGACAGCTAAGAAAAAGAAGGGGGGGGGGGATAGAGAGAGAGAGAGAGAGAGAGAGGAGAGAGGATACCAGGTACCAGCAAGGATAGAGAGGAACCAGATGGTTCAAGTCTTGCTGTAGGGATGGAAACACTGCCGCCACTCTGGAGAAGAGTCTAGCAGTTTCTTAAAACGCTAACTATGCATCTGCTATGCAGCCCAACAGGTGCACTCCTGGGCATTTATCCCAGAGAAATGACACCTTACGTTAACACAAAAACCCGTAAATGAATGCTGATATGAGCTTTCTTTATCACAATACTTAAACAGAAACAAACTAGATGTCCTTCCATGAGTGAACAGCTAAACACACTGTGGCACATCAATACAATGGAATACTACCAAGCAATAAAAAGGAGCCAATTATTAGTCCATGTCACAATATGGACGAGTTCCCACAGAATTATGCTGTGTGAATAACACCAATACAAAAAGTTGTGCATTGTAGTATCTCATTTACATAAATCTTTAAATAGCAAACTAATAGGAATGGAGAAAAGATTTGTGATTGCCAGGTATTGAGAATGGGAGGAGGACATTCAGTCCAGTGGTTAAAAAAGCAGTTGTAGTGTTGGTGTCCCAGATAGAAATACCTACATTCAACACCTGGCTTAAGTTCCTCACTCCAGCTTCCTGCTAATGCAGACCTAGGAAGGCAGCAGTTATAGTTCAGGTAATTGGGTTCCTGCCACGCGTGTGGGAGACCTGGATTGAATTCTTGTTGGAGTTGCAGACATTGGGGGACTGAACCAGCAGGTGGGAGCTCTCTCTTCCCCACTCCGTCTCTCTCTCTCTGCCTAACTGCTTCTCAAATAAATATTTTTTAAAAGGGAGGAGGGTAGGCACTTGGCCTAGCATGTGAAGACACTCGGACCCTGTAGCATGGTGTCAGTGTAATCACCAGCTCTGGCTCTGGATTCAGCTTCCCACCAATACAGATCCCGGGAGGCAGCGGTGATGGCTCAAGTAGTTGGTCTCTGCCACCCACATGGGTGAACAAAATTGCGTTCCTGTTGCTAGACTGTGGCTCTAGCCCTGCCCTACTTGTTGCAGGCACTTGGAGAGTGAACCAGGAGATGGAAGCACCCTGGGTCTGCCTGTCTGTCCCTCTGCCTCTCAAATAAAAGAAAATTTAAACCAAAGGAATAAAAAGAATGGGGGGAGGGGCCGTCGCCGTGGCTCACTTGGTTAATCTTCTGCCTGCGGCGCTGGCATCCCATATAGGTGCCGGGTTCTAGTCCGGTTGCTCCTCTTCCAGTTCAGCTCTCTGCTGTGGCCCGGGAAGGCAGTGGAGGATGGCCCAATGCCTCTGCACCAGCATGGGAGACCAGGAGAAGCACCTGGCTCCTGGCTTTGGATCAGTGCAGCACGCTGGCCATAGCGGCCATTTGGGGAGTGAACCAACGGAAGGAAGACCTTTCTCTCTCTCTCTCTCTCTCTCACTGTCTAACTCTGCCTGTCAAAAAAAAAAAAAAAAAAAAAAAGAATGGGGGAAGGAAGTGAATATACTATAAAGGACAACTTAAAGGATTCCACTGGTGAAAAAAACACGCTACATCTTGTCTATGTCAGCATCAATGTCCTGCATGAATATTGCACTGAATGTTGAAGATGCTGCTGTAGTGGAAAACTGGGTAAAAGCTGAGATGTCCCTATTATTCCTTACAACTGCATGGAAACCTCTAATTCCAGTAGAATAAAAATAATAATATCTTTAAAATGATAAGAAGATGGTCTCTCTAAATCCTATGCCTGTGATTCAAAGTGACCTCACACAGCTGTGTCTTGGATGGCAGTGGCTGACTGGTTTCATCCTGTTCAGGCTGATTCACACATCACTCAGGAGACATCAGGGGGTCCCCTTGAAGTAGGCAGGCATGCAGGTTAAAATCGATTAGGTTTGTGAGCTGGAAGACCACGCTTTTGCCACGCCTCTGTGTGACCTCACACCCCTACCTGGCCACACCTAGGTGCCCACCAGCCAATCAGGTTAATTAACCACTCCCCTTTGGAAGTGGGTTAAAAGTCTGGGACAGGGTGTGTCCTGCCCCTCTCTTCTTTGCACTGGCCTCTTGCCAGGAGGTATCTGGCTGTAGCCCTGTGCCCCCAGGGCGCATGGCCTTTAGGCCACCCACCCTAGGCTTCCTGGCCAAGATGCTCCTCCATGTGGTTGGTTCCTGGTACTTGGTATGAACCCAGATTTACCTCTCTGTCTTAGATAAAGCTCTCACTGTTCTACGTATCTTTCTCACTAAATAAAAGCCTAAAATGTACCATGCTGCCTCGTTCATCTGTGCTGGTATTTAGAATTCTTCTCTACATGTTAGCAAGAACCCTCTCAGGCTTGTTAATATTGGGGATTTATTAATAAGCGTATGGTGATATCGTATGGTACCCCAAATTCTGGTAACATATGTGGCATCCCAGATAGCGCTTCTGGGGAACTTTAAGGGGCCACATTTTGTATATATTTTAGGGGGTCATCTCCAATATCACCCTCAGTGAATGTCAAGTTCCAGTCCAGCTCTCCTCCTTCCAGTCCCATCAAAACACATGACTTACGTTGATACCATAAATCAACACAGGATTCCGTGTTGGCTATGGACTGCTATTTTCTAGGCTCTGAATGGTGTGGATTTTTAGGTGACAAGGCAGTTAGACTAAGCAAGAGGTGAGTGCCATCAACAAGTAAAGACTCTATGGTTGGTTGGGCTCATGTACATACCTACCTCACTCCAAAGTGTGACCTGGGATACAGCAGTTTGGAAACATGTGTTATATAATCTGATAAGACAAATTGGGGTCTTCCAAAGAGACCAGTGTCCTACTCCTCAGAGCTTGGGTCTAGGTTATGTTACTTGGTAAAAGAATCTTTGCAGATATGATTAAGGCTCTTGAGACGGGGATAGAGAAGGCAAATTGGTCAAGAAGGCACAGACAGGAACACCATGGCCTGCACACTTGAGAGCTTACTGAAAAAAAAAAAAACAACAACAAGAAAACAAAACCAAAAACTCAAATGTAAACTTCCATAGCAAGACATTGGAATCTTTAATAATTAACCATTTTTTAAAATATTTCGCTATGTATTTATTTGAAAGAACTACACAGAGAGAGGAGAGGCAGAGAGAGAGAGAGGTCTTCCATCCGATGGTTCACTCCCCAATGGCCGCAATGGCTGGAGCTGCGCTGATCCGAAGCCAGGAGCCAGGAGCTTCTTCTGGGTCTCCCACGCGGGTGCAGATGCCCAAGGACTTGGGCCATCTTCTACTGCTTTCTCAGGTCACAGCCGAGAGCTGGATCAGAAGAGGAGCAGCCAGGACTAGAACCAGCACCCATATGGGATGCTGGCGCTTCAGGCCAGGGTGTTAAACCACTGCGCCACTGCGCCACAGCGCCAGCCCCAATAATTAACTATTTTTTAACTCTGTTAGCAAAAAGCTTATATTAGGAATTCTATTCAGAATTTTACTAAGCATTTCTGCTTTTTACAGCATCAGTAAGAACTAAACTCAGTGTTTTCCCTTTTCTTTATATATATTTTGGAAAACCAGGAATTAAGAACATACAATAAAATTATATAGAGCTTTGTATGCTTTTTTGTTTTTTATCTCATTTTAGGGGCACTATTGATAAATTTTTTTTGACAAGCAGAGTTAGTGAGAGAGAAAGACAGAGAGAAAGGTCTTTCTTCCGTTGATTCACCCCCTAAATGGTCGCCATGGCCAGCATGCTGTGTCAATCTGAAACCAGGAGCCAGGTGCTTCTTCTGGTCTCCCATGGGGTGCAGGGCCCAAGCACTTGGGCCATCCTCCACTGCACTCCCGGGCCACAGCAGAGAGCTGGCCTGGAAGAGGGGCAACCGGGACAGAATCCGGCACCCTGACCGGGACTAGAACCCGGTGTGCCGGTGCCACAATATTGATAAATTTGCACATATACATCAACAGATAAAAAGATACAAACATATACATGCACAAATACACATATAAAGGAAATTAAATTACTCCCCATATTTATTATAGGTACGTAAATCAAAGAAGATTCTGACTTTCACAAACCTGAATCCCAAACATGACATCTGTCATGAACTAGAAGGATTCCTGAGGGCATTGTGAAATGGTGATTTGAGAACATTTTAACAAGATGCATGACCCCCCAGCAGTCAGAAAAGTGGTTTCCCGGTGGCTTCCGGTACCTCCGATTCCCCTGATTTGAGGGCTGTAGGAAGTTTCTTTCCTCTCAGTATCTGCCACATGCCACACTCTCCAGCTGGCATAAGGCTGTGTTTCCAGAGAATATCCATTAATGTCTGAATGACTTGATTAGAAACAGTGTTCTTGCCAAGTGTAGACAGGGTACTTCAGCATGGTCACAGAAAATGACATTAAAAGGTAGGCTTACTGTTACAAACACTTTTGAAACTCATGCAGTTTTACATAAAATACATTTTTATGAACTTTTTGAAGAACCTTTGTATATTTGACTTCAAAAATTTGTTGCATATATATATACTGTTTTAAATGAATTAAAATTTTAAAATAATATAAAATTTGCCACAGAGTTTACAATCTGCCGCCTATTGGGGTATGCTTCTGAGGTCACCTAGATCAGCCATACAGAGTCTTTCCAGGGTGTCTACTTGGAAACTCCTATGGAATGAGAACCTGCTCCCCCCCCCCATTCAAGCTTTCATGAGGTATTTCATCTACATAGAGCTCAGATCTGCCTCTATTTAACATCAACTCTTTGTTCATCCATAAGTAGCAAACAGAATCCTTCTCTAACTCTTGAATACAGCTCTTGGGCTCTCTTTCCAAACTCTTCCTCTTCAAATTTTCACTGCTTCCCAGGACACTGACCAGGCAAATCTATCCACACTGATGCTCCCTGCTGCAGTTTTTCTAAGCCACTTTTTTAGCCTGTTCCTCAGAATAGGGCAAATATTCTAGATGCCATCAGGCTAGACTAGGGTACAACAGTTGTGAAGTTAGCGCTCTATTTTTATCCGTACGGCAGGAGATCCCATTAGAAGACACTTCCGTGTGTCCTCATGCAAGTCATTCATGAAGAGTATTTTACAGAAACAGTGTAAGGACAGAACCATGTGATTCTCTGAAAAGATACCCTTCAAGTGGCACTTGAGACATTGTGGTGATTTAGGAAGCTGTGACTCCTCCTAACAGTCCCCTAAAGAACCGGTGTCTTTCCACCTCCTTCTACAGGCTGCCATGGGAGACTTCCCCCTGTCCAGTCATGGTGTGTTATAGGTATGGCATTTCCCAGACTATACACATGAATAGCTTGGGGCTATTTTCTAACTCTTGGTGAGAACTTTTCTGAATGCTCATCTATCATCTTCTCAAACACGAGCTCTTGAATTCTTCTAGGACATGGATTCATCATATGGTTTTTACCCTTCCAAAATCTGGACAGATGTCTCCACGTTCTGAACACCTCCTATCTCCTAATTATTTCTTAAGATTATGTACAGCAGTTCTGGAGGCATCTTCATACTTGTTAATCACTCTGAGTTTAAATTCATCTGCATTTGGGAATTTCTGCTAAACTGAAAATGACTAGGGGTCAGCATTGTGGCACAGGAAGCTAAGCTGCCACTTGTGATGTCAGCATCCCAGTCTGGAGTGTCAGTTTGACTCCTGGCTGCTCTGCTTCCAATCCAGCTTCTTGCTATTGTGCCTGGGAGAGCAGTAGATGATGGTCCAAGTCCCTGGGCCCTTGCCACACATGTGGCTGGAGTTCCGGCTCCTGGCTTCAGCCTGCTGCAGCCCCAGTTCTGATAGCCATTTGGGGAGCAAACCAGTAGGTGTCTCTCCCTCTGTTGCTGTCACTCTGCCTTTCAAATAAATAAAAGGAATCTTTAAACAAATGAAAATGAGTAGAATCCAAAAGGTCTTCCCTACCTGCCGGTGACTCTGGTGGGACTGGGAGCACCTGCACCCTTGAGACTTTCAGACACAACACGGCAGTGCTTTGGGTTTCTTTGCATTTCACAAAGCTGCCTCTGTGTTCAGCCGCTTGGTGGCAAACAGGGCTTCACAACAAGTGCACAAGATGCATTTGCAGTTATGTCGTCTGGTTGTTAAAATAATTAACTTTGTTGGTGTTATGATGAGAAAACCCCATTTCTGCATAACATCAGAGCTATTTACTTTCTTATTTCCACTGAAATAGAATTCTATGGGGGCAAATCCTAGGATTTGTCTCAAATGTGAAACCAACTCCAGCTTCTAACATTTTAAGGCTTAAATCCAGGGAAGAGAGCAAGAGACATTGTAGTGCTTCTTCAATATCAATGTCCACTTTTCCTTTGTGTAGCTGAATATTGTCTGCGTTGACTTCATTCCCAGCTCCAGGGTGCATCCTGATTGGCCTAAACTCCATGTGCCAAGTAAATTGTTAAAGGATAATTTATAACAATATTAAACAACAAAGTGGAATTCAAGACAATCATTCAGTGGTTGTGCAGGGGATAGCTACTGCCATTCTCTGGCTGCTGTCGCAACCATCTATCAATCAAGAGGAAAAACCAGTGTGAAGAGAAACTCTACACATGGGAAACAGCAGAACAGAAACAAAATCACACACACAGAACAGAGCAGGGTCCTCGGATGAACTGAACCTGAAGCTCATACTACTTGGGACCAGCTTGTCTCATCCAAAACTCCATAGGAGAATTAAGCACTAAGAAGGCTTGAGATATATGTGGCATGTGAAGAATTACTATACACATTGCATACTAAGATATACATTGTATATAATAAATGAACTTCTCTCCTATGCATCTGGAATGATACCATGTATTATCCTTGGGAGAAAGGAGAAAACAGTGACTCAAATCACCTTCTGGGTTTTGCAATTCAAATAAGGAACTCTAGGTGCAAATGCATGTTGACTTCACAATTTGGTTAGTTAATAAATCATCTTTATTGCTTCAGCTTGCTTGCTAACCAATATTCCTTGGAACCAAAAGCCTCCTAACTGATACAGTGACCAATATCCTCGAGGAAACATACTTATTTCTTATATTCCAACTGTTGTTCAGGTTGCAATTTCAACAGGGCGACTAGAAATTTTTCAAGAAAATTACGGGGAATCTGGCTCAGCAGACACAAACTCCTGTGCATTATCTGTTATATCTTCACTTGATTCATTTCTCAGGCATGCGAAACATGCTGATAATGATAAAAGAGCCAACCCATCAGGAGATACAACAATTATAAACAAATGTGCAACTAACAGCAGAGACTGGAAACATATGATTGGAAACTGCAGAATTGAATAGAGAAATAGACAATTCAACATTAAAGGATTATGAATCATTACCACTATTATGTATTATTCTTCCTTGGAATGCAAAGCTGGATTAATCAATCATATTAATAGATTATAGGGCAAAAATCACATCATCATCTCAACAGATGCATAAAAAGCACTTGACAATATCCAGGATTCTCCCATCATAAAGATAAGCGGTGAACTAGGACTAGAAGAGAACTTCCATAACCTGGTGAGGAGTATAATCTAAAAGCCTGGAGCTAATGCTGACGGAGGAAAGACTGGATACTCTCCCCAAGGTCAGGTCTGCTCTCCCCACTTCTATTCCGCATTGTACTGGAGGTAATACCTGCAGAAATTCATACATTGAAAAGTACAAAACATTGTTGAAAACAATGAAACACCTAAAAGTGGAACAGCATGCTGTGTTCACTGATCAGAAGCAATATTGTTAAGATGGCATATTCCTTAAACTGATTTTCAGATTCAGTGAAATGCCTCCCAAATCCCTGGTTGGCCTTCACCAAAAATTGACAAGCTGATTCTAAAATCTATAGAGAAATACAAGAGGTTTAGAAACAATCTTGGGAAAAAACAGGCAGAAAGAAAATACTTTGTGATTTCAACACTCTACCATAACCCTGCAGGACAGGACAGAGTGGCAGCAGCATGAGGGTAAGTATATATTCTGAAATGGATTGAGAGTGCAGACAAAAATCCTCACGTTTGTGTCAATTTCAACAGGAGCCTCGAGATAACTCAATGAGGAAAGAATACTTTTTTTAACAAATGGTGCTGGGACAAAACATCTACATGTGAAAGGATAAATTTGGACTCCTACCTCACATTACCTACAAAAATTCATTCAAAATAGATCTAAATTAAAGACTTAGAAATATAAAACACTTAATAGGTGGCAGAGATATAAATAAACCTTTGAAATCTTGAAGTAGGCCTATTCAAACATACCCAGAAAATAATAAGCAGTAAAATAATATCAAAAATAGATAAACTGAATTTCATGAGAAGTAAAAACATTTGGGCTTTCAAAACAGTGAAAAGGCAATTCAGAAAATAAGAGAAAATATTTAAAATCTAGACATCTAATAGGAATGTCTTGTCCAAAAAACACGAAGAATTCTTATAAATCAACAATGAAATGATCTGTAACGCAATTAACAAACGGGCAGAAAGTGAGAAGGTATTTGTCTGCAGATGTACAAATGGTTGAGAAGCACCCAACAAGAAGCTCGGTGCGGGCATCTGGCCGTCATTAAGATGCCAGTGAAGACAGCTGTGTCTCGCACTGGAGGCCAGTACCTGCTCCAGCTCTGGACTCCAGCTCCCCGCCATTGCAGACCTTGGGAGGCAGTGGCAATGATCCAAGCAATTGACTTCCTACCACTCACATGGGAGACAGGGCTTGAGTTCCCAGCTCCTGTCTCTGGCCCCAGCCCAGCTCTGGGCCATTTGGGAGTGAACCAGAGGAGAGCAGTTGCTCTGTCTACCCCCACCCCACCCCCCAATTAATGAGTTATTTTTTAGAAAAAGATGTTCAACATCATCAATCACTAGGAAATGCAAGAATAAAACAGTGAGGTACCATTTCACACCTATTGGGGTGTTGCTATTAAAATTAAACAACAGGGGCAAGCAGTGCGGTCCAGTGTGTTAAGCCGCTGCTTGGGACATCTGCATCCTACATCACGGCACCTAGCTTACGTCCTGGCTGCTCTGCTTCCTGACATTGTGACCCTGGGAGGCAGCAGGTGATGGCTCAAGTGCTTGTGTCCCTACCACCCACGTGAGAGACCCAGATGGAGTTCTGGCCTCCTGGCTTCAGCCTGGCCCAGCCCCCAGCTCTTCCAGGCAATTGGGAAGTGAATCAGCAGATAGAAAAATCTCTATTTTCCCCATCTCTCTCCCTCTCACCCCTCTCCCTCTCCCTCTCTCTCTCTCCCTCCCTTCCTTTCAAATAAACAGACTTTAAAAAGCCAGTAAGCCATAAACAGATACTAGTGAGCAACTGGGATTCTGATGAAAAGTATCTTTGAAAAGACACTTGGCCCAGGGCCAGCACTGTGGTTTAATTGGTAAATCCACCGCCTGCAGTGCCAGCATCCCATATGGGCATTGATTCAAGTCCCAGATGATCCAGCTCTGAGCCAGCTCCGTGCTAACGTGCCTGGGAAAGCAGTGGAGGACGGCCCAAGTGCTCAGGCCCTTGCACCCACATAGGAGACGCAGAGGAAGTTCCTGGCTCCTGGCTTCGGATGCGCCCAGCTCCAGCCATTGCGGCCATTTGGGGAGTGAACCAGCAGATGGAAGAACTCTCTCTCTCTCTTCTCTTTCCCTCTCTCTCTGTGTAACTCTGCCTTTCAAATAAATAAATATTTTTAAAAAAATAGTTAACAGGAAAAAATAGTTAACAGGAAACTCTTTTATGTCATATTTCCCAGAAGAAAACCCACAAAAACAGAGGGTAATGTACAGGAAGTTCACTATGGAATGGTTTTAGGAATAAAAATTATCAACTGTTATGAAAAAAGATTGGGCAAAAGTTGAACTGCAATGAACTTGGAAAAAAGACCTCAGTCAATAATCCCAAAGGGAGCTTGGAAGCCGTGAGGGCCTGAGTTGTTCCAAATCAAGCAGGATATTTGGGTTTGTGTGCCTCACAGCGACCTCACATCCTCCATTGGAGGTGGGGTGTTCTTGAGGGGCAGGTGCAGCCTGGGGTGAAGAGGTCCCTTTCACCTGAGGGCAAGTCTTTGGGAGGAATTTGCCACCAGCTGTCAGTGGTGACAATTCTGGCCTCTGGAGAAATGAGTGTCTTAGTCCCGAAGTGGACATCACAATACCCACCACTGTCCACCACTTGCAGTGCTTAGAGCCATTTGCTTTGAGTATAACCTTCGCTCCCTCTAGGTCTAGCTTTCTTCTGGCTGGTCTCTTTTCCTAAGGAAACTCACAAAGGGGAAGGTGGTGGGACAACATAAAATCCCTGCTACTGCAGTTGATCTCAGATGTTGAACTTTTTTATTTATTAAAAAAGATTTATTTTATTTATTTGAAAGACTTACAGAGAGGGGTAGAGCCAGAGAGAGAGGTCTTCCATCTGATGGTTTCCCAGGTGGCCACAAACGCTGGAGCTGGGCTCATCCGAAGCCAGGAGCCAGGAGCTTCTTCCAGGTCTCCCACGTGGGTGCAGGGGCCCAAGGACTTGGGCCATTTTCCACTGCTTTCTCAGGCCATTTCAGAGAGCTGGATCAGAAGAGGAGCAGCTGGGACTCAAACAGGTGCCCATATGGGATGCCAGTGCTGCAGGCTGGAACTTTAACCCATTGCACCACAGCGCCAGCCCCCAGATATTAAACTTAACATTCTCCATCTCCCTTTTCAATAACCCATTTAGAATATTTCCTTTTTTTTAAGATTTTATCTATTTATTTGAGAGGTAGAGTTACAGCCAGTGAGAGGGAGAGACAGAGAGAAAGGTCTTCTTTCCATTGGTTCACTCCCCAAATGGCCGCAAGGGCCAGAGCTGCGCCGATCCGAAGCCAGGAGCCAGGTGCCAGGTGCTTCTTCCCGGTCTCCCATGCGGGTGCAGGGGTCCAACCACCTGGGCCATCTTCCACTGCTTCCCAGGCCATAGCAGAGAGCTGGATTGGAAGAGGAGCAGCCAGGACTAGAACAGGTACCCATATGTGACGCTGGCACCGCAAGTGGAGGATCAACCTACTGTGCCATGGTGCCAGCCCCCAAACATTTCTTGACCTGAGTGGGGGCCTTCACTGGTTTCAGTGGCTTGCCTGGAGGGGACCATCATCACTGTTCAAACTGACCCCTGCTCAGGGTCTGGATGGGTCCTTGACTGTCAAAATCAGTCAGGGAAATACCCCGAGATGCCTCCATAGGTGACTCCCCAAAAACCCGAGCTTGTGTGAGATGCAGTGTACAAGTACTCACTCTGGGGAAGCCAGCACTTAGAGTCCACATTTTCATTTCCCTCCCTGAGTCTCACAACATGCCCAAGGGTGTTTCAATGTGTACTTAAAACCTGACACCTCTTTCAGACTATATCCTCTATATGCTTTCAACAAGGTGTTGGAAACCAGCACATCAACACATCATTTTAGAAATGTTGAAAATTTGCCGGAGCCACGGCTCACTAGGCTAATCCTCCACCTTGAGGCGCCAGTACACTGGGTTCTAGTCCCGGGCGGGGTGCCCGATTCTGTCCCGGTTGCCCCTCTTCCAGGCCAGCTCTCTGCTGTGGCCAGGGAGTGCAGTGGAGGATGGCCCAAGTGCTTGGGCCCTGCACCCCATGGGAGACCAGGATAAGTACCTGGCTCCTGGCTTTGGATCAGCACGGTGCGCTGGCCGCAGCGCGCCAGCCGCGGAGGCCATTGGAGGGTGAGCCAACAGCAAAGGAAGACCTTTCTCTCTGTCTCTCTCTCTCACTGTCCTCTCTGCCTGTCAAATAAATAAATAAATAAAAAGAAATGTTAAAAATTCTGCAAAAGCAGAGAATTGGGTTCTGGAGAAAACTCCTGTACGCCCTTTCTCATGTAAGCTATGTCATTGGCGGTCGAAGCTGGTCATACTATTTCCTCCAGAGAAGTAGCTCAGTGTTTAATGGATCACGGGGAAACTATATTCCATGTTAAGTGCCTACTGTTTCTCTACAATTAGGACAGCCAATTGCAATTACAATTAGGACTCAGCCAGGATGTATATATCTGTGTCCATGCTGTACTGTGAAACATTGTAACTACCTCACCTACAGTTTGATAATTTGTAGGTAAGTCATAGATGCACAAAGGTGCAAGCTTCCCTTGGCACCAAAGGCAATGAACCAATCTGGAAATTGTCTAGAAATTATTTGACAGTGGTGACCCCAAGTTCACCTCTGTTACCAACTGAAATGTTTAATGCATAAGTATTTGATTTTTTTTTTTTGTAAAATAGGTCATCAAGTTATCAGGTTCATGCTAAATCTAACATTCTGTATTTAATTTCAGATTCTGTTTGTCTTGCATCTCTCCCAATTATTGATTTAAAACAACATCCATTCATGATTCTTTTTCCCCTCCATATTTTTAAAGAACATTTTTGCCAGTAGGCTAATCAAGTAGATTATATGGAAATTAATAATATCTTTTTATCAGCTCTTTAATAAAATATGCAGACATGCAGTAATGCAAAAACATCATTTTGATTAAGAAAGCAAAAGGACAAATAAAGTTAAATTGGAAGATATTTTTGAGACAATGATATAATTTAATAGCCTAGAGCTCATTTATACGTGCTCAGCTTATGGCTAGAACTGATGGAGGGTGAGAAGAATAATGTAACAATAGAGAGAATCTGCAATCTGATTTACTGTATTTAATGAATTTTGTGCGTCCCCCAATCTATGTTTATGCTCCATAAAACAAAAATAACCTTCTTTCGCAGAAGCTCTAATCAGAGACTGGAACATAGCAGCTGCTTAATAAATAGATGCTGAACTAAACCATGCCAGAGATCGTATTGCTCCAACCCCCGTATTGCAACCAACTTCTTTCTCCTTCTCCCCTTCTCTTTTTCATTTCTTTTCTCCTCTTCTCTCCTCTCCTTCCTCACTCTTTTTTTCTATTTCTCTTTAGTCTCCTCTTTGTTTTTCCTTTCTTTCCCTTCTCCCCTGAAAGCAGGTCACAGGAAGTTTGGAAGACACAGCAGAACAGATAGCTTACTGGGGATCACACCTTCTGTGGCCCTGTTTAATACTTTTTTACTGACACGGGAATCTTGCAACTACATGACTTAAGGGCCTGTGTTATGGTGAAGTGGGTTAACACTGGCATCCCCTATTGGAGCGCCGGTTGGAGTCTCGGCGGCTCAGCTGCCTGGAAACGTGCCTGAGGAGGCAGTGGAAGGGAGCACCACTCAAGCGGGAGACCCAGCTCCTGCCTTCAACCTTGTGCCCATCTGGTTGTTGTGGCCACTCAGGGAGTGAACTAGCAGATGGAAGTCTCTCTAACCACCCCACCACCCCCCACGCTTTCAAATAAATAAATAAATCTTTAAAAAATAAATTTACGTGACTTTAATATGTAAAGAAAGATTGTCCTGTTGCAGAGATGTTTCACGTAATGAAGATAAGCCATCCATTAGGCAGAAGCACCCCGTCCTGCCCTTGTCTTGTGGAGCACAACTTCTAAGGGCATCTCTCCTTTTCCAGTGCCCTGAGGCAGTCTGTGGTGGATGATCCATCTTCATTAGATTTTTTTTAAGATTTATTTATTTGAAAGTCAGTGCTATAGAGAGGAAGAGGCAGAGACAGAGACAGAAAGAGAGAGATCTTTCATCTGCTGGTTCACTCCCCCCAGCTGGCCACAGCAGCTGAGGCTGGGCCAGCCTGAAGTTAGGGGCTTCATCTGTGTCTCCTACTTGGGTGCAGCGGCCCAAGGACTTGGGCTATCCTCCACTGCTTTCCCAGGCCATTGGTAGAGAGCTGGATCAGAAGTGGAGCAGCCAGGACTCGAACTGGCACCCTTATGGGATGCCAGCATCACAGGAAGCAGCTTTACCCACTACACCACAGTGCCAGCCCCAGGAGATCCTAATTGTAACATTATTTTGCGTATATGTAGTCTTACTTCCTATCTAAATACTTCAAATACATTTATTGTTATCCAGAAATGTTGCCATCAACATTTTAAGACAGTACATCAATCAGAAATATCCACTGTTTAATTTTTTAAAAGACATTTTATTCACTTGAAAGGCAGAAAGTCAGAGGAGAGACAGAGGAAGATATTCCAACCTCTGGTTCACTCTCCAAATGGCCACAACAGCTGAGGCTGGACCACGTTGAAGGCAGGACCCTAGAACTCCATCTGGGTCTCCTACTTGGGTGGCAAGGGTCCAGGCACTCCGACTGTCTTCTGCTGCTTTCTCAGGTGTGTTAGCAGGGAGCTGGATCAGAAGTGGAACAGCCAGGGTTTGGACCTGTTCTCTGATATGGGATTCCGGGGTCACTGGCCACAGCTTAACCTGCTGCACCCCACCCGTCCCTCACTGCCCAGTTCTCAGGAATAATGTTAAAATGAGGCCATGGCCATATGTGCCACTGATTAGGCAAACAGCTGAGAAACAACCAATCTTGTTTTGCTTTGCAAAGGTGAACATTTTACCCGAAATTAATCTTCTTATTAGACTTGGGGAGTCAAGGTTGACTCTGTATGACAACTCTTGGATCACAGGGAGTAACTGAAGCGTAAGAAAATTTCTTTTTGTTACAATCACCAACCTCCCACCTTCCTCCCCCAACAGAAACAAACTGTCATGTTCCTTGTACTAAGTTTCATTTAAATTGCGGATTTAACGTATAATACATGGCTTAGCTTTTCATAGCACTAAGGTGACGTATTGTTTTTTAATATGATGACGGGAACCACACTGTTTTCAACAAGCGTTTAACCATGAAAGTTTAATGTGTCCTGCTTTAGAAAATGGTGGCAGTGTTGCCATTTTGAAAATCGTTGTACTTGACAATGGAGCCTCCTTGTGGGCAATTAGCAGTAGTTCAGGTTTTCACGTTGCACAGGAACTTGAGTTTTTCCCTTTCATAGTGGTTAATGCTGTCAAGAAAACAAGTACTTGCCTGTGGGATCCTGCTAACCCAGAAATCAGCAGGGCTTCAGTGGCCACCAGGCAGTGGCTCTCCTTAACTGTACGTGTGTTGTCAGCCCTAAGGGTCTCTTCAGCCTTGTCAAGGGGAGTACTAACCCTCTCTCCTTTCATACAACACTGGGCTGTCTCTCCTCTGGTTTGTCTATGGTCCTCATGTTGAAAGAGGAGGCAGTGTTACATCCATTGTAATATTCCTTGGGGAGAAAACAAGTTCGCTCACAGTTGTCTTTCATTTTAAACTGCCCCATGTGGTAGGA
This sequence comes from Oryctolagus cuniculus, assembly GCF_051225735.1. Classification (NCBI taxonomy): domain Eukaryota; kingdom Metazoa; phylum Chordata; class Mammalia; order Lagomorpha; family Leporidae; genus Oryctolagus; species Oryctolagus cuniculus. The sequence goes on from NC_142868.1 coordinate 104,133,632, forward strand.
CCCTTAAACATAGTAAATTAGGCCGGCGCCGCGGCTCACTAGGCTAATCCTCCACCTTGCGGCGCCTGCACACTGGGTTCTAGTCCCGGTCGGGGCGCCGGATTCTGTCCCGGTTGCCCCTCTTCCAGGCCAGCTCTCTGCTGTGGCCAGGGAGTGCAGTGGAGGATGGCCCAAGTGCTTGGGCCCTGCACCCCATGGGAGACCAGGAGAAGCACCTGGCTCCTGCCATCGGATCAGCGCGGTGCACCGGCCGCAGAGTGCCGGCCGCGGCGGCCATTGGAGGGTGAACCAACGGCAAAGGAAGACCTTTCTCTGTGTCTCTCTCTCTCACTGTCCACTCTGCCTGTCAAAAAAAAAAAAAAAAAAAAAAAACCAAAAACAAAAAAAACATAGTAAATTAGACAGAAATGTGTTTTGGCTTAATCCAGTGGAATCATTTCTCTACTTTTGGCAAAGAACAGATGCGCCTTATTTAACAAAATCAAGTGCATTGGGAGAGAGATGCAGGTCACCCAGATGGGTGACCATGATGACAAGTGGGAGAATTTGGTGGTGTGTACATTGGTAACCAGTGATGGAGAGTCAGCTAAGGAGGAGCAGCCAGGATCCAGGGAGTCATGACATGGTGAGATTACTCCCCCAGTCCTGCCTGCACGTGTGGAGAGGGTAAGCCAGTAATGGCTGTAAAACTGATCTGGATCCAAGAGAGAGGGATCACATAATAGTATGGTTTAAAAGAAAAAGAGAAGACTGGCCTACAGGTAAACTGAATTTGCTGCAGGACTTTTCCCTAACTAATTTGTATTCCTCCCAACTTTGTATTAGGGTACCATTTTCTCCCCAACCTCGCCAGTATTTGTCATTTTTTGATTTTTGCATAATGGCCTTGCTAACTGGGGTGAGATCAAACCTCATTGTTGTTTTGATTTGCAGTTCCCTGACGGCAAGTGATCCTGAACATTTTTTCGTGTGTCTGTTGCCCATTTGCACTTCATCCTTTAAAAAATGCCCATTTATAGTCTTTGTCCATTTTTTAACTGGGTTGGTTGTTTTGCTGTTGAGTTTCTTGGGTTCCTCATATATTCTAGATATTAATCCTTTATCTTATGGATAGTTTGAAAATAGTTTCTCTCATTTGCCAGCTGCTTCCTCAGTTTGTTAATTATTTCCTTTGCTGTGCAGAAGTTTCTTAGCTTGATGCAATCCCATTGATCTATTTTTGCTTTTACTGTTGATGCTCCTGAGGGCTTATCCAAGAACTGTTTGCCTAGGCCAATTTCTTACAGCATTTTCCCTATGTTTGCTTCTAGTAATTTGATGGCTTCAGGTCTTATGTTTAGATCCCTGGCCCACTGTGAAGTTGAGTTTTGTAGGGAGTGTAAGGTAGGGGTATTGTTTCAAACTTCTACATGTGAAAATCCAATTTTCCTATCACCATTCATGGAAGAGACTGTCCTTTATCCAGGGAATTATTTTAACTAATTTGTCAAAGATTAGTTGATTGTAGATGCATGGATTAATTTCTGGAGTTTCTATTCTATTCCATTGGTCTACAGTCTAATTTTGTGCAATCACCAGGCTGTTTTGTATGTCTTGAAATCTGGTATCTTGATTCCTCTGGCTTTGTTGTTTTAAAATTATAGTAAATGTAGAATTTGTAAAGCCTTTAGTATAGTGTGTATTCAACAGAAAATATGCAAAGTAAATGCTCAGCCATCATCATACCTGAAAGAACAATGAGACAGAAGATACTGAGAGATCAAATGTGATGAGGAATGAAAAGAAGCCATTAAAAAATAATCAGTGACTGTGCTGACAGCTGGTTTATAAGCATGCTTGTAATGGGCACCAGACTCTAGTACTGGGAGGTAGGAAACTGGAGATAATAAATGGAGTTTCTGCCATGGGACTCCAAATCCCATTAAGTTGGCAGATACCAATGCCATCTTACTAGTTAAAGTGATCAGTTCAAGTTCATAACTTATCATTAAGATAGGATTAAGTGTCAAAGGGATCACATAAATAAGACCAAGTGTCTGCTAATAATAATTGATAGAGTTAAAAAGGAGAGAATGATCCAATATGGGATACACAGCAGACTCATAGAATGACAAATGCCCTAAATAGCACTCTGGCATCAGAATCAGCCCTTAAGTCATCTGGATCTAGCTAAAAAGCCCATCAGAGCATTTCAGGCATGGAAAGTCAAGACACTGTGGCAAAAAATGACCTATTGAGTGAGATCCCGGTGGAAAGAAGAGGCCATCAGAGAAGGAGGTTCCTTTCTCTGAAGGCAGGAGAGAAGTTCCACTTTGATTGCCTTGTCCAAATAATTTCAGAGTTTTTGGACTCAAGAGGCTTCCATAGCCTTGGCAGCTCATGGCAAGAGCCTTGGGTGATTACTGACATCATACATAGGAGTGTTAATTATTACAACAACAGGAGGCATTGTGCGTTTACTCCCCATGTAGAATCTCTGTCCTTAATGTGTTGTACTATGAGAATTAATGGTAAAACTAGTATTAAAACAGTACTTTATACTTTGTGTGTCTGTGTGGATGCAAACTGTTGAAATCTTTACTTAGCATAGAGTTGATCTTCTGTATATAAAGATAATTAAAAATGAATCTTAATAAATAATGGGATGGGAGAGGGATTAGGAGGTGGGATGGTTTGGGAGTGGGAAGGTGGTTATGGGGGGAAGAATCTCTATAATCTAAATAAAAAATAAATAAAAATAAATGGAGGTTCATTCTTGAAGAACTTTAGCTACAGAGAGAGAAGAAGATAGCGAGAGGGAGTCCTGGAAGTGGGTTTGTTTTATAGAATAGGGAGACCAATTTATTTGTAGAATAAGGAGAAGCATTCTGTGGATAAACAGAAAATTGAAAACTGAAGAGCAGTAAAAATTGAAGGCAGGCAACATGAGGAGCATATAATCAGTTTTCTAGGGGCCGCCACTGTGGCGTAGTGGGTGAAGCCACCGCCTGCAGTACCAGCATCCTATGTGGGCACCAGTTTGAGTCCCAGCTGCTCCACTTCCTATTCAGCTCTCTGCTGTGGCCTGGGAAAGCAGTGGAAGATGGTCCAAGTCCTTGGGCCCCTGCACCCCTGTGGGAGACCTGGAAGAAGCTCCTGGCTCCTGGCCATTGCAGCCATCTGGGGAGTGAACCTGCGGATGGAAAACCCCCCACTCCGTGTTTGTGTGTGTGTGTGTGTGTGTGTGTGTGTGTAACTTTCTCTCTGACTTTCAAATATATAAATCTTTTTAAAAAGATAAATAAATTAATTAAAAATTGTTTTCTGGACAATGTAATACATTATTCAGAAATTGGAATGTCTATTCTCAAGAATTTTCAAGATTCTTTTGTTTTATTAATATTATTATTTAAGGATTTATTTATTTACTTGAGATGCATAGTTACAGACAGAGAGAAGGAGAGACAGAGAGGTCTTCCATCCACTGGTTCACTCCTCAAATAGTCACAACTCACAACTGGACCTAAGTCAATCCAAAGCCAAGAGCCAGGAGCTTCTTCCAGGTCTCCCACATGGGTGCAGGGGCCCAAGTACATGGGCCATCTTCTACTGCTTTCCCAAGCCATAGCAGGGAACTGGATCAGAAGTGGAATAGCTGGGACTCAAACCAGTGCCCATATAGGATGCTGGCACTGCAGGCGGAGGCTTAGTCCACTACGCCACAGTGCCAGCCACTGTTTTATCTATTTTATTCTTTTTTAATCTAGTCATTATTTTAAAATAATTTTTTATTTATTTTAAAGGCGGGGGGGGGAGGGAGAGAGGGAGAGAGGAAAGGGAGGGGAGAGAGGGGAGAGAGGGATTTGCCACCACTGTTATACTCTCCAAATGCGTGTAGCAGCTGGGGCTGAGCCAGGTGGAACTCAGTCTGGAAGTCTCACATGGGTGGCGTGAGCCCAGACACGTGTGCCGTCACTGCTGCCCTTCCAGGGTTCCCATCAGCAGGAAGCTGGACTAGGGACTGGAGCTGGGACTTGAACCCGGAGCTCCAATACAGGTAACAGGCGTCCTAAATGGTTTCTCTACTTGTAGGCTGGAAGACTACCCCTCACTCTTTCTATCTCACTAGGAATACTTGAAAAACAAATACTCTCTCTATTTGAAATACAGTAAGCTGCCAGCGATGTGGTATAGCTTGTGGAGGTGTGGGTGAGCTGGAAGTACCTGCAAGCCACAATGAAATGTTATCCCTTTACCTGTCATTCAAAATGCCCCCTTTCCCAAGATGCCTCTGTTCATCTGGGACCTGGGGTAGGAGGGCGTGAAAATACGAAAATTAAGCTCCAGGTGGAATTTATGTAGGTATCATTAAATTCCCAGGTGGCTTCACACATGTAGATGAACTACCCCCTACTTAGTAAAAGAAGCCAGAGATAGGAAGAACCCTGTCTCTCCATCTACTGTGGCCAGAGGTGCTATTTGATTCCTCTCTCTCTCTCTCTCTCTCTCTCTCTTTCTCTTTCCCCTCAATGCTCTGGCCCACTCATGATGGGTATCTTTCCACATGGAGCAAAACACATTCAGACATGTATGTGTGTTCACTTTCTCACCTTTTGAATAAATCCTGTTTACACTTTGTGTGCATTACACATATCTTAACTTACAATGCTTATCTTTGTGTAAGACAAGGACCTGGAAAAAGATTAGAATATACCCATGCCCACAATACCAGGTCTGCCTCGGTTTCCTAGTCTGAACTTTTCAGATGCATAATCTATACATAAATTATAAGAGTGACCTACAAAGCTACAGTGCATTTTAAATGCACTTAAAATACCAAACTGTAGTTGTTATTTTAGAGATACTCTTTTCCAGGATATTTAGAATACTAAGCAGAGTGAAAGGTATCCTATATTCAATATAAATCTATGTTTTAAGATTTGTTTTATTTGTTTGACAGAGAGAGAGAAAGAGAGATCTTCCATCTGCTAGTTCACTCCTCAAATATCCACAATTGATGGGACTGGGCTAAGCCAAAGCCAGGAGTTTGAAACTCCATCCAGGTCTCCCACGTGGGTAAGCAAGCTCCCAAACACTTGGGCATCCTCTGCTGCTTTTCTGGGCACATTAGCAGGGAGCTGGATCAGTAGTGGAGTAGCTAGAATTCGAGCCAGAGCTCCAACATGGGATGTTGGTATTGCAGGTGGCAGCTTAACCCACTGTGCCATACCTGGCCCCTTTCTTATAATTTTTGACACTTTTAAGGGCATAAGTTGCTCCACAGTCTGATCCAATTGTATGGGTTGTTTCTAAGGCTAGAATTTGTTTGCTCTGACCTCAAGAGAGCTCTTCCCGGCTGTCTTCTCCTCGGCTTCTCTCTGGTAAACTAGCTGCCCCATCATTCAGCTTGTATATCTCCTTGAAGTTACCCAACCTCCTCTGAGCCGCGTCACCAAAACCCCATTGTCTCTGAGAATGACCTTGGACTTGAATTTTGCCACACTCTGTTTCAAAAAGAGTTAGTTCCTTTGGGGAGAGTTTCCCAGCTCTTGGTTTAAAAGCCTGCCTCCAGCCCTCAGCAAACCCTCTGCACCACAGCTCTGAGGCTGGGGGGACAGGGACAATGGCCCGATTGCTTTAGAGTGACACCTGGCTTCTGTAGCGGGGTGCTGCTCCTCTCTGACATGTGGGCTCAGTCCTATGAAAGAGCTGGGTCAGGATAATTAGGGCCCCGGCATTCCCAGCATGCCCCGCCTGAGGCAGCATCTGCCCTGTGAGTGGGAGCTAAGGGAAGCAGAGAATCAGCAGCTTCTTTTTTAAAAAGATTTATTTATTTGAAAGTCAAAGTTACAGAGAGAGAGAAGGAGAGAGAGAAAGACAGAGAGAGGTCTTCCATCCAATGGCCCACTCCCCAATTGGCCATAAAGGCCGGAACTGCACCGATCCGAAGCTAGGAGCCAGGAGCTTCTTCCTGGTCTCCCCACAGGTGCAGGGGCCCAAGTCCTTGGGCCATCCTCTACTGCCCTCCCAGCCCACAGCAGAGAGCAGGATCGGAAGTGGAGCAGCCGGGTCTTGAACAGGTGCCCATATGGGATGCTGGCACTGCAAGGGATCGTTAAAGCCGAGTTCTCTTAGACCGGAGTGAGGGACAGTTATGCAGCAAGCATGGATGCAAGGCCAGAGCCACACTGATGGGGGCCTCGGCGGATAGCAGTGTAGACAGATGACACCTGAGGCCTCCTGCTAACCAACGCATTGGCATTCACTTGGCCCCTGGGACCTAGACATCATCAGCTGTCAGAGTTGGGGATCGGGAAAATACTGAGTTGCCCATCAATGGATTTCTTGCACCACTAAAACTGCGGGCTGGGATTTAGAGCCGTTGCACACGTACAAGCTTGGCTGAAGGCAGAACTGAGCAGAGTGGGAGGAGAGGAAGAGGTTTTGTTGTTTTCCGCCAAGTAGGAGATTAGAGCATGTGTCAGTGTTTCTGGGGAGATTTGGGTCTGTGGGAGAGAGAGCTAGGGGTACCAGGGAACATGAGATTCCTGAGTCCGGAGAGGGGACGAGTTTCTCTATTGTAACTGGAAAGGCAGAGCTGAACACTGGCATAAATCCAACTGGTGTAATTTGTTAGGCTTGGTGGTCGAAATGAGGCTATATATATCCGATGGCTCTTATTCTCACAGAGAAGGAGGTGTCAAAGCCATCTTCTTAGAGGCTAAGACTGGTTAAAAGTGTGAGTGCAGAGTGTGTGATGGGTCCCAGAAGCAGACAAGAGTGAGTTGACAAGGGAAAAGGCTCGGATTGCTAAGCAGTGTAGAAGAGTAGGGGCAGGCTGAGAACTCTAGGGGAAGAGCTACTGATGGGTCTGAATGTATATATATGTATATATGTGTATATTTTTTTTCCCTCTAGTTGTGCTCAGCTTCCCTGGAGCAGGAAGGGAGAAGAGTAACTGGGGTCATCCGGATTTAGGATTGTTTCAAGGAACAACTGCTCAAACTCTGTTGCTGTATGGAAAAATAACCTCTCACACTGCTCTCCAAATCAAACAAATCCTTTCTTTTTAATCCTATGGTCTCCAGTCCCCCTCACCACCACCACCACATAGCTGACGTTATCTTCCATGGCTCTTTTCCTTGCTTCCCAGTGTCTTTTACAATGATAGAGGCAGTGCCGTGTAGTGGCTGAGTAGACTCTGGGCACCCAGTCTTCCCGGTACTGTGGGGAGCAACTCGGACTAGACTGTTACTGGAATTAAGACTTATTCTATGCATCTGCTCTCCCACAATATGGCTCTGGGAGAGGAGGAAACAGCTTCTACACAGCTGCCTCCAGTTCAACCAATAAACTGTAGGACCTGCTCCTGATTGGAGGAGAGCAGCGTACTCGGCGTGTGGGTAGCAGAGTTGGGATTGGTGGAAGAGGACTATAAAGGAGGAGAGAGACAACATGCACCAGAACACCTGAGGAACATCTGAGCAGCCCCCGAGAGAGCCGGCCGGCAGTGTGCCACTCCCCTGCGGAAGTGGGGAAAGTGGCAGGGGGAACCGCCCTTCCACAGAGGTGGAAGGAATGGTAGCCAACCCGGGAAGAACCAGCAGCAAACCCGGGGAGGGCCGAGCAGACAAAAGAACAGCGCAGGGTCTTGTGTCGTTCCTCCACGAAGAGGGGGAGCGACATAATGGTGCCGTGACTCGGATAGGAAACTTAGGAGGGAAGAAGCGGGAAGAAGCGGGAAAATACCGGAGAGTGAGACTAGAAGAGCCTAGGGAAAAGCCGGACAGAAAAGGTGCTGGAAGAAGCTATCGAAAGCCTAGGCATAGACTCGGATACGGACTGTGGGAAAGAAGTTAGGATTGGACGTTAGGGTTGAAAGTGAAAGTGAAACCTAGAAGAAACTTAGACTTGGATACGGACTGTGGGGAGAAGCCAGGAGAAATGAGAGGGGAATATTGTTGGAAGAAAAGTTAGGAAACATACCGGGTAGAGAAAAATGTTAGGGAAAATGAAGCTGCGGGGGCAGGCTGAGGCGGAGACGTAAGCTAGCTTGGGATTCTTCAAGTCAGCCCGGGGAGCAAAAGGCGAAAAGCTAAAACTAGAGGCGGACGCGTAAGCCAGGTTGGAATCCGTCAGATTAGCCCGGGGAGCAAAAGACGGGAAGCCAAACCGAAAGGCGCAGACGTGAGCTAGGTTGAATTCGCCAGGTTAGCCTGGGGAACTTAGACTGAATACCGGTGGTGGAAACGTAAGCTAGGCTGTGTGATTCGCGGAAGCTGCCGCGTGCAGAGAGAGCGCGCAGGGCACGAACGGGGACAGCGTACGGGGCGCTAATAGATAGGGAACGCGGGGCTAGTGCGAAGGCCATGGTGCGGGCGCAAAGGGCGCGGAGACCGCAGAGCGCGCGGAGCCGGGAAGCCGCCGCGGGGCGAGGCGCCGAGAAGCAGCCTCGGGGTGGGCACCGGGAAGCCGCAGGGATAAGAGAAACAGAAGTTTAGAAGTAAAATGAGAGAAATAGGAATGCTGGCAGATAGAAGTAAAATAGGAGAAATAGGAATGCCCGGAGATAGAGAAATAGAGAAAAATAAGGCCTCCCCACAACATGGCAATGAGAGAGCTTGGATTCGGTCTGCCTGATTAGTAAGACGATAAGCACCTGTGGGCGGCTAGCAGCTTACCCGCTACAGGTCACCGAAGACAGGCACGTTATCAACACCAATAAGTCTCCCCACAAGACAGCAATGAGAAGGCTTGGATTCGGTTTGCCTGATTGGTAGGGCTTGTAAGCACCTGCAGGCAGTTCTAGCAGAGCAGAGCATGCGCTGCAGGGCACCAAACACAGGCACGCATCAGCGCCTAAAAACCTCCTCACAGCATGGCGAAGAGAGGACCCGGATTTGGTTTGCCTGATTGGTAGGGCTTGTAAGCACCTGTGGGCAACTCCAGCAAGCAGAGCAGAGTGTGTGCCATGGGGCACCGAAGACAGGCATGTATCAACGCCAAAAAATAAAAAGAAAGGGGGATCTGTGGGGAGCAACTCGGACTAGACTGTTACTGGAATTAAGACTTATTCTATGCATCTGCTCTCCCACAATATGGCGCTGGGAGAGGAGGAAACAGCTTCTACACAGCTGCCTCCAGTTCAACCAATAAACAGCAGGACCTGCTCCTGATTGGAGGAGAGCAGCGTACTCGGTGTGTGGGTAGCAGAGTTGGGATTGGTGGAAGAGGACTATAAAGGAGGAGTGAGACAACATGCACCAGGAACATCTATCTGAAGGAACACCTGTGCAGCCCCTGAGAGAGCCGGCCGGCGGTGTGCCACTCCCCCGCGGAAGTGGGGAAAGTGGCAGGGGGAACCACCCTTCCACGGAGGTGGAAGGGACGGTAGCCAACCCGGGAAGAACCAGCAGCAAACCCGGGGAGGGCCGAGCAGACGAAAGAACAGCGCAGGGTTCTGTGTTGTTCCTCCACGCAGAGGGGGAGCGACACGGTACAAATCCACATTTAGCACTAGTTAGCTGTGTGACCTCAGCCCAACCTCTGCACCTCAGTTTTTCCGTTTGTAAAATAAAGAGAGTAATGAAAATAGGATGCCCTCGCTAGGGCTGCTATGGGGGTCAGCTAGTGTGAACACTGCACAGAGTACTAGTGGTTGCTCCTATAAAATACTCGCACTGAGTAGGCTTTGCAAATTACAGGATACTTAGCCCATCCCAACATTTCAGGTCCTCTCTTTCCCCTTTTCCCACAAAGTCACTATTGCTGCACATTTATGGTAAGCATGAGGGAAAGTCTAAGACTTGAATTATTAGGGAATTATTCTTTACTTTTTATTTGAGACACATTTTTGTCTCAAGTATTTTCATAGGACCAGATTGGCCGCTGACCTTGTCTGTGTATCTTTCATTTCCAAATTTATCTCCCACCTCTTCCGAAATGCTGCACGTCTTCTTCACAGATAGCAATTCTGGCGATGCAGCACAAGCTCCTCCGTTGGGTGATAGGCCCCCTGCAGGCAGGTACCGGCATTTTCACCGGTCACTAGCATTAACGCCCTGGACGCTGCCCATACATGAAGTAGGCAACAAAAATGGCAGAAGAAGAAAAAAAGGGGGGGGGGGGAGTAGGAGCAGAAACCGCAACTTCTTGACTTGCGACTCATAGACCATGTGAGGCCATCCTACTGCAGCACAATTCTTAGCTCTTCCACTGGATGATTGCATAGCTTCTAGCTAAAACGCAATCCTGTAAGCAGTGCTTCCCTTGTTATTCCTCTCCTCCTCCTGCTCATCCCAACAAGGCTCTTAGAGCCATTCCCACCGCACAAGCCGCGCCTGTCCTGAAACTTCCTGCATCTGAAGAGGTAGGATAGGATTCCTTTCATTCCTGGACACTTTCACAGCATCACCTTGTCACTCCCAAACTCACATCTCGCCAGGCAGGTTTAACCACAATAGTCAGGGCTGGACCCAGCCAGAGCCAGGCGCCAGGAACTCCATCTGGGTGACACATGGGTGACAGGACTCAAGGACTTGCTCCACCACCTGCTGTGGCCCAGGGTGCATCTTAGCAGGAAGCTTGATCAGAAGCAGAGGCAGGACTTGATCCCAGGTGCTCCACAGGGGAAACTGGTGTCAGCTGAACAAGCTACACCACAGCACCCGCCCGTCTCCTCCTGCCCTTTATTCACAAGTGCAGAATTTCTGTCTTTTGATACTTTTCATAATTGGAAGATCCAAATAGCTCCCTAAATCCTATAAGTGGCATCCCATTTTCTCACAATGCCAAAAAATACACCCTTCTTCGTTTTAGACCTTTAACAGGAAAATATTGCAGATCTCTCTTAAGTGTTAGGTCAGCTGCATTAAGTCTATATGTTTCATAACAATGATTGCTAGACAGGACAGATTATCTCATAGACTTGGTACTATACTGAGAGTGGCAAAAAATTATTGTTATAAGTTTCTGATTGTTGGGGTCGGCACCGTGGTGCAGTAGGTTAATCCTCTGCCTGCGGCATCCCATATGAGTGCCAGTTCTAGTCCCAGCTGCTCCTCTTCCGATCCAGCTCTGTGCTATGGCCTGGGAAGGCAGTAGAGGATGGCCCAAGTCCTTGGGCCCCTGCACCTGCATGGAAGACCTGGAAGAAGCTCCTGGCTCCTGGCTTTGGATCGGTGCAGCTCCAGCCATTGCGGCCATTTGGGAAGTGAACCAATGGAAGGAAGACCTTTCTCTCTGCCTCTCCCTTTGTCTGTAACTCTACCTCTCAAATAAATAATTACAATCTTTAAAAGAAATGTTTCTGATTGTGATGATGCTCTGAGAAGCAGGAAAAATAAAACTTCTTTTGCTCTAACATGAATCATTGTATTTCCATCTTTGATTACAAAATAATGACATATACCCACCTGTCACACAAAGACTTAAATATTAATAAACATCTTCAAATACTTCACAAGAAAAAACGCTGGCTATTTCACAATGAAATTTTCATATGATAGCTGATGTCTTCATAACTAGCTCCAAAAACTTATTAAGGCTGTGAAACACTGAAAAACAAAAGGATAGGGTGCAGGAGGGAACAGAAAGAGGGAGAATACACAAACCATCTTTTAAGTTCCGAGCAGACGATTCTGTTCATAGTGGCATTTGATATTGGAAATTTCACATACACGAATCCTGAATTGTGCTTTTAAATTACTGTAAAAAACTTTTGTTTTGCAACATTTCTGAAGGTACCTTCAGTTTTCCTGAAGTATCTTTCTGGCATTATGCCTGTGTTTTCTGATACCCTATTACATGTAATAACATCACACCAATTCCCCTTTTCTGATAAAGACCACATTGTTTCAGACTTGTCTATAAAGCAAAACTCGTCTATTTTCTTTTCTAACAACATATCCATTCTTCCAAATGCAGGAAAGTATGATTCTCTCGGAAAGTTCAGGAGTTACCCAAGAACATGGTCTCTTTTCAAAATATATTTAGAACTCCGCTTCGGAATCACCCGAAAGTTAGAAGTTAGAAGCCGCCGGGGAGCCAGCCGCACTGTTACTTCACGGAGTGCTCTCTGTCTTTTAACACTAAAAGTGGCATCACTCACCTTATTCAATCAACTCAGCTTTAAATGAACATTTTTGGCTGTACCCAACAATAAAACTTACCTCAAAAGGCAGAGGTTTTTTTTTTCCTGCTTTGAATATCACTTTTTCAAAATGCAAAAGCATTCTGACTGGCGTCCCCGAAATCGTCAGAAATAAAAAGTAGCAGCTTAGAGTAACATTAAAGCCTGGAAGCTTCCAGAAGCAGGTAATTGTGGGGGCGGGGAGGGTGGAAAGGCTGCAAATACTTTAAAAAAAAAAAAAAAAGCCACATTTCTTTATGCCCACATTTGTATTTGCCCTGCGGATGACTGAATCGTACATAGTAACAGACCACCTTTTCAAAAATCCTAAAAACGGCTTTAAATAGGATTTGAATTTAAAATTTCCCACAAGTATCAGGGAGGTGTGTGGGGGAGACATACACCGGTGTGTGTAAGGGCCTAAGCACCCGAAGCACGTGTCAGAGGTGCGAGTTCTCAATCTGACGTCTGGTTGAATGCTGGTGATTAAGAGGGGGCTTCAACGGCTCTGGGCGTCTCTGTTCTCGCCTGAAACCCTAGGTAAGGTTGCATTCCGCGACTCCTTGTTTGTTTCACAGTGTGATTCCTGCAACAGAAACTTTTCAGTGGTGGTGAATTTTATTTTTGTCATTTTTGGCACTTCGAGCGCACAAGCTTGGTTGTGTGGTTTAAGATGGTTTTTAATTTTTGCATTTTACATTCCTTTGGGCACTTTTTAAGAAACGGGCGCCGTCTTCTCCGTCGCTGCGGGGACGCGGTAACCCTCTGCCTCTGTCTCTTTAGTTTTAAAGGCTTTTCTCATGGACGGCCACGATTCTCCCGGGGATCCCGCGTCATGTATCGGAGCGGGTGGCACTTGTCCACCCCGGCCTTGCTAGAAGCTGGTATCCCCGGCTTCCGGCTTCGGCGCTTTGGCCACTGCTGTCACAGGCTCTGGGAGTCCCTCCCGGCAGAAAAGCACAACTGGGTTTTTCCGGGCCCACAGGGCCACGTCCGCTCCAGCCCCGCTGGCCGGGTTGGAAGGGGTCCTTCTGCTGCAAGCCCCTAGCCGCTTGCCGCAGCGGTTCCGGAGGCGCTGGAGGCTCCTGGCCGGCGGCCCGGGGCCCTGGCTGGGCAGCAAAGCGTCCAGGTTCCTAGTCCGGTAGCCCTCCTCGCGGCTGCGCCCCAGCAGCATGGCAATGTTGGGGTTGCGGACGGCATAGATGACAGGGTTGATGGCCCCGTTGGCCCAGGTCAGCCAGACGGCCACCACGTTGAGCAGCGAGGGCGCTTGCGAGGCCTGGGCCTGGCGGGCCGCGGCCAGCAGCACCAGGAAGCAGTAGGGTCCCCAGCAGCAGATGACAAAGACGATCATGAGCAGCACGGTGGTGGCCGTGCGCACCTCGCTGCAGAAGCGCAGCACGCGCGCGTAGGTGGTCACGGGCCGCACGCGCACGTCCGACAGGCGCACGGTCCTGCAGATGTGGTAGTGGCAGAAGCACATGAGCAGGAAGGGCAGCAGGTAGCAGGCCACCACCAGCCCCACGCTGTAGGCCGCGCCCAGCTGCGCGGGGTCCGGGGAGGTGCGGTAGAGGCAGCCGTGGAAGCTCTGCGCCGCCGCCGCCGCCGCCGGCTCCCGGGGCGTCCCGAGCAGCTCCCAGGGCAGCGAGAAGCCCAGCGCCGCCAGCCAGGCGCCCGCCAGCAGCTGCAGCGCGCGGCGCCGGCCGATCTTGTCCCGCGGCGGGCGCACGATGGCGCAGTAGCGGTCCAGCGAGATGAGCGCCACGCTGAACGTGGACACCATGCCGAAGCAGGAGCTGAAGAAGCGGCTGGCGGCGCAGAAGCCGCGCCACTGGCCCCCGGGCGGCGTGAAGAGGTCCAGGAAGGCGGCGGGCAGGCACAGCAGCGCCGTGAGCAGATCCGACAGCGACAGCGACAGGATGAAGGCGTTGGTGACGGTGCGCAGCGGCCGGTGTTTCACGATCACCCCCATCACGGCGCAGTTGCCCAGGCTAGACAGCAGGAAGATGAGCAGCAGCACCAGCGCCTGCACCGCCACCGCCGCGCCGTGCGGCCTCCCCGCCGCCCCCGCCGCCCGCGCCGGGCCCGCAGCCCCGGGCCCGCCGCGCCCGCCGCCACCCGCGGCGCCGGCGCTGCCGCCCCCGCTCCCCTCGCTCTGGTTCCCCAGCGCCGCGGCCGCCGCTGTCGCCACGGTGCTGAAGGCGAGCGCGGCCGCCGTCGCCGCGGAGGGCGTCCCGCCAGGAGAGCCGGCCGCGGAGGGGGCGCCGGGCGGCGGGCTGCCAGCCCAGGCCATGCTCGCTGGTGGGCGGGCCGGCGGCGGCGGCGGCTGCTCCTCCATGGGGCTCCGTGGCGTCCGCGGGTCTGTTCATCCCGCCGCCCCGGGGCAGGCGGCTGCGCGGCCGGAGGGGGAGCCGGGCGAGGCCGGAGCGGTGGTGGGAGCCTGGGACCCGGCGAAGCCCTGGGCGCGCGCGGGTTCGCGGCGTTGCCGAGGGAACCGCGTGTTTACGCAGCGCGCGCGCGGGGCGGGACGCCGGCCCGGTACCCTCCGGAAAGCCGGCACGGCCTGCCGTGTTCCCGCCGGGTCACCTCCCCACCCCCTCTCCCAACCCCAGAGAGTCAGGGCTGGGGGGAACGCAGGGCCCCGGGCAACCCCCTCCAGGAACCGCTGCCTGGCCAGATGTCCAGGGTCGACGAGGTTCACTGTCACTCTGGGCCAGGGGCGGCGGTCCTACAGCAAGGCCCCTGCTAGGAGCGCTCCGCTTTCTGTGGGTGTTCTAGAACCTGAAGTGGAAGTCCACATCCCGAAACCTTAGACTTGAGGGGCAGCAGAATTGGCATGAGAGGTGGTAGGGGTTCTCCAAGTCCACACTTTGAGAACCACTGGTGGACTGCCTTGACTGAGCCCCAGCATTAGCGAGAAGGAGCACCTGAGTGCAGCTGTGTGTCTGGTCTCAGGCACAGGAGGAGCCTGGAGAGGGGAGCGGGCTGTTGGCCTGAGGGCGTTCTGCACCTGCTCTAGGGAATGTGACCGGTTTTGAGCCTAAGGTGCTGTGTGCGCGTGCACCAGGCAGTCGCCACTGCGCCGCCCCCAGATACCTGGTGGGGAGACAGGGAACGTGGGCACGACAGCCCAAGGAAATCGCATCTCGGGTTCCCGGCGTGGCTTCCAAGGGCAAAAGTGTAATTAGACCCTGCAGTAAACCCAGGGCCGTGGGCTAAAGCAACGTGGGCCTCTACCCAGCAGCAGGAGCAGCCCCAGGGGGCCTCTCGGGCCCTAACGCAGAGCTGGGGACCTGAGACTCCGTGGAAAGCCCCCCTCAACCCCCGCGTCCCTTGTGCTGATTTCTGAGGCACGGTCAAGTTTGATAAACAGGGCTCTAAAGAATGCCTGATGACGTTGATGCCTTAAGTCCCAGTGAAATCTTGTACTGGAAATCAAAAGCCTGAAGGGAAGAGAGTTAAAGGTGGTGAACCGACTCGGAGTTCCTGAGCCTCGACGTCACTGACACTTGAGGGCATGAGGCTCTCGTTGCGAGGTTGTTCTGTGCACCCGTGGGATGCTGCCAGAATCCCTAACCTCTACCCGAGAGATGCCAGTGGCACCTCTCCCAGCAGTGACACTGAGACTGTCTCCAGACATTGCCAAATGTCCCCTTCAGATTCAATCCCAGCTGAGAACCACTCCAGATAAAATTATTGATTAATTATCAAAATAGTGATAATTATCAAAAATATTAATTAATTTATTTAGCAAATTACAATCTTCTAACATTGTGCTTAGCTTAGGAAACAAGATCTCAGTCCAAAGAGGCTTACAGCAGTCTTTTTTTTTTTTTTAAGATTTATTTATTTGTTTGAAAGTCAGAGTTATTCAGAGAGGAGAGGCAGAGAGAGACAGAGAGATCTTTTATCCACTGGTTCACTCTCCAAATGGCCACAACGGCCAGAGCTGTGCAGATCCAAAGCCAGGAGCCAGGAGCTTCCTCCAGGTCTCCCACGTGGGTGCAGGGGCGCAAGAACCTGGGCCATCTTCTACTGCTTTCCCAGGCCACAGCAGAGAGCTGGATCGGAAGTGGAGCAGCCGGGACTCGAACCGGTGAAGCTTACAGTCTTAGGCAAGGACAAGGTGATGAGTTGTTAATGAAATTCTATGGTGGTGACTAACTTCCTAGGGCCACTGATGAAAACTTTGCAGGAAGGACATCTCGAGTTCCTTCCTGCCTTTCGCTGCCTCAGCATCTCTCTTCTGCTAGATCCTCCCTTTCCACCTGCCTTTTGATGCTGGAGCCCATCAAGGCCCAGCCTTTCATTCCTCAGGACTTCCTCCCACATCTCACACCCAGGGCTTTGAGGACTGAATATTCTTAACTCCAAATTATATCTCTGGCCCGACGCATATATCCCTGGTACTTGGCATATCCCCTTTGATGTGCAAAAGCACCTCAAGCTCCACATGACCCAAATGGAACTCCCCGTCTCCTTTGCTTCCCTGGAAACCTTGACCTCAGCATCCTGTATCTCAGAACATGGCACCCTCATCCATTCAGCTTCCCATCGAAGCACTGGGGATGCGCTCTTGGTAAATGCCTCTTCTTCACTGACAGCCCACCTGTCCAATCGTGGCCACACCTGCTGAATGTCTTTGCGTGAATAAATATCTTTATTTATTCCACTGCCCCATCTACTGTCTGAGTCTCACCTCTTCTCCTCCTGCTGTCACCTCCTAACAGATGTCACTACTCCACATAGTAGGCAGGATGTTCTTTATTAAAATATTTAAAAATATGGTCATTGCCATTCACTTACTTACCCTTCCCATGGCTGTTCCTATTTAGTTTGGAATGAGGACCCCACACCTTAGTATTTCCTACAAGGCATGGCAAGGTTTGACCTCAGCGTCCACTCTAGTCTCATATGGGACTATTTTGCTTCTTTTTCACTCCACTGTAGTCACATTGGCCTTTTGTGAGTCCTATAAACATCTAATCTTAGGGCGTCAACACTTGGTGCCACTAAGAAAGCTCTAGTTCCTGCCCCTGTCCCCGTTCCTAGTTCCACAGGAAGGTTGGTCCCTCAGGGGAAGTCTTCCATGGCTGACCCTCTACCCTTGGCCCCACAGTGCGCACATTGGATCATGTTTGCCCGTTAGTGTCAGGTTTTCCACTGCTAGCATATAGCCACTGTCTATGAAGTATTACCTGTCTCCCACTGTTCAGCTTTTTATTGCATGGCCAGCCCTTAATGAGGGAGCCTGGCACTAGAAGCAGGCTACCCTAATGCACCCCACAGCTCCTTGCCAGCAAGTACACACCCAACACTCAACAAGACAGGATGGAAGCCCATTCTAACAAATATTTGCCAATGGACAGGATTTAGGTTTTTACAAAAAAACAAGTTGGAAAAAGCTCCATTAAGACGGCCCCTGCCTTGACAGTAGCTAATGTGGAACCACCACACTTGCTGTTTGGAGGTGATGTGTTGAAGACGTAAATACCCCTAGACTGCAAGACCTCAGTGGCTTGGTCTCTCTTTCTACCCATCCCTCCTTTTGCTTGGAGCTTCTATGTCTATTGCTCAAATAAAACTTCCCTTCTTGTCACTGTGGCGTCCAGTCTCATAAATTGTCGTCGACACCAGGACACCAACCAGGGCTCATCTCCCCAGCTCTGCCACAATATTAGCACTCGAGCAAACTACTAGATACACAAGCTGCTGATACATGAAAGATGTGATTTGCATGACTGTAGGAGGCGAGTGTGGAAGTTGGGAGACCAGTTAAGAAAAGGCACTGAATAGAGCCCAGGAGAAAAGATTCTAAGGAGGCTGTGTATGGATTAGGGCTCTTAGGATATAAGCAACACAAACACGACACTGGCTCATGTAACCAAAAAGGACTTACTGGAAGGGTAGGGGAAGTTCGGAGTTCAAAAGGGCAGCCTGTAGTGCCAGCATCCCACATAGATGCCGGTTCAAGTCCCGGCTGCTCCACTTCCAATGCAGCTCTCTGCTGTGGCCTGGGACAGCAGTAGAAAATGGCCCAAGTCCTTGGGCCCTTGCACCTGTGTGGGAGACCTGGAAGAAGCTCTTGGCTCCTGGCTTCAGATCTGCACAGCTCTGGCCATTGCAGCCAATTGGGGAGTGAACCAATGGATGGAAGACCTCTCTCTCTCTCTCTCTCTCTCTCTCTCTCTCTCTCTGCCTCTCCTCTGTGTAACTCTGACTTTCAAATACATAAATAAATCTTTTTTTTTTTTTTTAAAAAAAAGAGCAGTCTAGTAGCCAGCCCCAAACAAAAGGAAAGGCAGCCGTGTGGTAGAGAGAGCAGAAATTTTGGAGGGTGGTCTCAGGCACCATCGCTATGTCAGCGTCAATCATTTCTCAGATAGTAGGTCCTGGAGGAGAGATCTGTCCAGCACACAGGTTTCCTGGCAGACCCCGCGTGACTGCACGGTGGGGCTGGACAGTTTCCCAGAGAGGAGAGTGTTGTAGATAAGAGAGGAGGAATGGTGTTGGCCAAGTCCGTAGACTTCCTGCCATGAGAGCAGGTAGTCGTGAACCTCTGGCTCCTGACTCCGTGGATGCTGATGCCCCTCATCAAGTCAGAGAAGTTGGGGAGAGGGCGCGCTCCAGGTGAGGGGTGAGTGCAGCTGTCCCCTAAGCAGTGACTCCCACACTGTGGCCCGGGACCTTAGGATTTAGGGATTTGAGAGGTGTCACCCTCTACAAGAGAAAAAACCATGGACGTGAACGTGACAGCTTTGGGACAGGGTACTGAGTAAGTCAGGAAGAACCCTGGATGGCATGCTAGGAGTAGTAAAAGTTAAGCAGCAGATAAGAGTGGAAGCTGGGCAGATGAGTGAGATAGGTAACTGACCTACTGAGAGATCAGGGTAAGTGTTCTGGTTTTTTGTTTGTTTGTTTGTTTGTTTGTTTGTTTTGAAAGGAGAGTGAGTTAATTGTTCCAAGTTTCTTCTTGGGAAAGTTGCTTGTGTTCTTGAAGGCAATTTTTATCTTCTACCTCCAGGCAGGGAGCTGATGGACTTTTTGTGTGTGAAGTTTCTTCAAAAGTTCATAGATTCCTAGCTATTAGCATTACCAAACACTTAATCCTATCTATATGATCACTTTAATACTTGAAGTGCTATTTTTACCACCCAGCTTAAGGGGATTTGGCATCAAAAGTGGAATTAAATGACAAAGTTTTTTTTTTTAAAGATTTATTTATTTGTTTGAAAGTCAGAGTTACACACAAAAAAAGGAGAGACAGATAAAGAGAGAGGTCTTCCATCTGCTGGTTCACTCTCCAGTTGGCTGCAATGGCCAGAGCTGTGCAGATTCGAAGCCAGGAGCCAGGAGCTTCTTCCAGGTCTCCCACGTGGGTGCAGGGGCCCAAGGACTTGGGCTATCTTCTACTGCTTTCCCAGGCCATAGCAGAGAGCTGGATTGGAAGTGGAACAGCCAGGACTCAAACTGGTGGCGGCTTTACCCGCTATAACACAGCACCGGCCCCAGAAGTTTTTTTCAAATTTGAAATGTATGTATATAAAGTGTTTATGGAAAATGTGTAGCATGAAAAAGCTTCACATGGATTTCAACAATGTTTTGCCCCAAAACAAACTTATTAGTTCTTTTTTTTTTTAAGATTTTATTTATTGGAGACAGTGAGAGGGAGACAGAGAGAAAGGTCTTCCTTCCGTCGGTTCACTCCCCAAATGGCCTCAATGACTGGAGCTGTGCCAACCCGAAGCCAGGAGTCAGGTGCTTCCTCCTGGTCTCCCACGCGGGTGCAGGTGCCCAAGCACTTGGGCCATCCTCCACCGCCTTCCCAGGCCACAGCAGAGAGCTGGATTGAAAGAGGGGCAGCCAGAACTAGAACCGGCGCCCATATGGGATACCGGTGCTGCAGGCTGAAGAACAACTACTGTGCCAGGGTGCCAGCCCCAACTTATTAGTGTTTCAAGTGCTGTCATGTTACAGAGCTAAGAGGTGAAGTTGCCCAGCAGGGGAGACTCTCCTGTAGAGCCTGGCCCAAACAGGCAGTTGCAATGGAGTGCAGCATTAGCATCACCTGGGCGCTTGTTGGAACCGCCCACCCCAATCTGACGAATGGAAATCTGCAATTTTAGACCCCCAGGTGATCACGTATGAGGAACAGGGTCCTGAGGAATGGAATTTGTGGCTTTTAAGAGTTGAAAGGCAGAGGGACCCAATGTTATAGCAAATGACTGAAAAACATTTTAACTGTTTTGTGTAATAGGAACATCAAAACATTAACCTTATAACCTTCCTATAATCACCAAATGAATAAGCTCTGTACAGACTTCCTGGGTGACATGATCAGTTACAACAATTAATTACTTTGATTTCTGTGTGCTTGGAAATAAAGTGCTATATCTGCCTCACACAAGAAGCTACTGAGTTCTTGTTAAACAAAACATTATTTTAATGGTCCGATTTCTGATAAGTGGTACTGACCAATTTTTTTAAATTTAGATATTTATTCATTTTATTTGAAAGGCAGAGAGAGAAAGATCTTCCATCCACTGGTTCATTCCTCAAATGTCCGCAACAGCCAGGGCTGGGCCAGGATTAGAACAGGAGTCTAGAACTGCAGTCTTTCATGGTGGAGGAACCCAAGTGCCTGCGCCATCACCTGCTGCTCCCAGGATGTGCACTGGTAAGAGCTGGACCTGAATGACACAGGATGCCATCCTTCCTAGTGGTAAACTCAGCCATGTGCCCAACGTCTGCCCCTCAAATGGGCTCACAGCTAAGTATTAACTAGTGAGGGTGCCAACAGTGAGCATTTCTTCCATGTGTTAAGTCTACCTCTCATGCAGCTGATGACAGCATAAGACTTACTCTTAAAATATAAATGGTTCATTGGCCAATTTCTACTGTGAACCTATATTTCAATCATGCAAGAAACAATCCTTTTTGTGAACACTGTGGAGTCCCAGCAAACGTCTGACCAGTGGCTGGTCTTCTCAGCATCTGTCGGTGACACTCCAGGACCCGCAGGTGTGGGGCTGAGCATCCCAGCGGTTCAGGAAGCCCACTGCACCCCATGCTTCCAGGGTATTTGTGCTAAGTGTTGAGTACTGATCTGTTTCCTTACAGTACTGCTTACAGAAAGGGCACTGTTTTTCTCAGAACCTGGAAGTTGCGAACACTGAACTTGTAAAGTTCAATGTACAATTCAAAGAGCCTTGAAGATGAGATATTACAGTAATTACCATAGAGTAATATTTTAAAAGTAACTAAGGTTTTATTTGATATATTAACCAGAAAAGTATTCTGAATTGCTGGCATTTTGCATGCTGGATATAAATAATCTTTATCCTGCTGTATGCTTGCAAATAGGAGAATAATGACAATATATCTAGCCAAGGTCTACTATTTTAGAAAGAATGAAAGTTAATGTTTATGTCATTTAGTTACTGGTTTCACATACAAAAGTTCTTTAATAATTTTGTGGAAAATGGAATAAAAAAGATTGGTATAATCTTTTTTTTGATTTGTACAAAAATTTCAAAAGAATGCATAGTTTTTCATAATATGCATTTTAATGAACTGTTTGAAGACTCCTCATATGCTGGCTTCCAGAACTTGTATTTTAACTCCATTTTCCACAAATTTTTCGAAGTACCCTTGTAATTTAGAGAATATGTTACTTACAGATGGCAATTACTTGTAAAGAAAGCCCTTAAATGTCACGGGAGAAGTCACTTGAGAAGAAAGCCATCCCTTAGTGGGTCATCTTCTGTTATGAGGCCTGCGGTCCCCGTGCAGTGGGCATGTCCCAACACTTCCACTATAACAGCTTTAAAGTCACCACCCGTGGCTTGCTGAAGAATGGACAGTGAAAGGAGCCTATTATCAAAATGTTGCATCCACACGTGTCTGCTCTAAAAGTTGTACTTTTGATTTCATCATGTTAAAGAAAACCCAGGAGTTAATCCTATGGGCAAAGGCAGGTTGGAAGGAGAAGGACCCGGCCAGACTTATGCTTTAGTGGGGGCAGACTGGAGAGAAGTGCAGGAGACCAAAAACCCGCTGCGAGATCACCTTAATTCCTCAGTTGAAGGCAGTCATTAGGGTAGTTTTCATGTGTGGGCAGTAAGGAACTGGAGTAAGTTACACAACTACAGAGTTTTCTAGTATGGAAGTTCCTCTAACTGATGCCGTTACCCAAGCTAAGGAATGAGAGAGGAGGAAGACAGAGTGTTTTAGGAAGGCAGAACATCTAATGCGTTGAGTTTGAGATACTTCTGGGCCATTTAGAGATGAATAAAGCCAACAGCTGGGAATAAGACCGTTAGATTCGGAGAGAGAGAGGGGTGGGCGGGGTGGGTGGGGTGGGCATCCCATATTCAGGTCCAGATCTGGGAGTGGGCAGCAGGTGTTGGAGAACTGGAAGTCTAGGAAGTGAACAAAACTGCCCAAAGGCAAACATTGTAGCTGGGAAGGAAGCTAAGGATGAAATGTTAGAGACGGTGAGATACACAGATGCGGAGAGAACGCTGGGCTGGGATGGAGACTGAGGCAGCCCGAAGAGCCAGACAGAGGGAAGCAGGCATGGTGAGGGTGCAAGGGCTCTTCAAAGAGTTCACGGAAAGAGTATCTCATGGAAAAGTCATGCATGGACTTCAAAAATTTCTTACACCAAAACAAACATATTTTATCTAATTCCATTTTCCATAAAGTTTCTGAAGGCCTTCATATTCTGGCAAACATAATTCATAATTATAGAATCAATAACTGCAAGTTATTATCTCATTTTTAAAGAATAACTGAAGGTAATGTCAAATTTGACATTTTCATGAAATCCTTATTAGAAAGCTGCTATAACACAAAGCCTCATGGGGTTTCTGCTTTGGCTGACAGCAATACTGTAGTTCAATACAGTGTTGGTCTAAGAGACTCATGTTCCTGGCCTGGCTCTGCTGCCCACTAGCTAACCTCTGCCACCTTACCTGACCCCTCTGATTCTCCATTAAAAATGCTACTAGCGGCCGGCGCTGCGGCTCACTAGGCTAATCCTCTGCCCAGCGGCGCCAGCACACTGGGTTCTAGTCCTGGTCGGGGCGCCGGATTCTGTCCCGGTTGCCCCTCTTCCAGGCCAGCTCTCTGCTGTGGCCCGGGAGTGCAGTGGAGGATGGCCCAAGTGCTTGGGCCCTGCACCTGCATGGGAGACCAGGAGAAGCACCTGGCTCCTGCCTTTGGATCAGCGTGGTGGGCCAGCCACAGCACACTGGCTGCGGTGGCCAATGGAGGGTGAACCAATGGCAAAGGAAGACCTTTCTCTCTGTCTCTCTCTCTCACTGTCCACTCTGCCTGTAAAAGAAAAAAATGCTACTAGCAGCGTTGATGTAGGATTGTTCTAAGGAGTATGAGATTCAATGTGTATAAAGCACTTAGCTTGGAAACTGACACTCAATGAAGTACATAAAAATGTAGATTATTATTTTATCTTCAATCTCAGGTTTTGCAGAACCATGTGCCCCAAGTTTTTTTTTTATACAGTATATAATGGTTTGGTATATTGTAAGATTATATGATATGGGGATCCCTAACTCAAAGAAAATTCAATATTCAGAGAAAGTAAACCTTAAGGAGCCAGCATGGTGGTGTAGGGGGTAAAGCCACCACCTTCAATGCCAACATCCCATATGGGCACTGATTAGAGTCCTGGCTGCTCCAGTTCCGATCCAGCTCTCTGCTCTGGCCAGAAGATGGCCCAAGTCCCTGGGCCCCTGCACCTACGTGGGAGACCCAGAAGAGACTCCTGGCTCCTGGCTTTGGATTGTCTCAGCTCCAGCCATTATGGCCATTTAAGAAGTGAGCCAGCAGATGGAAGACCTCTCTCTCTCTCTCTCTCTCACTCTCTCTTTCTGCCTCTTCTTCTGCCTCTGTGAAACTCTGCCTTTCAAATAAATAAATAAATAAATAAATCTTTTTAAAAAAGCTGTAAAAGGACAGATTGTTGGCAATGTTAAAGTGTAGATTTCTAAGTGTAAATTATTTAATTCCACAGTAGTTTTCATTTACTATGAGTAGATTTATTTACTATTTTATTTGCTATGAGTACATGCATTGGGTAGCTCTGTTGGCACATTTAAAACATGATTCCATTACAAAAGTTCTACCTTCTACAACTGTTCAGAGCTTTCACATCCTACCATGTAAAATGAAATATTCATATAGGATGAAACAAAATTAAAAAAAAAAAAAAAGCAAAAACCCAAACCCTAATTTAGTGGTTCTCAAACCTTGTGGTCTCAAGAGCACCTTCTACCTTAAGATGTGAGGACTCGTACGAGTTCTTGTTATGAAGGAACTGCAGGGGCGGGCACTTAGCCAACAGTTAAGACGCTCTGTCCCACACCAGAGAGCCTGTTTGATCTGGCTCCTGGTTCCTTCTTCCTGCTAATGCAGACCCAGGGAGGCAGTGGTAATGGCTCGAGTAATTAGGTTCCTGCCCTGCACGTGGACAACCTGGATTGCATTCCTGGTTCCTGGCTTTAGTCCCAGCCTAGCTGGCTGTCACCTGGGGATTGAACCAGTGCATAGGAGTGCTCTCTCTCTCTCTCTGCCTCTCAAATTAAAAAAAAAAAAAAAAAAGGCAAGAATCAAAATCAAGAGAAAATATTTTGCATGCTTTGGAAAAATATGTTCTGTATGAAAAGTATATTTTATCCTAGCTTCTTTCAAGGCCATTTCCGTTAGAATCTCTCCTAAGTGTCCTTTCTGTCTGGTTTTCCTTGCCTAATGCAACAGGAACCTCCTAAACACTAACTCTCCAATTTGCGTGTTCAACTCCCCAGTTTGCCCCGGCAAAGAAAAGGCAGGAAGAGCTCGATGAAGTCGAATGCAAATCTAAATGCAGGCGAGTCCGCAGGGCGCAGGGCGCAGGCCGAGCGCGGCTGGGAGACCCGGTCTGGGTCAAGTTCCCCGCCGCTTGCGCTCAGAGCCGGGGAGCTATGCGCTTGGCCTCTCCGCGCCGCCTCTTTCTCCCCAGCCTGCAACGGGCAGAAGGCCCGGTCTCGGCCTAGGGACGCCCTCCTTCTGGGCGCAGAGTTCCCGCTGGGCACCACCACCCAGAGGCACCCCACGGCCTCTCCACCCACTGCAAAGGGCTGCTCCAGTGCGCGGGCCGCCACCGAGGAGCCCAGGCTGGCGGGGCCGGTGCAGAGCTCCGCTGCCACCAGCTCTGCAGTCCAGGAGCCCAAGGCCATCTTGCCGCTCCGGCCAGCCCCAGAGAGGCCGCTGCAGAGGACAGCAGTTGCCACGGGCAACGTGGACGCCGCGGTTCCTCCGGCGCCCCCTGGCGGTGGGCACCTGTGTATACGCCTTGGTTCACCAAAGATTTCATATGGAAATGTGAATGATGGCAACAGTAAAAACAGGTGTTGGGGGTTGGGGTTGTGGGACAGTGGGATAAGCCACCGCCTGAGAAGCCAGCATCCCACGTGAGAGCAATGCTTAGAGTTCTGGCTGCTTGCTTCTGACCCAGCTGCCTGCTGATATGTCCTTGGGTTCTTGCACCCATGTCAGATACCAGGATGGAGCTCCAGGCTCATGGCTTCAGCCTGCCCCAGCCCCAGCCATTGCAGTCACTTGAGAAATGAACCAGTGGACAGATGGTGTCTCTTTCTCTGTCTCTCCCTTTCTTTCTGTCTCCTTAAAAGAAGTCTTTAAGAGACAATTGCTCAATGCCTTTATGTCCCAGGCAACCTTCTGAACACAGAACCTGCTGGCCTCATCCCTAGACCTCGTCCTCATTCTTGAGGTAGGTGCTATTGTCCAATTTGCCAGTGAGGATCCTGAGCTATGCCCTGAAGCATTGTGCCTCAGAGGGACCGTGGTGCATCAGACAGAGTTCTGGAATCCAAACCTCCTTCACAGGGAGTCTGATCCTGGCCTTGGACACCACCTGCAGGCACCCACCCCTCTTCACCCTTTATTTTCTGCATTTGTCTGATTGGTATCCAAATCTGTTCCTGCTCTTCTATGTGGAAAGAGCAAGAAACCTGTAGACTACATTTCCCAAACACCCTCACCAGCTGGTTTACTGCTGTGTAATATTTCATAGTGATACATACCATAATTTCTTTATCCAGTTATCAGTTGATGGACATCTGGACTGATTCTATCTTTAGCTATTGTGAATTGAGCTGCAATAAACATGGAGGTGCAGATCGCTCTCTCATATACTAATTTCATTTCCTTTGGGTAAATTCCCAGGAGTGGGATGCCTGGGTCATATGGTAGGTCTATATTCAGATTTCTGAGTTATCTCCATACTGTCTTCCACAGTGGTTGTACCAGTGTGCATTCCCACCGACAGTGGATCAAGGTACCTTTTCCCCCAAATCCTTGCCAGCATTTGTTGTTTGTTGCTTTCTGTATGAGAGCCATTCTAACTGGGGTGAGGTAAAACTTCACTGGGGTTTTGATTTGCATTTTACTGAATGCTAATGATCCTGAGCATTTTTTCATCTGTGTGTTGCCATTTTAATTTCCTCTTTTGAAAAATGTTTGTTCAAGTCCTTTGCCCATTTCTTAACTGTATTGTTTTTTAAAAATATTTTATTTATTTATTTGAGAGGTAGAGTCACAGACAGAGGGAGAGACAGAGAGAAAGACTTCCTTCCACTGGTTCACTCCCTAAATGATGTCAACAGTCAGAGCTGCGCCAATCTGAAGCCAGGAGCCAGGAGTTTCTTCCAGGTCTCTCACATGGGTGCAAGGGCCCAAGGACTTGGGCCATCAAGGGCCCAAGGACTTGGGCCATCTTCTACTGCTTTCCCAGGCCACAGCAGGGAGCTGGATTGGAAGAGGAGCAGCTGGGATTAGAACTGGCGCCCATATGGAATCCTGGCACTTCAGGCCAGGGCTTTAACCAGCTGCGCCACAGCGCTGGCCCCTCTTTGTTTTGTTGTTGTTGAGATTCTTGAGCTCTTTGCAGATTCTGGATATTAACCCTTTATCACTTCATAGTTCACAAATATTTTTCCCCCAGTCTGTCAGTTGTTTCTTCAGTTTGCTGAGTATTTCTTTTGCAGTGCAAAAGCTTCTCAATTTGATGCTATCCCATTTGTCAATTTTGGCTTTGATTGTCTGTGCTTCTGGGATTTTTTTCAAAAAAGTCTTACCTATGCCAGTGTCTTGCAGGGTCTTCCCAATGTTCTCTTAGTAATATGACGGTATTGGGCCATAGATGTAGGTCTTTGATCCCTTTTGAGTGGATCTTTGTGTGAGGTGGAAGGTAGGGGTCTTGCTTCATACTTCTTCTGCATGTGGAACCCAGTTTTCTCAACATCACTTGTTGAAGAGACTGTCCTTGCTCCAGGGACTTATTTTAGCTCCTTTGTCAAAGATAAGTTGATTGTAGATGCGGGGATTAGTTTCTGGAATTCTTATTCTGTTCCATTGGCCTACCCATCGGTTTTTTTGTTTTGTTTTGTTTTTGCCAGTACCAGGCCATTTTGATTATAACTATCTTGTATGTCTTGTATGTCTTTAAATCTGGTATTGTGATGCCTCCAGCTTTGTTTTTGTTGTGTAGGACTGCTTTAGCTATTCTGGGTCTCCTTTGTTTCCATATGAATTTCAGCATCGTTTTTTCTAGATGGGAGAAGAGTGTCTTTGGTATTTTGATTGGAATCACATTGAATCTATAAGTTGCTTTAGTAATATGGACATTTTGATGATATGGATTCTTCCAGTTACATGAACATGGAAGATTTTCCCATTTTTTTGTGTGCCTTCTTCTATTTCTTCCTTTGATGTTTTCATCCTAGAGATTTCTGACACCCTTGGTTAAATTTATCCCAAGCTATTTAATTTTTATTGTAGCTGCAAGGAATGGGATTGATCTTAGAACTTCTTTTTGCAGGCTTGTCCTGCCGGGATGGTGGGGCGACGGCGTTCTTCAACAAGAAGCACCGAGACAAGTTTCGGTGAACATGTCCGTTTATTAATGATCAAGGGTAAGCTTTGAAAGGGCAGGCCCCGTCTGTGCACAAAAGTGTAGTCCAGGTTGTAGTTGATGATGACATTGCTTTTGCTGCTATTTTTTTTTGGGGGGGGGGGGACAGGCAGAGTGGACAGTGAGAGAGAGAGGCAGAGAGAAAGGTCTTCCTTTTCAGTTGGTTCACCCCCCAGTGGCCGCTGTGGCTGGTGCGCTGCGGCTGGCACACCACGCTGATCCGAAGCCAGGAGCCAGGTACTTCTCCTGGTCTCCCATGGGGTGCAGGGCCCAAGGACCTGGGCCATCCTCCACTGCCCTCCTGGGCCGTATCAGAGAACTGGCCTGGAAGAGGAGCAACCGGGACAGAATCTGGCGCCCCAACCGGGACTAGAACCAGGGGTGCCGGCGCAGCAAGCGGAGGGTTAGCCTAGTGAGCTGTGGTGCCGGCCTCTTGCTGCTACTTCTTTGCATAAACAGTGCTTCCTGGGAAAGCCTAAACGCCTTGGGTGTGTTTCTAGCCCTGGGGTTAGACTGAGCCAAACTCCCTCTCATTGCGTATGCCCAGTTTCTTGGGCTCTGCAATGGCTCAGTACTGGCTATGCTGAGATCCCTCTGGGAAATGAGAGCTCCCAGAATGAGCCTCTGTTTTCTTCATTCCTGGCTGTGTCAGTGCCAAGTACATGGCCACACACAGATGTGCTCTGCGCTTCCTCGGGGTGCCTGCTTTCCTTGATGGCATAACCCCATGCAGTGTGTGCATCCATCTGTTTGCTTCTCTAACCATCTAGCACTACCTAGGGAACATGACCTTGCTGCCATTTCACCACAAATCACCACATGAGGAAGTCACTGTGTTTATAACAGCACCTGATTCAGAGGCTTCCTTTACAAGTTTCTCTCTTGAATATTTGTTTTTACCCATCACCAGCAATTTCTTCGGAGTAAACAGATTTGGAACAAAAACTGGTTGCATCATTTGCTAGTGGTTCTAGACTGGCTTAATTAACTGGTCAACCTCGTGGTCTCCACTCTTCACCTCTCAAATGAGATTGTAGCGTTCTGGGATGCAAACACACTTATCACAGAGCACATGCTAAGTGCAAGTGTGCCCTATCTTTTCATTCTACTAAGTGGGAACTTAAAAGCATTTCTTCTGAAAGAAGATGCCACTGTCCTTTAGGCCATCCTGAGCTGTCTTTAAACTTCTTGTCATTCTTCTCTTAATGAAAATGACTGTAATTAAACCAGCAGTTGCTATCCCAGAGGTGGGAAACTAGCCTCATGCCCACACTATTTCTACTGCATGGCAAGGAAGGCTCTTAGCACAAAAGACAAGGAGGCTGCCACGGCACCAGAGAGAGGCATGGCCCACGTCAGCAGCAGACTCATTGGTAAAGATGCTTGCAGCATGCCCGCTGTGTGCTGGGCATTTTTGTAAGCACCAGGTCTATACAGAGGCCTCTAAGTGGAATCCAGGAGGAAGAGACCGGAACGTGGAGGGGGAAAGAGACTTCTCTTGGTATTCTCTAGGCAAAGCAAGACAGAGGCAATACCAAGAGAGCAAAGAGGAAGGAGGAAGAGGAGAGAGAGAAGAGGGGAGAATCCGCAGATAACAGCTTCCTGACCCTTGGCATCCTCCTCACCTACACCCCTCCCCATGCCAGGGTCCTTGGGCAATTTTGTTCCCTAAATGTTCGCCTTCTGTAATGATGCATCAGTAGGCACTGGGAGTCATCGTGTGCCAAGTGGTCTAACAAGCCCTTTGACTAGACGCTAGATGCTGCCCTTGGTCTCCAGAGAAATGGCCTCGAGGTGGGAAAAGCAGGTTTGAAGCACAGCTTACAACCAGGCACGAGTTCCCGTAAAGAGTAGCACCACAACTACTGCCCGCACCGGTAAGGCACTCCGCATGTGGCAAATGCCCATGCTGCCATGGCATTGTCAGCACTTCCTGCGGCAACTGTTGTAGTTATCATATGTTTAATAAAACTACACCAAAGTGAGAGAGTCAATGACCTTTGGCTTCCCAGCAGCCCAGAGAGACAAAGTCTAGGGCACTGCACATTGTGCCAGAGCTGCCCTGTGGCTGTGCAGCAGGGACGGGGGTTGGGGCTGGAGAGGACTTGGGTGCACTTGGGCACTGCGTGGGGCATCAGGGGAGCCATGGCAGTGTGGCCGTGTGCATGAGGCACAAGGGGAGGACATGCCGGAGCTCAGCCAGAAATGCAGGGCATGACTTCACCGCACAGGGTCTCGGCTTCCTAACAAAGGGGCTGCATTTTCTGTTGCAGTCCACACGCTTGTGGGGATGCTGGTGGAGAACAGACCCAGCTGCTTCCTGCTAGCATCTGCTTTGCAGCTCAGTTCACGTCTGCCTAAGGTGACAATTTTTGGTAGGACAGATATCAGTTATAGAGAGTTGGATTTGCGGTTCCTTCGATAGCTCAGTTGGTAGAGCGGAGAGTAAGATTTTTTCAAGATAATCAAAAATTGAATTGAGCCTGCAACAGCGAATGGCACATTTAGCAAAAATAATCTTATTTTGTTATTGTTATCTTTTTTTAAAAAAAAGATTTATTTATTTATTTGAAAGGCAGAGTAACAGAGAGGCAGAGGCAGAGAGAAAGAGAGAAAGAGAGAGAGACTGAGAGGTCTTCCATCTGCTGATTCACTCCCCAGATGGTTGCAACGGCCAAAGTTGAGCCAATCTGAAGCCAGGAGCCAGGAGCTTCTTCCAGGTCTCCATGCAGGTGCAGGGGCCCAAGTACATCTGCAACTGCTTTCCCAGGCCATAGCAGAGAGCTGGATCAGAAGTGAAGCAGCTGGGACTTGACCGGTGCCCATATGGGATGCCGGCACAGGAGGCGGCAGCTTTACTCGCTACGCCACAGTGCTGGTCTCTATTATTTATTTATTTATTTATTATTTTTTTTGACAGGCAGAGTGGACAGTGAGAGAGAGAGAGAGAGACAGAGAGAAAAGTCTTCCTTTGCCGTTGGTTCACCCCCCAATGGCCGCTGCAGCTGGGGCGCTGCGGCCGGCGCACCACACTGATCCGAAGCCAAGAGCCAGGTGCTTCTCCTGGTCTCTCATGCGGGTGCAGGACCCAAGGACCTGGGCTATCCTCCACTGCACTCCCGGGCCACAGCAGAGAGCTGGACTGGAAGAGGAGCAACCGGGACAGAATCCGGCGCCCTGACTGGGATTAGAATCTGGTGTGCCGGCGCCGCAGGCAGAGGATTAGCCTGTTGAGCCACGGTGCCAACTTCTATTATTTATTTTAAAAATTACTTATTTATTTCTAGTTGTTTGAAAGGCAGAGAGACAGAGAGAGAGAGAGAGAGAGAGAGAGAGGAATAGAGGGAGAGAGAGAGAGAGATCAATCATCCATTCACTGGTTCGCTTCCCAAATGCCTGCATCAGCTGGGGTTGGGCCAGATCAAAGCCAGGGACTTGTAAGTCACCTGAATTTCTAGGTCACAGTAGGAGACCCAAGTCCCTGAGCCACCACCTGCTGCCTCCGAGGGTGCGCATTACCTGGGAACTGGAAGCAAAGCAGCCACGTCACTGGGGCTGTGGCATCCCAAGCACTGTCTGAACTGCTGCACCAAGTACCCACCCTGAACCATGGCTTCCTGAACAAAGGAGATAACACTACTGGTAGCATGCTTACTTCCATCCAAGCCAAGGAAGTACATTTTATTAGGTTCCGATTTTGGAATAAATAAATAACATATTTAGACCTGAGATAATGTTGCAGAATTTGATGACCAGCACTGTAGGGAAACTGAGGCACTGGGCCCTCAGAGCAGACGGGGCGTGGTGGCTCTCGGGTGCAGGACGCGGCCTCCTCAATCTGCCAGGATGGACGCCCCTGCTGTCTGTCTCTGCTCCATATTGAGAGTTCTCACCACAAGCAAATCAGAACCTGCAAAACACGCGACAGCAGGCTCTGACTAGGAGCAGTCACGGCCTCACTGGGTGGGGATCTCCAGGGGAGGGTGGGGTGGTGCAATAAAGCAGTGTGGAATGGGAATCGTCTCTGCGGGTACAGAGTTCTTCCTCACGTGATGAAAATATTTTGAGTTAGATGGAAGGGATGGTTGCGCTGCTTTGTGAATGGACTACAAATCACAGGATGGTACACTTTTAGAAAAGATACATTGTCTCAATTTTCACACTATGCAATGAAAAATAAATGAGAGCAAGAGATAACATGTGATACAGATACTACACTCTGTGCTTTATTTGCTTCTTGCAACCTGTGGAGACATTGTCCACCCAAATGAGAGTCTGCTGCAGTCTCAAGAGAACCAGCTACCCCTACCACCACTGGCTTGCATTTGGCAAAGTCAGGCTGGAGGAGTGGACACGCTTTGTTGGTGGATGAGGGAGAAGGACGTGCTGATGAGAGGTTGTAGGGTGCTTGGGGGAGCTGATGGCTAGCTGATCAGAAAGAGGGCATCCTCGGGTAGTGGGAGAGGTGCCTACTTGGAGCTGGCCTGCAGGTCCTACATTGAAGGGAGAAGAGCAGAGCTGCAGGAAGCTCTCAGCAGGGACACGAGGAGGGCGGTGGCTGCAAGGGTGTGGGAGCCTCTGCAGAGAGCGGAGGCCTGGACCCGACCAGATCCCCCCGAAATCTCCTTTGTGGTTTTCAGTCAGTCGTACACCATTCGTGGATAACCTGTTTCAGTGTCTTATTGACAAAAACGACTGCTATTTTAACTTCACCTCATGTAATCAATAACAGTAGTAATAATTAGTGTTAACAGTGACAAAAATAACATAATTTATGTAAATATTCATATTTGTAGAGTCTATATATATATTCTGAATAAATTAATATATTTATGCTACATATTCTTCATTTTCTATGCCTTTGTAAATTTATGTATTTACATATTTTATGTAAATAAATTATAGTACTTATGATACTACTGTTATAACTTTCAGATTCTGTCACACACCTGACCCCTTACTTCTCACCTCCTACCCTGCACCCAATTCACCAGTGTCCACCTTCAGCCCTCCAGCACCCTCCACAGGACAGCAGGGCCAGGGCAAGGCATGAGGGACATCTGGTCGACCTCGTGCAATGGTGTCAGACGTGAACGGCAGAGGGCGCACAACAACTGATGCTAACTTGCACTGCGCAGTTCTGGGTTGCTGGCAGCATGGGTGATTCGCCAGCTGTTCCAGGCAGTTTCTGGGCAGGTGGGCTCTCCAGCATCCTACCAGCCCCGTGTCTCCTACGAGCTCTTGCCACCACCGCACCCCCACACTAGGAGACACTGGCAGCCGCGGGGGTGGGCAGGCTGTGAAAGGGCAACCATGGAAGCCCTGGTGGAAAACATGGCCGAGGGGCCAGTGTTCTGGCAGGTTAGGCCACCGCTTGGCTCGGGCATCTCTTATTCAAGTCCCTGCAGCTCTGCTTCCGATCCGGCAGCCTTTAATGCCTGGGACAAGAGCCATGATGGCAGGGTCTCTGCCCCCGACGGGGGACGCCCCATGGGGTTCAGGGCTCCTGCCATTCTCCCGGCCTTAGCCATTGAGGGAGTGGACCAGTGGGTGGAAGAAGCTCTCTCTCTGTCTCTCCCTTTCTCTCTCCTTCTCTGTCATCTGCCTTTCAAGTAAAAATAAATCTTTAAAAAAAGAAAGCACGGATGAATCTTTAGCCTCTTTTCCAAGTCAGCAGAAGACACAACAGAAACCACTGTCAGATCTGACCACATAGTTTAAATAAAATACACACGCAAAGCTAAAAGATGGGAAAGGGGCACATTTGTCCAAAGGTGTGTGAGGCGACAATGTTTATTTCCACTTTATTCATCATAACAGTGAAGGGGAGGCATTCATTGAGAGGCCAGGTTAGGCAAATCCCAATACATCCACGCAACAGAGTACTAAGAATTCGTGGTTGGTTCTCCACCACAAATAAATGTACATGATGAAATGGTCACTAAAAAAGTAAATTACAGAAGGTCCCTTGGTGTAAAACTAAATATATATGTTTATCCATCTTCTACTGCTTTCCCAGGCCACAGCAGAGAGCTGGACTAGAAGAGGAGCAGCCAGGACTTGAACTGGCGTCCATATGGGATGCTGACGCGGGTGACGCATGCCGGGGCTTTAACCCACTGCGCCACAGCGCCGGCCCAGGAACATTAATCTGACACTGGATGTTGTGTCAGAGCAAGAGCAGTCCAGCGCAGCTGTGTTAATATCACACATTTACGTTGGCCATGAAGCATAAAAATGGTGACGCGTGATCACCCAAAGTGGAATATTGGGCCAGCGTTGGCGACGTGCACAGAGGTGGATCTCGCATCGCCTGTGCGGGTGTTCGGCGAGGAGTAGAGGAAGGAGCGCTCCACACACGCCTCAGCGTGGGGTCTGCAGCCTCGGCTGCTTCGAGAACGACGCGCTGTCTTCCAGAGGTGGACTTTATCTACCTGCTGCCCGGGGAAATGCACCTCTGACCGCTCCCCGCGCACCCAGAAGCTGGCGGACGCGGGCCGGAGAGCAGCGTGGTTGGCAGGCAGCTGTCCGAGTCCCTTCATGCAGAAGCCAGCAGAAGCCAGACTGCCCTGCGCTCTGTGCGTGTGCACCGTGGGGGCGTGGGGCAGAGGACCGGGACAGTCCTGGCCTGGGAGGAAATCCCGGCAAGTGCGCACATCGCCCCACAGACACCCAACGGGGCAGAATCCGAGACCAGTGACCCCAGTGTCCTCGTGACCCTGCGGGAAGGGGGAGCTGACCAGCGGGGAGCCGTGGCCAGTGACAACAGAGCCAACACCCCCACCTTTCCTGAGGCGCTCCGCAGGTGTGACCACTCCCTGGCATAGATATCCCACGGCTCCACAAGTGCTCCTAAGGGACAGCATGGCCGGTGCCGAGCTTCGCCCACGCACGACGAGCCGGTCACCGTCCTTTCGCTCCGTCTCTACCCCCAACACCTGGCCTGGAGCAGAACTCCCACCTGCCTCCTCCTCCTCACTGAAGACAGAAATGCCCCAGAACTGGGGGGCCGAGGAGGAGAGGTCTCGGTCAGCCCCCAGCAGCCAGGCATTCTTGGGAGCACGGCAGAGGGGCCCACTGGCCCAGCACCACCGGTCTGAGTGCTGGCTCCCTGTCTGGCATGCGCCGCCATGGCCAGGTTCTAGTTGAAGCTGAACACGGCAGATGGAAATTTCCCTCCCTAGGCACACTTTGCCGAGGTCACTTTGTCGCTGCTTTGTGCAGAAACCCACCCTGCTGCCCTAGCTATGTGCAGAGAGCCCCTGGCCCTGTCCAGCCCCTGGAGGGCCACCAAATGCCCACTGACACTGCCACCGGCCCCAGGGCTTCTGTGACAAGCGGCAGGCTGGTCAGTACCAGCTGGTGCCCCTAACCCCCGCTACCCCAACCCCTTCCGACGACTTGGCGGGTTTTTGCCAGGATGGGACCCTGCAGAGATGGGCGTATCTGATGTTTGATGACTCCGCCCTGGGCTGGGAAAACCACGCCCCACACTCGGTTCTCCAGAAAGGCCTGAGCCAAGCACTCGGGCCCCGAACCAGCTAAAAATGCCTTCCGCGTCCACAGAACGCCATCAGCACACACGCCTCTCGCTCAGAGACAGCAGCTGAGGCGGGGTTGACCGCAGAATTTGGGTTCCTAGGGCAGGTGGGCGGGATTACGGGGTCGGCAGGGGAAGAATGGGGTTTCTGCCACAGGCTGTCGTCTGTGGGGTGGGGTTGGCACCCTCCCAGGAAGGTTCTGGGCAGATCTGGCTAGCTCGTAGGGGCCGGAGCAGGGAGCTGGCTAGCTCATAGGGGCCGGAGCAGGGCACGAGGTGTTTTGTCTCCCGGAGCTCTTGGCAGGGAACTGCGTGTGCTGGTCCCGTCTCGGCTGGCACGCCCCCTGCTGGTTCGGCCTGCAGTGAGCGGCTGCCCAGCCCGGCCTGGAAACTGGGATAAGAGGCATCCCGCTCTCCTCCAGGTGGGGGTGCCCCTGCCCACCTGGGAATAAACCGGAAGCTGGGTCTTTGTTGCCGCGGGATTTGTTGGAAGTCCCAGCGGTGTCAGAGGGTCTGGCCTCTTGTTTAAAGATCTTCTTCCTGGGCGGAAAAGGAAGAGGAGAAACTCATTTTTACTCTGCTGCCTCCAGGAACAGGGGACTGAATGGGAAGCCTTCTCCGGGAGTTGTATGTTGTCATTAAAAGCAAACTGTTCCATTTCATTTTGCCTCAGTTTACCCACCAATAGAATGGGGCTGATACCACCTGCCTCACTGAAGGCACCAAAGTTCGAGTGAATGACTGGGTCAGGGTGCACCAGGCAACTCACGTGGCCCGCTCAGCTGTTAGGCTAGAGGGCCGCTCCCCCCCCCCCCCCCATGTCGTGGCCTGGTCGGAGATGCCCGCAGCGGTGGACTGGACATTCTCGCTTCTCCCAGCAGTGCCAGCTCGGGCTTCCGCTGTGAGTCAGCTCTGCACAACCTCACGCTCCCAGTGGCTCCTAGCACAGCGCTGAGTCCTGCCGAGGCCCAGAGTGTCAGACAGCCTCAGGGAGCCGCTTTTACGGCCCCACCTGCCAGGTTACTGCTTGCGTGTCTCGAGGGATGCCCAAGGTGGCTGGAACTTTGTCCTCAGGAACACGTTCTCCTGAAGACCCTGGAGCAGGGGTCTTAGGAGACATACGGCCCTGATGTATCTTCTGTGGAAGGGTGAGGTGTCCAGCAACGCCACAGCCTCCCTGGTCCCAGAGGTGGGGCACGTAGAAGGCTCCCTCCCTACAGCCGGAGCTCAGCGCAGCTCTGGGCGCCAGCTGGCGGGCCCTGGGTGATGCGGCTCCCGCTCAGTAACAGGAATACAGTGCACCCTGCAGCACAGCGCCACCATGAGGGCCGATTCCGGGAGCATGCGAAAGTTCTTTGCAGAAATCTGCGCCCATGCTGGTATAGCGGAGACCGTGCTGCCATTTAAGGAGCGTGTGGGCGTGGCTGTTGTATATTTGACACTTACGTAACATCTGGCAGCCAAGGTGACCGCTCAGACATTGGCCCCAGTGTATATTCCAGACCGCACTATGCTGCCCCAAACCAGAGAGACCACACTCGGTGGCATTATCTTTCTCATATGTAAATCTTTCTCCCAAGGGGACTTTTTAAAAAAGATTTATTTTGAAAGTTGAGTTACAGGGAGAAAGAAGAGAGAGAGAGAGAGAGAGAGAGATCTTGCATCTGCTGGTTCACTCCCCAGATGGCCACGATGGCCAGTGCTGGGCCAGACTAAAGCAAGGAGCCAGGAACTTCATCCGGGTCTCCCACATGGGTGGCAGGGGCCCAAGCACTTGGTCCACCTTCCACTGCCTTTCTTAGGGGAATTAGCAGAAAGCTGGATTGGAAGTGGAGCAGCCAGGACTCAAACCAGCACCCATATGGGATGCTGGCATCGCAGGGCAGCTTTACCTACTACACCACAATGCCAGCCCCCAAGGGTACTTTCCATACTGGATTTTAACCAGACTGTCCCTGAATGGCTTTCTCAAAGTAACAAATGATGCCAGCCACAAAGGAATAGAGAAACAGGTGGCAGTGAGGGCATGGCTGCGATAGGGAAGGGAGGGAGGTTGGGGGTGACGGATGACGAGGCGGCGCTCCCGCATTTGAACAGTTTGGCAAGTTCTGTAGAGTCCTGGAAAACAAAATAAGCATTAAACAACAAGTGCACACATAAAATAGCTTGCCTTTGTTTCAGCATTGTTGCCGAGCTGCCTCTGCTGTTATTCAGGTCCAGAACCATGTGGCCCGTGTCACTGATGATGGAAGCCACCCCCTTCCTGCTGTTAATTTCTTCTGTCCTACACACACTGGCAAGTTTAAATGCAGACAGATTCTGCCAGGGTGCAAGCTCTGAGCAGAGGAGTCCTGTTCCTGGCATCAAGAGGCCCAGCACAAGGACAAGCCCTGTTCTTACAGATGCGCAGGACCTGGCAGGCACCTCTGGAACACGTGAGGGTGACAGGACAGTTCCTGGTGTGGCCACCAGGGAGCGCTATAGAATGATAAAAATGAAATAGGGTAGCCTGATACACCCAAATCCGTTTGTTGAGAAAATATTATGGGACTTATTTTTGAACAGTTTATGAGAGGCTCACTACTTAAAACAAAAGGTGGCATACACAGTGTAGGCTCCTTGATACTTGTAACAGCTAAAATGGTACTAATCGAAACTGCTTTAGAGCTGAGAAAACTGAGCCGCGCAGTGTTGAACAGCAAGGCCATATAGGCTGGGTCCTTAGGGGTTAGAACTCATGGTGCTGTTGTCGTTAAGGATTTAGGAAGTTCCACGTGGCCTCGTTCATAGGGGCAGTATGCATGGTAGCCAAAGCATGGAAACAACCCTAGTATCCATCAAGAGAAGAATGAATAAGCAAAATAATGGCATTTACATATAGTGGAATGCTACGTATCCGTAAAGGAGTAATATTTTGGTACATGCTATTATATAGAGGGCTTTTTAAAACATTATGCTTAGCAAAATAAGCTAGACACACAAGGCTACATAGAATACACATATAAGGTACCTAGAACAAGCAAATTTGTAGAGAAGAAAATAGAAAAGGGGTTACCAGGGGCTAAAGAGGGGAGAAGGGGAGAGTTAATTGGTAATGGTTATAGCATTTGGGGTATATATACTGGTGGTGGTTATGCTACATTATGAATGCATTTAATATCACCACTTGCAAATTATTTTTAAAAATACTACAGTTTGAACAATGAAGTCAGCATAGTTCAGAGCTTTCAGTGCCTGGCAGAGGAAGTATGCATGGCCAATGAGCACAAGACAGCAATCCTGGCTTCTTCCTGGTGTGGGCTGTGGCTGTAGAGTCCTGGCTCTAGCCTGCTTCTCTGAGCTCTCGAGCACTGGCTGTCAGATGCTGTCACCCTGACAGCGTGTCCTTTTCCTACCGGTACATGCACTCCAGTAAGGCCTGGAGGGCTGGAGTTAAGGGCGGACCACTGCTCTTTCCTTTCTACTTTGTACCTGTCGGCGCCACTTGGCTCCTGTTTCCAGAATCTCTCCACCTGTCCCCATCAGCGTAAGAGGGGACAAGTTCTGCCAGCAGGTGGCAAAAGCACACAGCAGTGAAAGTCTGGCTTGTATTTTATATGCAAAAGTAAATCTTTATTTAAATTGAACAAACTAATACATTTTATAGACACTAAGATACCTTCATTATCACTATTTTTGTTCTTACCTCACAAGTACACATTTTGCCTTTGTTGGAACTTGAATTTTCCTGAATATTCTACCAACTAGAAGTTACATAAAACACATAGTCTACTCAATTTATCGGGTATCAATGATAAAATACCTCCCTTTATTCTAATTTTCTCCTTTTTTCCTTCATCATTCATGAGTGCACTGAGGAAGTAAAAGAGTGGCATTGAAGAAAAAACTAAAATTTGCTGAAACTCAGGTTCTATATTTTGTATTAGGACTCCTAGATTTGATGCGATCCCATTTGTCTATTTTTGCTTTGATTGCCTGTGCTCCTGGGGCCTTTTCCAAGAAGCCTTTGCCTGTTCCAATGTCTTGAGTTTCCCCAATGTTCTCCTCCAGTCATCTGATGGTATCATGGTATCATTTAGATCCTTGATCCGTTTTGAGTTGATTTTTGTCTAAGGTGTAAGGCGTGGTGGGGGTCTTGCTTCATACTTTTGCACCTGTAGATCCAATTTTCCCAGCACCATTTGTTGAAGATTGATTTTAACTCCAGGGATTGATTTTAGCTCTTTTGTCAAAGATTAATTGATTGTAGATGCATGGATTAATTTCTGGGGTTTCTAATCTGCTCCGTTGCTCTACACGTATATTTTTATGCTAGTACCAGCTGTCTTGATTATAACTGCCCTGCACTTTGTCTTGAAATCTGGTATTTTGGTGTCCCCAGCTTGATTTTTGTTATTGAAGATTGCTTTGGTGGGGATGGCGCTGCATTGTAACATGTAAAGCCACTGCCTGCGGCACTGGCATCCCATATGAGCACTTGTTTGAGTCCTGTCTGCTCCACTTATGTTCTAGCTCCCTGTAATGCACCTAGGGAAATCAGTGAGGGATGGCCCAAGTCCTTGGACCCCTTTACCCATGTTGGCGACCTGGAAGAAGCTCTTGGCTCCTGGCTTCAGATGAGCCCAGCTCCAGCCATTATGGCCATTTGGGTAGTAAACCAGCAGATGGATGATTCATTCTCTCTCTCTCTCTCTCTCTCTTCAACTCTGCCTTTTAAATACATAAATAAATCCTTTTTTAAAAAAGATTGCTTTAGTTATTTGTGGTCTCTTATGTTTCTATATGAATTGGGTATCACTTGTTTCTGTATCTGAGAATGTCATTAGCATTTTGATTGAAACTGCCTTGAATCAAACTAAGAAGCTTCTGCACTGCAGAGGAATAACTCAGCAAAATGAAGAGGCAACTAACAGAATGGGAGAAAATAAAATATTTGTAAACTATGAAACTGGAAAAGGATTCAACAACAACAAAACAATCCAGTTAAGAAATGGGCAAAAGACAGAATAGGCAATTTTCAAAGGATGCAACACAAATGGTCAATAGACACATGAAAAAATGCTCAGGATCACAAGCCATCAGGGAAGTGAAAATAAAAACCACCATGGGATTTCACATCAGTGCAGTTGAATGGCTCTCATCCAGAAATCAACAAACAACACAATCCGGTGAGGATATGGGGAAGGTACCCTAATCTACTGTTGGTAGGAATGTAAACGGGTAAAGCCATTATGGAAGACAGTATGGAGATACCTCAGAGATCTGAGTATAGACCTACCATATGGCCCAGCCATCCCACTCCTGGGAATTTACCCAAATGAAATGAAATCAGCATATGAAAGAGTTATTTGTAACTCCATGTTTATTGAAGCTCAATTCAAAATGGCTAAGATATGGAATCAACCCAGACGTCTGTCAACTGGTGGCTAAATAAAGAAAATGTGATGGGTTGGTGCTGTGGTGTAGTGGGTTAAGTCACCATCTGCAGTCCCAGCATCCCATATAGGCGCTGTTTCAAGTCCCAGATGCTCCACTTCTGATCCAACTCCCTGTTAGTGCACCTGGGAAAGCAGCAAAAGATGGCCCAAGTGCTTGGGCCCCTGCACCAGTGTTTGACACCTGGAAGAGGCTCCTGGCTCCTGGCTTCAGCCTGGCTCTGGCCCAACCCCAGCCATCTGGGGAGTGAACCAGTGGATGGAAGATGTCTTTCTCTCCCTCGCTTTCTCCTTTTCACTCTGTGAAACTCTGACTTGCAAATAAATAAATAAATCTTTTTTAAAAATAAAGAAAATTTGATATATATATCCTATGAAATACGACTCAGACATAAAAAAATGAAATCCTCTCTTTTGCAACAAAATAGATGCAACTGGAAACCATGATGCTTAGTGAAATAAGCTGATCTCAGAAAGATAAATATCAGTGTTTTCTCTGATATGTGGCAGTTAATATAGAATACAAAAAATGTGTAGGAATGAAATGGTCATTTGGGGACATGATCACTATTTTTTTGCCTTTGTTTATTCTCCTGTGGAACTGTGGTATTCCTACTCTTAATATTATGATTAGTGGCGAATTAAGCCTGTGAATATACAGTGGATTAAAATTATGTCTTTGTGAATGAAATCCTCTTTTCCAACAAAATGAATGTAACTGGAAATGATTATACTTAGTGATATAAGCCAGTCCCAAAAAGACAAATACCATATGTTTTCCCTGACCTGTGATAACTAATGAAGTACAAAAAAAGTAATACGTATGATTGAAATTGACATTTTGGAGATTCGATGATTGTTTATAGCCCTTGTCTCCACTGTTGAGGAACGGTGTTCTTTTCTTCTTTCTATGTGTTGAAATTTCTAATCAGTGTGGGGTTAATCTTATGAGGATAAATAAACTGAAAGTAGGTCACTGTAAAAACTAAAAGAAGGAACAAGAAAGGTGGCAGTAGGGCAGGAGCATGGGCAGGAGGGAGGGTAGGGTGGGAAGTATCACTATGCTCTCAAATCTTTTATATAAAAATGCTCACATTAAACATGATGCCTGCAAAAACTGATGAAGAGAGGGGAGAGAGGGAGAGAAATTGGGCGTCAGGGAGCAGGGTAGTAAGCGAAGTGTGCTTGCCTTCTGGGAACGGTACCTAAGGAACGCATAAAAGCTGTTCTCTTTATAGTAATACAATTTTTTTTAAAAACTCCTTAGTTGGTGTAACTGTGATAATTAATGTAGAAAATACACTGTTTTGTATTTTTAAAGATTTATTTATTTATTTGAGATGTAGAGTTACAGAGAGAGAGGGAGAGAGAGAAGGAGAGAGAGGGAGAGAAAGAGGGAAGAGAGAGAGAGAGAGAGAGAGAGAGAGAGAGAGAGAGAGACTGGTTCACTCCCCAGATGGCTGCAATAGCTGGAGCTGAGCTGATCCAAATCCAGGAGCCAAGAGCCTCTTCCAGGTCTCCCACATGAGTGCAGGGACCCAAGCACTTCTACTGCTTTCCCAGGCCATTGCAGAGAGCTGGAAAGGAAGAGGAGCAACCGGAAAACGAAACTGTGCGCATATGGGATGCTGACGCTGTAGGCAGAGGCTTGGCTACTATGCCACAGCATCAGTCCTACTTTGTTTCATATTTTAAATGACTATTAAGTCCTGCTAAGTAGTTTTCAGTTTATCAGAGAGGTATTCAAGGGTTGCCCTTCCATTTGCTACATTCTTTCTCCTAAAGCAATCTTTACATGGATCTCGGTTGAATACACAGTATGAAAATCCACAAAATGATGCCATACTAAGTAAAAAGGAGAAAGAAGACTTGATATGGTATAACTGGTTAAAGTTTAGGCAAACTGGCATTCTTGTATCCCCGCCAAAAAAAAAAAATGCTGTTTGTTAGCTGTTAGTTTGCTAAGCCCACCTTCCCAGGATGCACCTGTCATATTGGCACTAGAGTGCATGTGAAGATCCCCTTCGATTTGTGTATCTGATTGCAGTAACACCCTCTTGCTTATAAATGAGCAGAAAGGGAAGACAGCACCCTTTCTGCCACAGCCCTCACTTAAAGTGTGATCTCTTTTCTCTCTATGCCACATCTGGTCTCAGACGGCCCTCTGCCACACTCCTACTGCCAACCTGACCTCTCCCACTGAAGTATCATTTCCAGTTTTTCTCTTTCTCATTAACAGGCAACTCTCTGGCTTACTCACCTTGGGTTTTTCTCAGTGTAGGGCAACCCATGCTCGAGTTTGAATATATACTTATTCTCTCACTGTTAAATAACCTCTGTTTCTATTTGCACACAATACAGGTCTCCTCTTAGTATTTCTATCTCTGTGGAAAGCAAGAACCTGGATTAAGATTTATATATTCATTGCCCACATCAGGTTAAATTTGCAAAAACAGACTTCATTGCAAGCAGAACAATAAGACACTGATGCCCACAGTGCTGTCAGGGTGCTGGAAACCAGGTCTTTGATGCGAGTTTCCTGGCCTGTATACCTCTGGACTTTGTCCTGGACAGCAGAGGTCCATCTGAGCTCATGTCTGGAATGTGGAGGGACTGTGCTGCATTGGGACGCTGCTAGGCAGAGAAAAGTGGACAGAATCCACTAGGAAGAAAGTCCATTCTGCCTGTGAAGTCATGCGTTTGGCGTCCTTAGGCACACACCTGACAGTGTCCAAAGCAACAAAAATTCAGTATGATCCAGGAAGAAGGTCCACAGTGTGGCCAGGCCAGAAAACAGCAAACAGCTCGTAGCACTTTCTGGTTGTTCGGGACTTTTCTCTGGGCTACTGTTTCCCATAGCAACAGCTGTGGAATTTATTTTGAGTTAATGACTAAACAGAATGGGAGAGACTTCCAAATAGGTGGTGTAAAATTGTTTTTAATTTTCTAAATAAAGCACAGCTTGTTAACCAGAGGGTGGCCCCCTCTCCTTCCTGTAGCTCACATGGCCTGCAGAGGAAATTTTCTGACGGCTTGGGCTTCCTCACTGGGGAGAATTCATTGATTGTAACTACAGAGTGAGGTGTGGGACAATGCCTGGCTCTGGGTCCCATGGACAGCGTGGTTCGTGGCAGAGGCACAGTTACAAAACGTCACACATCAAGAATGCAGTGTCTCCCTCAGGATAGCTGATGGTAAACCTGTCCTTGTGAGTAATGGTGTCCATGGTGAGGAGAATCAAAAGTCAACTGGAGCCATCAGACACGGCGTCCCTGTCCCCACCTCTGCTGTGATGTTAAGGGTGGGTGGAGTCGACTCCTGCGGTCCTCCACGGGTATCAGTTTGACTCTCCTCAATCCCGCTGGCCCTCCTGCCACTGCTGAGATCCATTGTGTTAGGCTGAAATGCAGCGACTACACTGAGGGGAGGATCCAGTGTCTGCTCTCACAGGCTGTACAGGAATGCAGCGTCTACACCAGGGGAGGATCCAGTGTCTCACTCACAGACTGTATAGGAATGCAGTGTCTACACTGAGGGGAGGATCCAGTGTCTGCTCTCACAGGCTGCACAGGAATGCAACATCTACACCAGGGGAGGATCCAGTGTCTGCATTCACAGGCTACACAGAAATGAGCACCCCCTTTTGCTGTGGTGATCCGTGCACCACCTTGGAACTCTGCCAGCAAGAATACCCTCACCACAAGCCGAACCAACGGGGCCACCCTATCTTTGTCTATGTGACCCTCCAAAACCTGGAGCCAAAATAAATCTTCTTTCTCCATAAATAGCTTGAATTAATTTTTATTGTGGCAATAATGGAAAGGTAAGTAAATGTGCACCTTGCTCCTTCAGTCCTC
The DNA here is from genome assembly GCF_051225735.1 of Oryctolagus cuniculus. Taxonomy (NCBI): domain Eukaryota; kingdom Metazoa; phylum Chordata; class Mammalia; order Lagomorpha; family Leporidae; genus Oryctolagus; species Oryctolagus cuniculus. Next base: position 104,178,567 of record NC_142868.1, read on the forward strand.
CCCGGCTGAAGAAGCCCCCACCCCGTCCTGTCTCCCTCCTCTGGTCTCTGAGAGAATCCTTCTCATCAGGCGAGAACTACAAGCCATTCCTTCAGTGGAGAAGATATGAGGAAGAGGCCGACACAGAAAGGGAGGGATACCTTCATGAATAAGTTCCCGTAAGAAAATATCTGCACAATGCCTTCTAGTAAGGAAAAATCTCCTATACTGCTACAAATAAGGATAAAGTGCTACCAATTATTGTTTTAAAAGATTTATTTATTTATTTGAAAGTCAGTGTTACACAGAGAGCAGAGGCAGAGAGAGAGAGAGAGAGAGAGAGAGAGAGAGAGAGAGGTCTTCCATCCTCTGGTTCACTCCCCAATTGACCTCAACGGGCAGAGTTGTGCCGATCTGAAGCCAAGAGCCAGGAGCTTCTTCCAGGTCTCCCATGTGGGTGCAGGGGCCCAAGGACTTGGGCCATCTTCCACTGCTTTCCCAGGCCACAGCAGAGAGCTGGATCGGAAGTGGAGTAGCCAGGTCTCGAACCGGCACCCATATGGGATGCCAGCACTGCAGGCCAGGGAGTTAACCTGCTGTGCCACAGCACTGGCCCCAAAGCTATTAAACTGTAGGTGAAAGTAAGAGTATCCATTGGTGAATATTTTATCCTAGTGAAATGTATTTGTTCCTAAACATAGATAACAAATGAGGTGAGGAGACGGAAGTAAAATCTAGAACAACAAGAAAAATGAGCCCAGGGAAACAAATATCCCAAATTCCAGAACATGAGAGGAAGGAAGCTTGCTGGGGCGGACTTGGATGGGGTCAATTCCCTACCCAGGAACAGCTGTGCAATGGTGTCCAGAGGTAAAAAAAAAATGGTAAACTCAGAGCCACCTGGGAATAGAGGGACGGTTTAGAAGACGTTCATCTGATGGAAAAGATAGAAGCTCCTATGAAAAACACCCCGTGGGTAGGGCTTTCTAGCACCTTGGTGTCTATAGGAGCTGCTTTGCTGGTGAAGCCAGTCTTTGTCAGCACCCTGCCTGAACTCCTCATTCCTGCCCACTTCCCTCGTGGGAAGCCGAGACCTTCAAGACTCAAAGGAGCTGCTCCTCTTTCGATCCAGCTCCCTGCTGATGGCCCGTGAAAGCAATGGAAGATGGCCCAAGTGCTTGGGCCTCTGCACTTGCACAAGAGAGCGAGAAGCTCCTGGCTCCTGGCTCCAGATCGGTGCAGCTCTGGCCATTGCGGGAGTGAACACACAGGACCTGTGTTTGCACTGAAGGTGCTAATGCTGGAGTAATCAAATCAAAGAGTACAATTTATTTATTTTCTTAAAGATTTATTTATTGAAGGGCAGAGTTACAGGGAGGCAGAGGCAGAGAGAGAGAGAGAGGTCTTCCATCCTCTGGTTCACTCCCCAAATGGCTGCAATGGCCGAAGCCATCAGCCATGCTGATCCGAAGCCAGGAGCCCAGAGCTTCTTCTGGGTCTCCCACGCAGGTACAGGGGTCCAAGGGCTTGGGCCATCTTCTACTGCTTTCCCAGGCCACAGCAGAGAGCTGGATCGGAAGTGGAGCAGCCAGGACTCGAACCACCACCCACATGGGCTGCCAGCGCAACAAGTGGTGGCTTTACCTGCTACGCCACAGGGTCCACCCTGTGATTGCTCTTGTGTGTACCAGTACATCTAAGTAAGCAACAAAATGGGCACAAAGTTAAAGTTATTTTGTTGATAAAAAGGTTGGACGTAGACCCCAGCCCTCTTAGTCCCGGGAACCCATAATCATTTCTAATAATCAACGGAGAGCAGCGTGAAACTGATTTAAGAGAAAAGCACAAGGAAAAATAAATTTAAAATTTAACATCCAAATCAATTTTCAAGAGAAAGATGAAAATCTATACATATTAAACATTCATTTTATTTATTTGAAGGGCAGGGTGACACAGAGGGAAAGATACAGAGAGAAGGTCTCCCATCTTTGGTTCACTCCTCAAATGGCCACCATGTCTGGAATGTGGCCAAAGTAAGGAGCTTACAGCTCAGTCAGGGTCTCCCACGTGTGTTTCACAGGCCTACTTGGGCCATCTTCAGCCGCTTTCCCAGGTGCATTAGCAAGGAGCGGGATTGGAAGCAGAGCAGCTGGGCCTCAAACCAGTGCCCCACTACAGGATGGTGGTGTTGCAGGCAGCAACTTAAAACCTACTGCATCACAGCACCAGGAACATAAAATTACAAAGCAAACCAACAACCAATGACAAACCCTGACTAAAAATGATTCCTACAGGGTGTGAAAGATGGCTAATAAAAAGGCTGTTGATAGGGGCCAGTGCTGTGGACTGGCAGCAAAGCCATTGCCTGCTGCACCAGCATCCTATTTGGGTGCTGATTCAAGTCCTGGCTGCTCTACTTCCGATCCAGCTCCCTGCTATGGCCTGGGAAAGCAGTAGAAGATGGTCCAAGTCCTTGGGCCCCTGCACCCATGTGGGAGACTTGGAAGAAGCTCCTGGCTCCTGGCTTCAGATTGTCCCAGCTCCAGCCATTGCAGCCATTTGGGGAGTGAGCCAGTGGATGGAAGATCTCTCTCTCTCTCTCTCTCTCTCTCTCTCTGTCTCTGTCTCTGTCTCTCTGTAACTCTACCTCTCAAATAAATAAATAAAATCTTTACAAAAATTAAAATAATTTAGAAACCATAAAATATAATGATTTACACCTCAACTGTTTGATATTCTACCAAGTGGGGGACTTGAGTTAAAAGAAGATAAGAAAGAGCAAGTGCCTTAAGCTGCCAAGCAGGGCCAGAGGATCTGTGCTATGGGATTGGAACTGTGACAGAAATGCCTGCTTGCCTTCAAAATGACGAAAAGCCTACACCCGAAGTCTACACACATGCACAGCTTTCTTCATCTGAGGCTCTGCCTACTGTGGACTCTTAACCCAAAAACGCCAGGCAGTTTGGTGTCTCTGTGGTGGGAGCTTAGCGTGCACCCTGGGCCTGGATGCGACAGATGCATCCTGGGAACGTGGGCATATCAAGTTAATAGTTAAAGATATAGTATTTGTTTTTCAGTAATACAACCTTAACTAGTTATACCATATCAATTGGACCCATGAGAAACCCCGTCCTATCTCTAAGTGGACGGGGATAGCCAATATTTTGCTTCTTGTGTTTGACTATTTCTCTGTTACTTACATTTTAAATAATATTCCTTTGAAATAATAAACCCAGGCTTATGATTGCTTTTTAGGTAACTAGACATTGCAGTAAGATATTGGAATGCAGGACTAATGCTACTTGAACATTTTTTTTAAGATTTATTTTATTGAGGCATGGCAGGTAAAGTGGCCACCTGCAGTGTTGGCATCCCTTATGGGTGCTGGTTCGAGTCCCAGCTGCTCCACTTCTGATCTAGCTCTCTGCTATGGCCTGGAAAAGCAGTTCAAGATAGCCAAAGTCCTTGGGCCTCTGCATCCCCAAGGTTCAGAGGAAGAAGCTCCTGGCTCCTGGCTTTGGATCTGCTCAGTTCCAGCCATTGCGGCCATAAAAGATTCATTTTATTTATTTGAAAGGCAGAGTTACAAGAAGAGGTAGAGAGAGAAAAAGAGGTCTTCCACCTGCTGCTTCACTCCCCAGATGGCCACAATGGCCAGAGCTGAGCAGATCCGAAGCCAGGAGCCAGGAACTTCTGGGTGTCCCATAGGGGTACAGGGGTCTAAGAACTTGGGCCGTCCTCTGCTGCTTTCCCAGGCCACAAGCAGGGAGCTGGATTGGAAGTGGAGCATCCAGGACTTGAACCGGCACCCATATGGGCTGCCGGCACTGCAGGTGTGGCTTTAACCTACTTTGCCACAGTATCAGCCCCTCTGCTTAGACTTTCAAGTGCTAAAAGAAGAAAAGATGTAAATAGAGACTATATATCCTCTGTTAGAACTGAGAATCAAACATTTCTCTTTTTTAATTCATTGTATTTATTTATCTTTATTTTTTAAAAAGATTTATTTATTTATTTGAAAGTCAGAGTTACACAGAGAGAGGAGAGGGAGAGAGAGAGAAAGGTCTTCCATCTTCTACTTCTTTCCCAGACCATTGCAGAGAGCTGGGTTGAAAGTGGAGCAGCTGGGTCTTGAACCAGTGCCTATATGGGATGCCGGTGCTTCAGGCCACTGCGCCACAGCGCCGGCCCATTTATTTATTTTTTTAAAAAACATTTATTCATTTATCTGAGAGGCAGAGTTACAGAGTGGCAGAGGCAGAGAGAGAGAAAAGGGAGAGAGAATCTTCCATCCACTGGTTCACTCCCTAAACGGCTGCAATGGCCAGAGCTTGGCCAATCCAAAGCCAGGAGCCAGGAGCTTCTTCCGGGTCTCCCACATAGGTGCAGGGGCCCAAGGACTTGGACCATCTTCTACTGCTTTCCCAGGCCATAGCAGAGAGCTAGATGGGAAGGGGAGCAGCTGGGACTTGAACTAGTGCCCATATGGGATGCTGGCACAGCAGGCTTAACCTACTAAGCCACAGCGCCAGCTCCCACAGCATTTCTTCAAGAAAAACAAAATTTTAAAAACCCCGCACAACTTCCTTAATTATTAATGTCCTTAAAATGACACTTTGTTTCCCCCAAAGACAAATTATACTTTAATTCCAATCCTCCTAGAACCTCCGGGTTTCTTTCTCGGAAGTGCGCACTTGGAACAACTGCTTCTGGGTTCTTCCAGTTCTTCTGGGTTCTGTCCCACACTCCCCCGTACCACTGGCCTCTGTTTGCGTCCTCCTCCTCCCACTGGTCCCCTGGAAAGACGCCTATGTCACACCTATAGCGGGAGCCTGGTCGACAGTTTCATTTCCCTCATTAGCATTACACAGAGAATGGACAGACACGGACGTGTCCCACACATGGCACCTTCAAAATAAGGAGTGTGGCAAAACTAAACGAGGGCCTGTCCCCATCGACGAGTTGTGACTCCAAGGCCCATCCCACTTACAAGTGGCGACAGAGAGCACGCATGTCACTCGGACTCCTGTGAATCAGGTCCTTTTCAGGGATGAGGAGTCTCGTTTCCTGCCAAGGGTCATCTGGGTGTTTATAACATCACTCAGGGGCCATGCAAAATTAGCCTGCTATAGATCTCCTGAGCTTCTAGTCTGGTCTGCAGTTGTCTTGGCAGGACCAGGGCAAACGATTTCACGGGCCTTACACAGCCCAGGGCTGGGCACTCTCCACTCCTGGCCACAGTGAGAGTGATACGGATGCGGCCCCGAACCCTGGGTGAGGAGCACTGACAGGCAGGAACCAGACAGCCCAGCTCTAAAGGAACTCGATGGCTCTTTGTAGAGCTGAGCATTCTGGACCCCAGCTCATCTCCTGTACGGTTGGTGGAAAACTGTGGAAGACTGGGTGATCGTGTTGCAATTGATTCCCCCTCTTGATGACTACTCGGATGCCTTGCAGGAAAGCCCCTCGGGAATGGAGACGGTTTGAGTCTTCAAAGGCCAGCGCTGTGGCATAGAAGGTTAAGCCTCTGCCTGTGACGTTGGCACCCCATACGGACACCAGTTCTAGGCCCGGCTGTTCCACTTCCCATCCAGCTCCCTGCTAATGCGCCTGGGAAAGCAGCAGCGCGTGGCCCAAGTGCGTGGGCCCCTGCCACCCACGTGGAAGACCTGGAAGAAGCTACTGGATCCTAGCTTTGGGCTGGCCCAGCCCTGGCCATTATAGCCACTTAGGGAGTAAATCAGCAGATGCAAGATTTTTCTCTCCATCTCTCTCTCTCTCTCTCTGTATCATTCTCTCCTTCTATGTCTCTGCCTTTCAAATAAATACAGAAATAGGCTTTTTGAAAAAAGCATGCTTTGCCATCCTCACCAACATGTTACTAGTTCAGTTGTGGGGCCTTTCACTCACAGCAGAGGGGCTAATCTGAGTAACTGGCAGAAATGGAAGCCATCAGACGGCCTACACCTGTGGGGATCAGCCCGCGGGCAGACATTTCCCGCACCCTCAGCTGGCTCTCCCAGCTCTTCTAATGCATCTCGGAAGTGAAGAGCAGCTGGCATGAAAGGGACTTGCTGGAGGATGTGTTCTTCCGCCACTTTAATTTTCTTTTTCTTTTCTTTTCTTTTCTTTTCTTTTCTTTTCTTTTCTTTTCTTTTCTTTTCTTTTCTTTTCTTTTCTTTTTTTTTTTTTTTGACATACACACAGCTTAAACTTCTGTAAGAAGCATAAGGATTTTTGTGACGTATTCATCACCTTCTACCTTGCTATTAATAAACATCATGACAAATTTGACTATCTGCTACTAAAATAAAGATTAAAATAAACAGAAACCCACCAGAAAAACCCATGGTAACTAAGGCCAACGAAGACATAATTGCCATACTTATGGGAAGTAAAGGGTTAAGGGAGCGATAAGTCACTGGTTTACTATCACCATGGAAACCAAGAGTGACAGGCGAGGGGTACTTGGGATGGGTCCCAGCGGTTGGAACTGCTTCGACCATGTGAGACTCCCTGAAGAGCAGGAAACAAAGATAAAAGAAATTGGAAAATAGATAATGCAATAAAGGAGCTGTTTGACTTGCCTGGAAAAAAACTGAACACCAGAGGCTGAAGTTGTCCCGATATTAGCCCTCCCCTTCCTGACAGGGACAGCTGGCCATGATGGCGCACCTCCCCTCGGGGCAAAGGAATCACACAGAGCCCTGAAAGACCTCCACCTGAGATGGAAGACAAGCTACTTGTTCTCCACAGAATCCTTGACATCCCAGCTTCCCCACACATACCAACCAGGGGGAGTCCATCGGACCCCCAGCCATCCTGCTCCCCCGGTCATCACTCGCCCTTATAAGCCACCAGCAAGCACCAATTGGTTCACTAGCTCTGTAGTTTTGCCTTTTCCAGAATGACGTAGAGATGGAATCAGACAGTATGTAGCCTCTGCCAGTCTGGCGTCTTCGATTTAGTAATTCATATTTAAAGTCATTCTGTGTCTTTGATTAAATTGTCCGTTCCTGTCTAGCAGTGAATGGTGTTCCTGTGTGTGGTTGTACCATGTTTTGATTAATCATTCATCTCTTTTTTAAAGAATTATTTATTTGAAAGGCAGAGTTACAGAGAGAGAAAGGCAAGACAGAGAGAGATCTGCTGGTTCACTCCCCAAGTAGTCACAACAGCCAGGGCTGGTCCTGCCTGAAGCCAGGAGCCAGGAGCTTCCTCTGGGTCTCCCATGCGGGTGCAGGGGCCCAAGGACTTGGGCCACCTTCTACTGCTTTCCCAGGCAAAAGCAGAGAGCTGGATCAGAACTGGAACAGCTAGGAAGTGAACCAGCACCCATAAAGGATGCTGGCACTGCAGGTACCCGCTTAACCCAATACCCTACAATGTTGTGCCTAGAGCTGCTGTAGATAATTGAATGCAGATTTTGTTTGCACATAAACTTTCTTTCTTTCTTTCTTTCTTTCTTTCTTTCTTTCTTTCTTTCTTTCTTTCTTTCTTTCTTTCTTCCTTTCTTCCTTCCTTCCTTCCTTCCTTCCTTCCTTCCTTCCTTCCTTCCTTCCATCCTTCCTTTCTTTTCTTCTTTCTCTTTCCCTCCCTCCCTCTCCCTTCCTTCCTTCCTTCCTTCCTTCCTTCCTTCCTTCCTTCCTTCCTTCCTTCCTTCTTTGACAGGCAGAGTTAGACAGTGAGAGAGAGAGAGACAGAGAGAAAGGTCTTCCTTCCATTGGTTCACCCACAAAATGGCCACTATGGCCAGTGCGCTGTGGCCGGTGCACCATGCTGATCCGAAGCCAGGAGCCAGGTGCTTCTCCTGGTCTCCCATGGGGTGCAGGGCCCAAGGACTTGGGCCACCCTCCACTGCCCTCCCAGGCCACAGCAGAGAGCTGGACTGGAAGAGGAGCAACCGGGACAGAATCTGGTGCCCCGACCGGAACTAGAACCCAGGGTGCTGGCGCCACAGGCGGAGGATTAGCCTGGTGAGCTGCTGTGTCGGCCTGCACATAAATTTTCAGAGTAGTTGTCTAAATACTTAGGAACACAGTCATTGGATTCTACAATAGAACTATGTTTAGCTTTCAGACAAAAGCACCCTTGGTACTACCAGTGGCTTGTACCATCATGTCTTGCACAGCAGTGAATACGTTCCTGTTGTTGCTAATCCCCCACAGTACTTGTTACTGTCATTTTTAGATTTGCATTATTCTAATAGGTGTGAAATATTATCTTTGTTAGAGTTCTCCAAAAAAATAAAAAAGGAAAAAAGAAAACTACTGGAGTGCTGGAGGGCAGTTCAAACAAAAGTTTGTGGAAAATGAAATCAAAAGAAAAGTTTGGGGCTAGCATCGTTGGCCGGCGCCGCGGCTCACTAGGCTAATCCTCCACCTTGCGGCGCCGGCACACCGGGTTCTAGTCCCGGTCGGGGCGCCAGATTCTGTCCCGGTTGCCCCTCTTCCAGGCCAGCTCTCTGCTGTGGCCCGGGAGTGCAGTGGAGGATGGTCCAAGTGCTTGGGCCCTGCACCCCATGGGAGACCAGGAGAAGTACCTGGCTGCTGGCTTCGGATCAGCGCAGTGCGCTGGCCGCAGTGTGCCGACCTTGGCGGCCATTGGAGGGTGAACCAACGGCAAAGGAAGACCTTTCTCTCTGTCTCTCTCTCTCACTGTCCACTCTGCCTGTCAAAAAAAAAAAAAAAAGAAAAGAAAAAAAAAAGACTTGAAGGCCCAACAACCAGGATGGCAGGAGAGGATGAACCCCTCACCTGAAGAAGAGAGAGGGAAAAATTGTCCTTTCTCTCCCTATTTGTTCTACCTGATCTTCCGTGAATTAGTGATGCCCACCCAATGTTGATGAAGACCTGTCTTCTTAGTCTATTGATTGAAATGCTTTTCTCCAAGCACCCTCAATAGCACCTTCAGTAGCTGTCTGGCCTCCCCAAGCTCTCACTTTTGTCTTCAATTTTCAATTGCCTAATGACAAATGCTGTTGAGTTTCGTTCTGCTCTACTTTTTTTTTTAAAAAAAATTTATTTACTTAAAAGGCAGAGTGACTGAGAGTGAGAGACAGAGGAAGAGAGATCTTCCATCTGTTGGTTCTCTCCTCAGATGCCCACAACAGCTGGGGTTAGGCCAGGCCAAAGCCAAGAGCTAGGAACTTCATCTGGATCTCTCGTGCATGTGGAAGGAACTCCATCGTCTGCTGTCTCTCAGACACATGTGCAGCTGGATCGGAAGTGAAGAGTAGCCGGGACTCAAGCCGACAGTTTGAGCCACAAGCGGCAGCTTCACCTGCTATGCCATAGCACCTGGCCCCTTGTGTGTTGTCTGAGTTCTTTGGTGAGATGTCTGCTCATATGGCTATACATTTTTATTGGATTGTTTTCTGCTCACTGAGTCTTAGAGTTTTGTTGTGTATTTTGGATAAGGCCTTTTTCAGATACAAGTTTTCAAAAATATTTTCTTCCAGTCTATTACTTGTTTTCATTCTCTTAACAGGATCTTTGAGACATTTTGCATTGTTAAGGTTTATTTTATCATTTATTTGAAAGAGCTACAGAGAAGACACAGAAGTCTTCCATCCGCTGGTTCACTCCCCAGATGGTCTCAATGGCCAGAGCTGAGCCAGATTGAAGCCAGGAGCCAGGAGCTTCCTCCAGGTCTCCCATGTGGGTGTCAGGGGCCCAAACACTGGGCCATCTTCCTCTGCCTTTCCCAGGTCATTATCAGGGAGTTGGATAGAAAGTGGAGCAGCCAGGACATGAACTGGTGTCCATATGGAATGCTGGCATAGTAGGCAGCAGCTTTACCTGCTAGGCCACAATACTGGCCGGCATTTTACATTTTAATGAAGTGTACATTATCCATTGTACTTTTCATGGGTGGTAATTTAAAAAATTTTATTTATTTATTAGTTATTTGTTTGAAAGGAATAGAGACAGATCTTCCATCTCTAGTTCACTCCCCAGCTGGCTGCAACAGCCAAGTCTGGGCCAGACCAGTGCCAGAAGCCAGAAACCTTATCCTGGTCTCCCACATGGATGAAAGGCCCTACTCAAACCCGCACTCCCCTGGGGGGTGTGGGCATTCCAGTGTGGGGTGTCGGCATTGCGAGCAGTAGCTTAACCCACTGAACCACAGCACCAGCCCCTCAGGGACTGGCTTTGGGGTTGTATGTAAAATCTCATCCCCAAACACACGGTCAGAGGGATTTTCTTCTGGAATTTTTACAGCTTTGCACTTTTAAATCTGAGAACAATTTCGATACGTTTTTGTGTAAGCCGTGAAGTTTATTTTCTACATTCACCTTGTTACATGTGGCCACTCGCTGGTTTCATCACCATTAGTGAACAAAGATATCTTTTCTCTGTTCAACAGATTCCGTTCCTTTGACAAAATCAGCTGACCGTATTTACGTTGGTCTATTTCGGTACTTTCTATTCTGTTTCATTTTTCTATGTAGCCATTCCTTTACCAATATTGCATTTTCCTTGTAATGTAAGCCCTGGAATCCAGGTGTGTAAGTTCTTCAACTTCATTACTCGTTAGTATTATGAACAAGGAATATCTCTGCACTTCTTTAAATTTTGATTTATTTCATTCAACTTGGTTTCTGTGCTTTCTAGAATGCCTATCTGTTCGTATTTTGTTGGGTTTAGACTCAAGTGCTTCAGTTTGGAGGGCGCTATTCTAATCAAGGCTTGGGGTAGCAGGCTTCACTCAGGTTCGCATTTGCATCACAGGGTCTGTGCACTGAATTTCCCTGACTCAGAGGAGCGGTTGTAAGCGGGGGGGGGGGGGGGGGGGGGGGGGGGGGGGACCCACTCCGAAGCAGCGCGCTGGGGGCATCCAGCACCGTGCCCTGGAGGCCAGCAGGCAAACTGCAACAGAACCGACCTTCCCCGGCTTGCTCGCTCCTCCACGGTGGAGACAGCGCTCCCTCTCCCACTGGATGTTTTGAGGGGGTCCTGTCTACACAGGGGAAAAATCTTCCTTCACCCTTTTGGATGGCTAAAGAGGAAGCTTTGTTACAGCTCTCGGAGATGTTTTTCTTACATAGCGAGTACAGCTCATTTTCTGGGCTGTTCTCACACGCTGTATTTACTTTTCCAGCAAACAGCTTTGGAACTTTTTTTTAAGGTATCCGCTCAGTGAGGCCATGACCGCTCCTAGTCAGAGCCTCCTGTCACGTGTTTTGCAGGTTCTGATTTGCTTGTGGTGAGAACTCTCAATATGGAGCAGAGACAGACAGCAGGGGCGTCCATCCTGGCAGATTGGGGAGGCCGCGTCCTGCACCCGAGAGCCACCACGCCCCGTCTGCTCTGAGGGCCCAGTGCCTCAGTTTCCCTGCAGTGCTGGTCATCAAATTCTGCAACATTATCTCAAGTCTAAATATGTTATTTATTTATTCCAAAATCAGAACCTAATAAAATGTACTTCCTTGGCTTGGATGGAAGTAAGCATGCTACCAGTGGTGTTATCTCCTTTGTTCAGGAAGCCACGGTTCAGGGTGGGTACTTGGTGCGGCAGTTCAGACAGTGCTTGGGATGCCACAGCCCCAGTGACGTGGCTGTTTTGCTTCCAGTTCCCAGGTAATGCGCACCCTCGGAGGCAGCAGGTGGTGGCTCAGGGACTTGGGTCTCCTACTGTGACCTGGAAATCAGGTGACTTACAAGTTCCTGGCTTTGATCTGGCCCAACCCCAGCTGATGCAGGCATTTGGGAAGAGAACCAGTGAATGGATGATCTCTCTCTCTGTCTCTGTCTCTCTGCCTTTCAAACAAATATAAATAATTATTTTTAAAACAAATAATAAAGAATCTTTTGGGTTTTTTTCTTTTCCTTTCTTTTTTTTTTTTTTTTTTTTTTTTTTTTTGAGAGGCAGAGTTAGACAGTGAGAGAGAGAGACAGAGAGAAAAGTCTTCCTTCCGTTGGTTCACCCCCCAAATGGCTGCTATGGCTGGTACGCTGCGCTGATCCGAAGCCAGGAGCCAGGCGCTTCCTCCTGGTCTCCCATGTGGGTGCAGGGCCCAAGGACTTGGGCCATCTTCCACTGCCTTCCCGGGCCACAGCAGAGAGCTGGACTGGAAGAGGAGCAACTGGGACAGAATCCGGCGCCCCAACTGGGACTAGAACCCGGGGTGGCGGCGCCACAGGCGGAGGATTAACCAAGTGAGCCAGGGCGCCGGCCTGGGTTTTTTTTCTACACAAATAATGCACAGATACATTTTTAATTAGCTACATGGGTAGGTATGTTGATATTATAAATGTAAATATGAGTTGAGCTAAACTTGGACACATTCTAGTGTTTGGACTTCCAATAATAATGCTTCTAGGAGGTAAAATTTTTAAACACAGAATGTAGCAACATCTAAAAATGCGTCATTTTTGTTTTTCTGGATTCATCTGCAAAGAATCACCTAGGAAACTATAAGCTTCTGTTCCAGAAAATACAATAAAATAGAACCATGAGTTCTGTTCCTATTCCACCAGTCTCTGAACATTTTCTAAAGAAGCAAATATTTGTATTGCTGCTAAAAGATACATATTGAAAAACAATACAGGCCGGCGCCGCGGCTCACTAGGCTAATCCTCCGCCTTGCGGCGCCGGCACACTGGGTTCTAGTCCCGGTCGGGGCGCCGGATTCTGTCCCGGTTGCCCCTCTTCCAGGCCAGCTCTCTGCTGTGGCCTGGGAGTGCAGTGGAGGATGGCCCGAGTACTTGGGCCCTGTACCCCATGGGAGACCAGGAGAAGCACCTGGCTCCTGCCTTCGGATCAGCGCAGTGCGCCGGCCGCAGTGTGCCAGCCGCGGCGGCCATTGGAGGGTGAACCAATGGCAAAGGAAGACCTTTCTGTCTCTCTCTCTCACTGTCCACTCTGCCTGTCAAAAAAAAAAAAAAAAAAAAAAAAAAAAAAAGAAAAAGAAAAACTAACTATTTCACCAAAAAGCTGTTATAATGGTAAAGCAACTCAGTAAGGACACAAGACCAAAAAATCAACTTAACATTTTTGTAAGCCATCCTGCTGGGCTGGCCTTGTGATCAGCAGGCTGAACCGCTGCCTGCAATGCCAGCATTCCACATGGGCACTGCTTCAAGTCTCAGATGCCCCACTTCTGAGAAAGCACCAGAACATGGCCCAAGTGCTTGGTCGCCTGTGCCCGTGTGGGAGACCTGGATGAAGCTCCTGACTCCTGCTCCAGCCTGGCCCTTCCCCTGCCATTATGGTTATTTGGGGAACGAATCAGAAGATGGACGATCTCTCTGTAATCTGCCTTTCAAATAAATAAATAAATCTTAAAAAAAGTAATGATCCTGCTGAAAGGAAAATCAATAAAGAAATCTCCTTCATAGTAGGTACAAGAGGGGCTGGCGCTGTGGCGCAGTGGGTTAATGCCTTGGCCTGAAGCGCCGGCATCCCATATGGGCGCTGGTTCAAGACCTGGTTGCTCCATTTCCTATCCAGCTCTCTGCTATGGCCTGGATGATGGCCCAAGTCCTTGGGCCCCTGCATCCATGTGGGAGGCCCAGAAGAATCTCCTGGCTCCTGGCTTCGGATCGGCACAGCTCCGGCCATTGCGGCCATCTAGGGAGTGAACCATCGGATGGAAGACCTCTCTCTCTCTCTCTCTCTGTCTTTACTTCTCCTCTGTTTAACTCTTTCAAATAAATAAATAAATCTTTGTTTTTAAAGTAGATATAGGATATTAAACATTTAAGAGCAAATTTAACCAAAGAAGTAGATCTCTACAGTGAAAATTATAAAACATCAATGAAAGAAATAATGACACCAAAAAAAGAAAAAAAATCCCTTGTTCATGTACTGGAAGAGTATATCATTATAATGTCAATATACCCTAAAACAATTTTCAGATTCAGTGTAATCCCTGTAAAACTATTAACACCACTCTTTATAGAATTAGAAAAAAAGTCTTAAAATTCATATAGAATCGCAAAAGATCCAGAATAGCTAAAGTGAGCCTCAGCAAAAGAAAAAGCAACGAAACTGGAGGAATCACAATGTCTGCTTTTTTTTTTTTTTATCTTTTATTTAATGAATATAAATTTCCAAAGTACGACTCATGTGTTACAATCACAATGTCTGATTTTGAAGAGTGCTAAGAGCTCCAGTAATTAAAATAGCATGGTACTGGCATGAAAACCAACACCTAGACCCACACAATGCCATTTGGTTGTTTAAAAATGAAATCCTGTTACGTGCAGAAATGTGGAGATATTGGAGGACATCATGTTTAGTGAAATGAGCCAGATGCAGAAAAACAAATACTACATATTCTCCCTCATATGTGAGAGGTAAAATAAATTCAATATGAACACAGAATGGTTACTAGAGGTTGGTGAGGGGGAGGGTAGAAGAAGACTGAATAGCAGGCACCAATCAGAGTCAGGTCAAAGGCATAAACCCCTGGTGTTAGCACAATGGGAAGACTATAATTCACAGCAGCCTAGTATATATTATAGGAAAAAATAGATAATCTCCATGTATCCGATCATAAAGTATTGTCAAAGGAAGGAAAAACTGTCTACCCTGTTTTGATCAGTACATCTTGTATAAATGTATTAAAGTATTCCAGTATAGTCCATAAATATGTAAACTATTGTTAACAATAATAAATTTTAAAGGGAGTTTGGCAATACAGAAATGGGCCAAACATAACATCAAAAATTCAAAATGTGGAGAGTACATTTTTCAAAATGTAAAATGCATGATTGGGATTTTTTTTAAAAGATTTATCCATTCAACTGAAATGCAGAGTAACAGAGAGAGAAACAGATCCTCTATCTGCTGGTTCACTCCCCAGATGACCCACAACAGCTTGGGACTGGGTCAGGCTGAAGCCAGGAGCCAGGAACTCCCATATGGTTCTCCCACGTGAGTGGCAAGGACTCAGTACCTGAACCATCAACCTCTGCTGCTCAGGCACATTGCATGGGAAGCAGAATATCTGGGACTCGAACTGGCACTGTGACATGGGACGCAGGGGCTCAATCCACTGTGCCACAAAGCCTACCCCAGGTTTCTTGACTTTTTATTTTTGTCCTTATCTCTTTCTCTATATTTATAATCAATGTTAAGTTTTTATCATTTCAAGAGAGTTATTATAGTCAAAAGAAGTTTTTGTGAAACTCATAGTAACCAAAGAGTGAAATCTCTAAAAAAATACTAAAAATAATAAGCAAAGAACCAAAGGACATAGCTAGAGGAAATAAGTAAGACCATTTAGGGGTCAGCGCTGTAGCGTAGTGGGTAAAGCCGCTGCCTGCAGTGCCGGCATCCCATGTGGTCACCAGTTCGGTTCAAGTACCAGCTGCTCCACTTCTGATCCAGCTCTCTGCTATGGCCTGGGGAGACAGTGAAAGATGGCCCAAGTCCTTGGATCCCTGCACCTGTGTGGGAGACCTGGAAGAAGCTCCTGGCTCCTGGCTTCAGATCGGCGCTGCTCTGGCCATTGCAACCTCTCTCTCTCTCTCTCTCTCTCTGCCTCTGCTTCTTTGTAATTCTGCCTTTCAAATGAATAAATAAATACATTGAAAAAAAGTAACCACATGAAGATTATTAACAGAGTCAGAAAGAAATACAGAAAATACAAAAATACCAATAAGCATGAAATGGCAGTGGGAAGATCTTCCTATAAACAAGTGCCTTAGCTCTCAGTTGACTGCAGGTGGGCATCCCAGGTCTGGCCAGGCACCGCACACTGAGCAGCCAACACCGTGCAGCTGGACGATGTTATCTAAGATACACTAGGAAACAGGCGATTTTGTTCCTTCAGAATAAGAACCAAGACACAGGCTTTTTGCCAAAATGAATACAGCATGACGGGACCATGCAACTGTTACCGGAGAAACTGCAGGGTTCTTGTCTTCGCGCAAGAAAGAATTCAGAGTAGTGGGAGGTAAAATAGCAAGGTTTATTAGGGAAGGGACATCCGTAAGGATGGATGGGCACCTCTCCAGACAGAGCCTGAGAGGGTGCCCAGTCGCTTGAATTGGGGGGGGGGGGGCGAAGTTACATGGTTGAGTAGAGAGATTACACCTGGCCAGACCAGGCGGGCAACTCAGCATAGAGGCAGAGGGCTAAGCGTGCTGCCCAGTTGAGGCCGGGGGTTTTTAAGGAGATGGGTCTTTGTCTTCACACATCTCCTGAAACAAAGGATTTTATGGCTGTAAATATTAAGAAGCTCCTATCTGAGCTTTCTCTTGAAGGTACCAGACAGGAGGAAGCCTAGCTGGCGCCATCCTGGGTTCAGAGGAAGGGTGAGCAGGACCCCCTGGAGAATGGGGATCCAGAGCAGGGTGTTTGAAGTGCAGATACTGGGCTGCACCTGGGAGACTGTGGAAGATTTGTCAGCAGAAGGGGCTGGGACCCCCACCTGGCAGGTTATCAGGTAGAAGGGGGCAGGGCAGGATGCAAACACTGGGCTGCCCCTGAAGCATTATCAGGATGACTTTGAGATGTAGATATATATGCTGGATGTAGAAGTCTTCTCCGGAGGCCTTTGTCACACACACAGAAGCTCATACCTAACTTCCTACCTAACACAACCAGTCACCTTGCTCCCTAGCAAATAGCCAGTATGCTATTCTCAAAGAGAGAAAGGACAGTGCTACTTGCATATGAAGGAGCGAGAAGGAACAGCTTTTCCAAGGTGAATGTGGGGCTCAGTAAGAACTACAAGAAAGCACTGGGGCAAATAAGGCAAGAATCTCGTTTAGTGGTCCCTTTCATCTGACGTAAGTGTAAGCAGAGATTCACCAAGAAAACCCAGTGCCTAAGTCAAGTTAGAAAACTTACACTAAGACGACAAAGGGAACTTGCTTCTTTGAGTAGGAAGGTGGGTGTAGGGAGAAAAGAGGAGAGAAAAAGGCATCAGTCGCTGCCTGGTTGGACAATGCCATTGAAAAGGAATACTGGAAAGACTGCAACAAGATACGTATGGCAGCATCTCCAACCTCCCCATTCATGCCTTCCACAAGGCCCTGGAGCAACAGGAGGCGGAGAGGGAAAAGATGACGAAGATGCGGGGAAAAGAGAATTTGTGGAAGATAAGGGGATGGATGAGAGTGATATGAGTCATTTTGAGGATATGGGGCAACTGGATGCCAGCAGTGATGAAGACTGGGATGATAGATCCTCCAGTGAAGAGGAAGACAAGGCCCTGCATGCAAAACACAAAGGCAAAACTCCCCTGAAAGGACCTGTGTGTAGAAAATGAGCCTCCTAGAGATAGAGCAGAGCAGGAGGCAGAGCCCACAGCCAAGGTCAAAACCACCTGCTGCCCCTCAGGCTGGGCATGCCAAGCTTCCATCTCCAACACACTTCCAGGTTTTCTTCTTTCATACCGGATGTAACACAGTATTTGTGTTTTCAGTTTCTGTCACCACAGGGGCACGACCTCTGGAGTGAGATGAGGGATGCCTTAATTTGCAAGCAGAGTGTTTTTAGGGCATGTGTTGAGTACCAGCGAGGCCCACAAAGCTGGAAAGATCAGTTTCTGAAGTCGGATGCGGTTGTGAGTGGAAATAGTCCTCAACGTCAAATGCTGGATTCCTTGGTGTCTTTTTCTCTTACCATGGCAGGACTTCCATTTTTTTTTGTCTTATTCCTTTTCCCTAGTCCTCAAGGGTAAAAAGGAAACAAAAAAGGAAAAAAGAACCTGTGATTTACAATGCTTAGTATAAAAGATTCCACTGGTACCTTGTGAGGGAGGAAGAAGTTCCTTCCGTCTTGGGAAATATGGCAAGTTCCCGGTAGGGAGCAAGTTCAGAGCCTCCTCACTTCTCTGGGGCAGTTCACCACCTTGCTGTCTGCACAGCTGTGGAGAATTGTGGCCTGGCGGGCTCTGAAACATGAGACCAAACAGGCTCTGACTTGTTCTCCCACCCCAACCCTTTTCCCTGGAGTTCTTCATTGCTGACATCACACTCAAGAGGGAACGTGTAGCTGCCACCGGGCAACAGGTGCTACTTTCAGACCGTTAGGATGCTCGGAACTGTCCTGCTTCCTCATAAGGAGGCTGTTTCACGCCAGCCGGAGCAAATCAAGCTGGATGCAAGTCTGAGACTTCAACAGCTAGGACGAGATATTTTCAATAAAATATGTATCAGTGTTCTAAATTCTCCAATTAAAAGACATGGCGTGACTAAACTGATTAAAAATTGGGACCCAATTCTCTGTTGGTTACCAAAACTCTCACTTCACCTCTAATGACACACAGAATGAGTGTGAAAGGATGGGACGAGATACTCCATGCAAACAGAACCCAAGAGAAAGCAGAGTAGCAATACTTCTTTCAGATAGAAATAGGTTTCAAATCAAAAGCAGAACAAAGAGACCAGGAAGATCATAATATAGTGGTAAAGTATTCAGTCCAGCTAGAAGAAATAACACTTGGAAATACATATAAACCCAATATTGGAGCACCCAAATACAGGGCAAAGCCAAACACTAATAAACCTGCAGGGGGAGCTAGGTTCCAACACAGTGATAACACAGGACTTTACACTTCACTGGCGGAAATGGACAGGCAATCTGGGCAGAAAATCAACAAAGAAATGGCAGGGATAAATTATAGCCTAGATAAACTGGATCTAACACACATCTTTAGAACTTTCCACTCTTTTTGAGAGGATTTTCTATCCGGAATATATATTTGTCTCAAAAGAACATGTAACCATTTTCAGGATAGGTCATATGATAGGTCAAAAACAAGTATCAGCAAATTTGAAAGAATAAAACTTATATATCAAGTACTTTTTCTTATCACAATGCAATAAAACTAGAAGTCTATAATAGAAAAAACTTTGGAAACTACACAAAACACAGAAATTTAAGAACATACTCCTGAACAACCAATGGATCAAAGAAGGAGAAAATTTAAATTTTTCTTGAAAGGAATGAGAGTGGCAACACAATATACCAAAACCTAGGGGATACAGCTAAAACAGTACTAAATCAGAAGTTTAAAACAATCAGGGGCCTGCGGTGTGGTATAGCAGGTTAAAGCCCCAGCCTGCAGCACCGGCACCCCATATGGGCACCGGTTCAAGTCCTGGCAGCTCCACTTCCAATCCAGCTCTCTGCTATAGCCTGGGAAAGCAGCAGAAGATGGCCCAAGTCCTTGGGCCCCTGCACCCATGTGGGAGATCTGGAGGAGGCTCCTGGCTCCTGGCTTCTGACAACTCAGCTCTAGGCATGGCGGCCATCTGGGGAATGAACTTTAAATGGAAGTCTTTCTCTCTCTCTCTCTCTCTCTCTCTCTCTCTGTCTCCTTTTCAGCCTCTGCTCTCTGTATCTCTGCCTTTCAAATAAATAAATAAATCTCTAGAAGAAAATAAAACAATCAATGATTGCACCAAAAAAAAAAATAATCAGAAAGATCTCAGATAACTTATTTTTGTACCTCAGGAAACTACCAAAAGAACAAATCAAATAAAAAAAATTGGTAGAAAGAAAGAATAAAACTCAGCACACAAATGAGTTATATAGAGACTAAGAAATATAAAAAAATCAGTAATATGAAGAGTTTATTTTTTGAAAAAATAAAGCTGATGAGCCTTTAGCTAGACTAACCAAGAAAAAATATGTAGAAGGGGCCAGGGTCGTGGGTTAAGCCTCCACCCGCAGTACCGGCATCCCATATGGGTGCTGGTTCAAGTCCTGGCTGCTCCGCTTCTGATCCAGCTCTCTGCTAATGTGCTTGGTAAAGCAGTGGCTTGGACCTCTGCAACCTTGTGCAGAGCTCTGGGCTCCTGAGTTTGGCCTGGCCCAGCCCCCAGCCGTGGTGGCCAGTCGGGGGTGAACCAGCATCCAGAAGAGAGCTCTGTCTCCCTCTCCCTGTGTAACTCTGACTTTCAAATAAATAAATAAATCCTAACAAAATAACAAGGGGGGGCCAGCACTGTGGTGCAGCGGGTTAACGCCCTGGTCTGAAGCGCTGGCATCCCATATGGGCACCTGTTTGAGACCCGGCTGCTCCACTTCCAATCCAGCTCCCTGCTATGGTTTGAGAAAGCAGTGGAGGATGGCCCAAGTCCTTGGGCCTCTGCACCCACATGGGAGACCTGGAAGAAGCTCCTGGCTTCTGGCTTCAGGCTTCAGATTGGCACAGCTCCGGCCATTGCAGCCAATTGGGGAGTGAACCATCAGATGGAAGACCTCTCTCTCTCTCTCTCTCTCTGTCTCTCTGCCTCTCCTCTCTCTGTGTAACTCTGACTTTCAAATAAGTAAATAAATCTTTAAAAAAATAACAAGTGGTGGGCGCTGCGGAATAGCAGGTGAAGCCACCCCCCTGCAGTGCTGGCATCCCATATGGGCACCAGTTCGAGTCCCGGCTGCTCCACTTCTGATCCAGCTCTCTGCTATGGCTCCTGGCTCCTGACTTCAGATCAGCTCAGCTCTGGCCTTTGTGGCCATCTGGGGAGTGAGCCAGCAGATGGAAGACTTCTCTCTCTGCCTCTGCCTCTCTGTAACTCTTTCAAGTAAAAAAAAATAAATAAAATCTAAAAAAAAAAACATACATTGAATCAGAAATAATAATGGAGACATTATGACTGACACAACAGAAATACAAAAAATTTTTAGAATTTGTTATGAACAAATGCATGGTGGCAAATTCAATAGCCTACAGGAAATGGACAAATTCCTGGATATATTCATGTTATCAAAACTTAAGCATGAGAAATAAAATACCTAAACAGAGTGAGGCTGAATCAATAATAATAATTTTAAAAACTCTCATCAAGGAAAAGTCCAAAACAAGATAGCTTCACCGCTCTATTCTGTTAAACATTTAAAGAACAATTAGCATCAATCCTTCTTAAATTATTTCAAAAAATAGAAGAGACAGAAATTCTCCTAAATTCATTACCTGAGACTTTCATTGCCTTATTACCAATACCAGTCAAGGACACAACAACAACAATAACAACAAAATACAGCTACAGGCCCACATTCTTGATGAACATGGATGTAAAAATCCTCAACAAAAGACTAACAAATTGAATCCAACAGCACACTTAAAATGTCATCCACCATGATCATGTGGGATTCATCCCAGGGATACAGTTTTGGTTGACCATACACAAATCAATAAATGTGATATACTACATCAACAAAGTGAAAGACAAAATTCATATCATCTACTCAAAGATGCAGAATAGGGGTTTGATAAAATTCAACATCTTCATGATACAGTCAGTGACCAAATTAAGCATTAGAGGAACATATACTAACATAATAAAAGCCATATGTGACAGGTAACATCCTTTGGGGAAAATCTGAAGGATTTCTCTCTAAGACCTGGAACCAAAGATGAACATTTTCACTTTTGTTCAACATAGCATGGAAAGTCCTAGCTAAAGCAATCACACAAAAGGAAAGATTAAGGGTCTCCAACTTGGAAAGGAGGAAGTCAAATTGTCATTGCAGGTGACACAATCATATTTATAGAAAACCCCCAAGACCCCACCAAAAAGCTGTTAGAACCAGTACATCAGGCCGGCACCGCGGCTCACTAGGCTAATCCTCCGCCTTGCGGCACCGGCACACTGGGTTCTAGTCCCGGTCGGGGCGCCGGATTCTGTCCCGGTTGCCCCTCTTCCAGGCCAGCTCTCTGCTGTGGCCAGGGAGTGCAGTGGAGGATGGCCCAGGTGCTTGGGCCCTGCACCCCATGGGAGACCAGGAAAAGCACCTGGCTCCTGCCATCGGATCAGCGCGGTGCACCGGCCGCAGCGCACCGGCCGCGGCGGCCATTGGAGGGTGAACCAACGGCAAAGGAAGACCTTTCTCTCTCTCTCTCTCTCTCACTGTCCACTCT
This sequence comes from Oryctolagus cuniculus, assembly GCF_051225735.1. Classification (NCBI taxonomy): domain Eukaryota; kingdom Metazoa; phylum Chordata; class Mammalia; order Lagomorpha; family Leporidae; genus Oryctolagus; species Oryctolagus cuniculus. Next base: position 104,200,375 of record NC_142868.1, read on the forward strand.
GCCTGTCAAAAAAAATAAATAAATAAATAAAATAAAATAAAATAAAAAACCAGTACATCCCACAAAGCTGCAGGTACAAAGTCCATGTGTGAAGATCAATGGCACTGGTACACAGCCATAGTGAAAAAGCAATCAAGAAATTAATCCCATTTCCAATAGCTAAAGAAAAAAATACCAGGAATAAGCTTAACCAAAGAGGTGAAAGGCATTTACAGGGAAAGCTATAAATCGTTGGTAAAAGAAATGTAAGAGGACACAAAATGGAAAGAAGTGGTTTAGAGTCAATGCAATCCCCATCAAAGTCCCAGTAACACTTTTCAAAGAATTAGAAAACAAACTAAGATCTGTGTGACACAAGATAAAGAACAAAAGTAAATACCAGAATGAAAAAAAATCACAATTTCAAATATTAAAAAGCTAGAAAATGGCACAAACATAGAACAGCTGAAAAAACATAATGTGCCAGTTAGCTGTCCAATGCACCTGTGTAATGCTGCCCCCATGTATAATGTCATGTGTAACACATATTCTTGGCCATGTTCTTCACATGATAATGATTTTGTAATGTCTCATTCCATAGGGAGAACTGGAAAATAATTCAATCTTTATTGTGGGTGGTCAGGTTTTGTTTGTTTTCTGATTGATAATTTGGAAATCATCCCTATTACAAAACAGTGGGTTGGAATAAATGACACTAATTTGAGGGCTCTCGTTCTTTTCTCCCTCTTGGTGTCTCTTCTTTAAGAACAATTGAGGAATAAAAGCAAATGAAAAACATTACCAATAGGCCTTTCCTACTGTGAAAACAGACTGTGAACCTCAGCAGGTGGAGCATCGGTCATTGAAACCAGCAAGTAAAATGGTTTTATGAAAAAGTTAGTACAGTCTCTGGTCTGAAAAAATACAGGGTTCTTTCTACCACACAGCCACCCACAGCTTACCTCCATGGCACAAGCCTGACAGTGTTCCCTGAAAATGTAGCTAACTGTACACAGTAGCTAGGCAAGCTAGGCATTGCAGAAGTGGCAGCATGGAGAGCCAGCTCCTCTCGGAACTCGCTGGCCCACCCTAGGCCCTCCCAATTGCACCCTCTCCTTCTCTGGACCCAGTGAAGTAACTTTGTAAGCTCTTACCCCTAATTACATTCCTAATGCCACCTCCCTTTCCCTAACCCCAACTTTTCCAAAAGGACAATTGAAGTTAAAAGAACACACAGGGGCCACCATTGGGATGCTACAGGTTAAGCCACCACCTGAGAGTGCTAGTTCAAGTCCTGGCTGCCCACTGCCCGTCCAGCTTCCTGCTAATGCACCTGGGAAAGCAGCAGAAGATGGCTGCGACTTGGCGTTCCAGGCTCCTTCCTGGCTTCAACCCGGCCCTGCCTGGGCCACTGCAGCCATCTGGGGAGTAAACAAGCAAATGGAAGTTTTTTTAAAGATTCATTTACTTATTTGAAAGAATTTCACAGTGAGGAGAGGAAGAGAGAGAGAGAGAGAGAGAGAGAGGTTTTCCATCCGCTAGTTCACTCCCCAGATGGCTGCAACGGCCAGAGCTGCACCGATCTGAAGCCAGGAGCTTCTTCAGGGTCTCCTACGTGGGTGCAGGGCCCAAGGACTTGCACCATCTTCCACTGCTTTCCCAGGCCACAGCAGAGAGCTGGATCAGACCACAGCAGAGAGCTGGATCGGAAGTGCAGCAGCCAGGCCTTGAACCAGTGCCCATAGGGGATGCCGGCACTTCAAGCGGTGGCTTTACCCTCTACACCACAGTGCCAGCCTCAGATTTCTCTCTCTCTCTCTCTCTCTATCTCTCTCTGTAACTCTGCCTCTCAAATAAATAAATCATTTTATAAAAACAATCTCACAGATATGTCATGAGCATTTCATTACAAAGTTCACTTTCCCAGAGGTGTCCCTAGTGTTTATCAAGTTAGTTATGGTGTAGACTACTCCATAGGTGACCTTTTTTTATTTCAACATTTAGGTGTTTATTTTATTGTAGTAGTAAAATGCTGGTTTTCCTTTTATGTTAAAAGATACTAGTTGATTTAGAGCGAAGCTACTAGTCCAGGTATCAGGCAGGCAGACAGAGCCATGAAGGAGCTTGTCTCCATCTGTTTCGTGCTGTAACTGGGTCATTTATAAAAGAAGAAAAGTTAGTGGCTCCTGTCCTGGAGGCTGGAAAGTCCCACAGGGCTGCCCTGGCATCTGGTGAGTGCCTTCTTCCTGCATTACAATATACAAAAGGCATCACACTGGGGCCGGCGCTGTGGCGCAGCGGGTTAAAGCCACCATCTGCAATGCCGGCATCCCATACGGGTGCTGGTTCGAGTCCCCACTGCTCCACTTCTGATCCAGCTCTCTGCTATGGCCTGGGAAAGCAGCAGAATATGTCCAAGTCCTTGGGCCCCTGCACCCAGGTGGGAGACCTGGAATAAGCTCCTGGCTTCAGCTCAGCTCAGCTCCAGCCATTGCAGTCATTTGGGGAATGAACCAGTGGAATGGATGACCTCTCTCTCTTTCTCTCTCTCTCTCTGGCTCTACCTCTCTCTGTAACTCTATCTTTCAAATAAATAAAATAAATCTTTAAAAAGGCATCACATGAAGAGCAAAACCAGAAGAGGCCAAGCTCATCCTCACAAAGGATGCCACTTCCGTGGTTACAAGCCCATCCCATGATAATGGCATCAATACGCCCCGGAAGCACCACTTGATGACCCAATCACTTCTTAGAGACCCCACCTTCCAACACGGACACACGGGGGAACATGCTTCTAACACATGAGCTCTGGGGATACACTCAAACTTCGGCATGGACACAGAGACTGTGGAGGGAGGCTCTCTGCAGAGCACGGTGCACCCCCCCCCCACACACACACTCTAACATCCTGGTGGCAGGGACCCCATGCAGCCAGTCTTCCTTTGGTCCCAGCGCTCAGCGCAGGCCTGAGACCCGGCATAGCGAACACTGGTGCAAGGGGACACCATAGAAAATGGAACTAAGAGTGATTCTACTTTGGTGCAAAAATGCTTTTTAAGTCCACACAGTTTTTTCATAATAAGCATTTTCATGATTTTTTGAAGACTCATATGCATGAATATAAAAAAGTTTTTGTGTCAAAATAGACATCTTTTAATTCCACTCTTTCACAAATTTTTTTTCTTTATTTAAATTTTATGTAAGTTACACAAGTTTCATATATTTCATAGATACAGATTTAGGAACATAGTGCTACTTCCCACCCTACCCTCCCTCCGCCCACATTCCAGCCCTTCTTCCTCCTCCCTCTCCTATTCCCACTCTTAATTTTTATGAAGATCTATTTCCAGTTTTATTTAATGACCACAAAGTTAATCTATACTAAGTAAAAGAGTTCGACAAACAATATGAAGAAGAAAACACTGCTCCTCAGCGGAAGAGACAGGGCTGTAAACACGACTCTCAGAATGTCCCTTTCAGGCCAATACCCGACATTTTAGGTACTGCATTATTACCTTGGGCCAGGGAAAACATGGTGTCTTTGGGGGACTGGTCTATTTCACTAAGTATAATGGTTTCCAGTTGCATCCATCTTGTTGCAAAAGACAGGATTTCTGAGTAGTACTCCATAGTGTGTATACACCATAATTTTGTTATCCAGTCAACAGTTGATGGACATCTGGGTTCATTCCATATCTTAGCTATTGTGAATCAAGCTGCTATAAACATGGGGGTACAGATAACTCTTTCCTATGCTGATTTCATTTCCCTTGGCTAACTTCCCGGGAGTGGGATGGCTGGGTCATATGGAAGATCTGTATTCAGATTTCTGAGGTATCTCCATTCTGTCTTCCACCACTTTACATTCTCACCAACAGTGGGTTAGGGTAGCTTTCCCCCCATGTCCTTGCCAGCTCCACAAGTTTTTTGAAGTACACTCATCAGGGAATGTGAGGTCTTTTCCTTGCCTCCCCATCCAATCAGTTCCCCTGGGAAGCCCCAGGGCTTTTCCATGTTTATCCTGGGACCCGATGTCACAGCCACACTCACCTCTGAGGGGATTCCTGTGCCACAGAGGAGGCAACTGACCTCCATTCACAAGCTAGTTCCAGTTCAAGCCTCTGCATAGCCACCAGCCTCTCGGGAAGTTAAAATATAGAGAAAAAAAATAATTCAAGATTACTGTTTAGCAGGATTGGTATGGTTAGACCCCTTACTATGGCCATATAGCTTGTTAGTAGCCTCATTAGTTATTCCTCACATAGTTAGTAATCATACAGCGACCTCAGAAACAGCACTCCCTAGAGTGGGTGCTGTGGCCCGACACTCCATCGAGGGGCCAGCATTGTAGCTTATGTGCAGGCGCTAACCTCTGCGCCCCAGCTGTCCGCGGCCCTGTCCTTCCATCCCCCAGACCCGAGCACTGTCCAACAACCCACTCTGGGTCCAGGTCACTCTTGGAAACTTTCACTGCTCTTCCAAGAACCTTCCTAGCACGGACACGCTGAACAGAACAGCATGGAGGCCCCTGTCACAAATACTTAGCAACCATGACAAGATCTACGTTTTGATAAAAAACAAGCTGGAAAGGCCCCATTGGGACTGCCCCCAGCCTTCGCAGTAGCTGAGTGTGGTAGCGCCTCCTTGCTCCCTCGGACGTAACGTGGTGGGGACATACGGATACCTCACACAAAGACCCCAGCAGCTTGGTCTTCCTTTGCACCAGCCCCTCCATTTGTTCAGTCTTTTTCTTCGTACTTAAATAAAACTTCGCTTCTTCTACTCTCACCATTGGGTCTGGTCTCATAAATCGTCATCAACACAAGGACACAACCCAGGATTCACTCCACCAGTTTTCCTGCAATATTATTGGGGCAAGCCCAGGATGTCCCTTCCGAGCGGTTAAGAGACCACCAATGGCTGTCACTCCTATTTACTCTCTCCTGTCTCCTCCATGTTCCTTTCTGGAACGACGCCGTGGGTGTGTGTGACTGGAGGTATCCTGGAGGAGGACTGACGGTCTGTGGCCGAGGCTACTCCTCGGTGTGATCCGAAACCCCCAGAATTCCAGACAGCGACCGCCCTATGGAGTGCCCGTGAAGAGGAAATAAGGCCACATCCAGAGACAAAGGAAGGAAAGCGAGGCTCCCAGCCCAACCTTGAAAAGTGGCTGCTTACAATTATCTGGTGGAGCAGCTGCCCACGGTCATCCTGTCTTGGGGGGAAGGGGAGATGCCCTAAGCTCTGCCTTCTGTAACTCCAGTCATAAATCTGTCCCATAAATCGGCCCCAGGAATCTCTTTGGTAAACATCCCAGACCCACTGACCGTTGGAAGTGCAGTCCCAAGTCACATAGCCCAGTTCCCCCTAAGTGGTCCTAGTGCACGCAGGCTGCGGTTTAAACTCGCCTGTGCTGTAACGGCTAAGGCACGATGCTGAAGAATCTGCAGATATTCTAAGAAACTTAGCTTCGGGGCTCGGCCTTGAGAAATGATTCCCACTGAGCCGCTGGGTTAAAGAGCTGCTCTCCTTCCTCCACTGCCTCTGGGGCCTGTTTGAACGAAGGGAGTTTCCCACTCCAGGGTTCTGTAACACCCATGCACCGATTCCCCTTGGCTTTCTGACTTGACAGCTGAGATTCCTGGGCTGCCCTCGAGTACCGGGGGCTTTCCCCGAGGAGGCTCCCTCGGACCTTTGGAAGACCCTACACTCCCCAAGTGCCTCTATTTCCCTGCGTGTGCTCCTGTGCACATTAATTTCCCTCCCAGAGTCCGGCACAGGGTCCTTAGGTCTGTCTATTCGATCAGGCGACTTTTGCCCCTACTGTTGTAATTTTCCCGGGGCTTTCTAGGCAAGAGTCCAGGCCCAATAGCTTCAATGTGGAATATATTTGGATTAATCCAATGATAAAGTCTTAGACTTCTTGGGACACCTCCTGACCTGACTCCTGGTTGCTGGGGCTGGTTTAACTGACAGTCCCGTGATTAGACACTTCCAGTGTTGGCTTTTGGTCCAACGTGTAAGGTTACCATCTTTAGGCAGGGTCTCCAGTTTTTCTCCCCCTAGCCTGCTTCTTCGTGTTCTCTTACAGGAGTCTCCCCATTTTTTTTTTTTTTTAAGATTTATTTTATTTATTTGAAAGACAGAGTTACAGAGAGAGGTAAAGACAGAGAGAGAGGTCTTCCATTCGCTGGCTCACTCTCCGGTTGGCTGTAATAGCCGGAGCTGCACCGATCTGAATCCAGGAGCCAGGAGCTTCTTCCAGGTCTCCCATGTGGGTGCAGGGCCCAAGGACTTGGGCCATCTTCTACTGCTTTCACAGGCCACAGCAGAGAACTGGATCAAAAGTGGAGCAACCAGGACTAGAACCGGTACCCATGTAGGATGCCAGCGCCTCAGACCAGGGCTTTAACCCCCTGTGCCACAGCGCCAGCCCCACAGGAGTCTCCTTGTACATCTTTGCCTTGACCCTTAAGTTTAACAATCCTCAGGGATCTATGGGAGCCTCTCCATGATAATTTTCTCCCCTTTGCATTTGAACCCCCAAAAGAGCCCCTTTCAGACCTTGGTTCTTGGGTGGCTTGAGTGGATTCTGGCATTGGCCCAGTGGAATCTCCAGAGGCACGTGGCTACCAACTGTGTGTGACATTTACAAGTGGGACCATCCTCAGAGTGACAAGGGCCACATCCGTCCAGGGGACTCGATTCTGCACAGGCTCCGGTTTTCATGGAGCTTCCCCTCGGGGAAACCTCAGGAGAGTGGAGAAGTCTCGCTGGCCCTTTTTACATATATATAAACTTATTTTAAAGGCAGAGTTGGGGAGGGCAAGGAAGAGAGAGAGAGAAATCGGTCCTCCATCTGCTGGTTCACTGTCCAAATGGCTGCAACTGCCAAGCCTCGGCCAGGTCGAAGCCAGGAGCCAGGAGCCTCCTCTGGGTCTCCCACATGGGTACAGGGGCCCAAGCAATTAAAATAAAGACAACACAAAGCACATGAAACTTCCTTGAGACTCAATTTTGTTACCTAGGTCAGTTACAAACATGGGAAAACCTTGAATGAAAAGAGTTAGCATGTGACATGGGCATAGGAACCTATAAATTTAAGTGTGTCATGGAACAAAGAAGTAGAGCATCCTGCTATCTTTCAAGTTAGAAAAGCTAACTTTAAAATAATTTCCTTCTAATCTCATCCAAACTGATCTCACACAGCATTCAACTTGCAAGATCCTCCTACGGCATGCTCATTCCTTCAGTTCCTCTTCCTATCAGAACATCCTTTTAATCTTCCAGCATTCTCGGCTGGCGCCGCGGCTCACTAGGCTAATCCTCTGCCTAGTGGCGCTGGCACACCGGGTTCTAGTCCCGGTTGGGGCGCCGGATTCTTTCCCGGTTGCCCCTCTTCCAGGCCAGCTCTCTGCAGTGACCAGGGAGTGCAGCGGAGGATGCCCAAGTGCTTGGGCCCTGCACCCCATGGGAGACCAGGAGATGCACCTGGCTCCTGCCATCTGATCAGCGCGGTGCGCCGGCTGCAGCGCACCAGCCATTGGAGGGTGAACCAACTGCAAAGGAAGACCTTTCTCTCTGTCTCTCTCTCTCACTGTCCACTCTCCCTGTCAAAAAAAAAAAAAAAACATTCTCATGCTTAAAGCTTTCTCCACAACCTCTTTGCTACCTACTGGTTCCTTCAGTTCACATCAGAAACAATCCTGAATGCCTCCAAATTAAGAGGAAAATACCTTGTAAGAGAACACGCAGAATTTTAACCCACAGGTACTTTAAAGCAGCGTTTGAATTTTGAAAACATTAAAGCAGTTTTTTTTAACACTGGAGAATTTAAGTTACTTTACCAAGGTGTTGCAAACCCTAGGAGCCTCAGGGAAATATTTAGCCTAGAAAATAATTTATTTAAGAATAATACCAGGGGCCGGGGTTGTGGCATTAATAGCTGGTAAAGCCACTGCCAGTGAAGCAGGCATCCCATATGGGCACTGGTTCTAGTCCTGGCTGTTCTTCTTCCAATCCAGCTCTCTCCTAATGTGCCTGGGGAATGCAGCAGAAGATGACCCAAGTCCTTGGGCCCCTGCACCCATGTGGGAGAACTGGAAGAAGCTCCTGGCTTCAGACCAGCCCGGCTTTGGCCACTGGAGATGAACCATTTGGAGGTGAACCTGCGGGTGGAAGATCTCTGTCTCTGCCCCTCTCTCTCTGTAAACTCTGCCTTTCAAATAAATGCATCTTATAAAAAAAAAGAATAATACCAACAATGCTTTGTTAGCAGGCATAAACATTTTTGAGAACCACATTGTGGGTGACAAAACTTTCAACTAGTCATGATTACAGAGATTTTTGGCTGCCACTAGAGAAGGCTGGACATGGAGCATCTTCAAAGCAAAGTTGGTCATAACTTACCACTGTTGTTGAGTGTTTCCTTGGTACTGCCAAACGTATTACTGGAGATGGCTGAAGAGACGTTTTGTCTTCACACACAGAGAATTTAGAAGCAAGACAGAGTAGCAGTGAGAGACAGCAAGGTTTAGTCGGGCAGGGCATCCATCAGAATACATGAGCCACCCCTCTGGCTGGGGACACAGATTCCTAAGTAGGAGAATCTGGTAGGTGACAGGACGAAGGGCAGTTACGGGGAGGTACGCCTGGACCTAAGAAACCTCAGTCCACGTGTCATTGCTCCGTGTAAAGTTATCAAGGTCATGGAGAATTTGAAGGTTGAAAGCGACAAATTCTGGCCAAGCTTTAGTGCAGAAGAAAATTAACCACTTTGGCCTCATCTCCCCTCAAGGCACAGCCCACACAGGTTTTTCTCTCTCCTCTCCTCCCTCCCCCTCCCCTCCCCCTCCCCTCCCCTCCCCTCTCCCTCCCTCCTCTCCTCTCCTCCCCTCTCTCTCCTCCCCTCCCCTCCCCCTCTCCTCCTCTCCTCTCCTCTCCTCCCCCCTCCTCCCTCTCTCCTCTTCTCTCCTCTCCTCCCCTCCCTCCTCCCCTGTCCTCTCCTTTCCTCCCCTCCTCCCCTCTCCTCCCCTCCCCCTCTCTTCCCCTCTCCTCTCCTCTCCTCTCCCTCCCCTCCCCTCTCCTCTCCTCTCCTCTCCTTCCCTCCTCCTCCCTCCCCTGCCCAACTCTCTCCTCTCCTCTCCTTCCCTCCTTCCCTCCCTCCCTGCCCACCCCTCCTCCTCTCCTCTCCTCTCCTCTCCCTCCCTCTCCCTCCCTCCTCCCTCCTCTCTCTCTCCTCCCCCTCTCTCTCCTCTCCTTCCCTCCCTTCCCTCCCCTCCCCTGCCCCACCCCTCTCCTCTCCTCCTCCTCTCCTCCCCTCTCCTCCCTCCCCTCTCCTCTCCTCTCCTCTCCTCCCCTCTCCTCCTCCTCTCCTTCCCTCCCCTTCCCTCCCCTCCCCTGCCCACCCCTCTCCTCTCCTCTCCTCTCCTCTCCCCTCTCCTCTCCTCCCCTCTCCTCTCTCCTCCCCTCTCCTCTCTCTCCTTCCCTCCCCCACCCCCTCCTCTCCTCTCACCCCTCTCCTCTCCTCTCCTCTCCTCCTCTCATCCCCTCCCCTCTCCTCTCCTCTCCTCCCCTCTCCTCTCCTCTCCTCTCCTCCCCTCCCCCTCCTCCCCTCCCCTCCCCTCCTCTCCTCCTCTCCCCTCCCCTCTCCTCTCCTCCCCTCTCCTCTCCTCTCCTCTCCTCCCCCTCCCCACCCCTCCTCCCTTTCCCCTCCCCTCCCCTCTCCTCTCCTCCCCTCTCCTCCTCCCCTCCCCTCTCCTCTCCTCCCCTCTCCTCTCCTCTCCTCTCCTCCCTCCCCACCCCTCCTCTCCTCTCCTCCCCTCTCCTCTCCTCTCCTCTCCCCTCCCCTCTCCTCTCCTCCCTGCCTCCTCCCCCTCCCCTCTCCCTTCCTCCCCCCTCTCCTCTCCTCCTCCTCCCCTCCCTCCCCTCACTCCCCTCCCCTCCCCTCTCCTCCTCTCCTCTCCTCTACTCTCCCCTCTCCTCCCCTCTCTCCTCCCCTCTCCTCCCCTCTCCTCCCCACTCCTCTCCTCCCCTCCCTCCCCTCTCCTCTCCTCTCCTCCCCCTCCCCCTCCCCTCTCCTCCCCCTCTCCTCCCCACTCCTCTCCTCTCCTCTCCTCCCCTCCCTCCCCTCTCCTCCTCCCCTCCCCTCTCCTCCCCTCTCTCCTCTCCTCTACTCCCCCTCTCCTCCCCTCTCCTCCCCTCCCCTCTCCTCCCTCTCCTCCCCTCTCCTCCCCTCCCTCCCCACCTCCTCTCCCTCCCCTCCCTCCTTCTCCTCCCCTCTCCTCTCCTCCTCACTCCTCCTCTCCTCCCCTCCCTCCCTCCCTTCTCCTCCCCTCTCCTCTCCTCCCCACTCCTCTCCTCTCCTCCTCCCTCCCCTCTCCTCCCCTCCTCCCCTCTCCTCCCCTCTCCTCTCCTCTCCTCCCTCTCCTCTCCTCCCCCTCCCCTCCCCTCCCCTCCCCTCTCCTCTCCTCCCCTCTCCTCTCCTCTCCTCTCCTCCCCTCCCTCCCCTCCCCTCTCCTCCCCTCCCCTCCCCTCCCCTCCCCTCTCCTCTCACTCTCCTCCCCTCCCCTCTCCTCTCCTCTCCTCCCCTCCCTCCCTCCCTCTCCTCTCCTCTCCTCTCCTGTTTATTCATCATTTTGAAAGGTGGAGTTATAGAGGCGGGGGGAATGCTTCCATGCACTGCTTCACTGTACCCCAGTGCCCTCCCCCCACACACAAACACACAGGTTTTTCTAACAGGTGCAGGGAGGGAGGAGGAAGTTAGATGAAATAAAAGAAATCTCAGAGCCCAAGGAAGTGGGCTAGAATTATGCCTGAGGTTGGAGAGTCACTTACCTAGAACAGCCCCTGAGGAACCACTTTTTTTTTTTTTTTTAGAGATTTATTTATTTAAGAGGCAGAGAGAGAGAGAGAGAGAGAGAGTCTTCCAACTGCTGGTTAACTCCCCAGATGGCCGCAATGGTCGGAGCTGCACCAGTCTGAATCCAGGAGCCTAGGTCTCCCATGTGGGTGCAGGGACCCAAGGACTTGGGCCATCTTCCACTGCTTTCCCAGGCCATAGCAGAGAGCTGGATCAGAAGAGGAGCAGCTGGGACTCGAGCCGGCGTCCACATGGGATGCCGGCACTGCAGGCAGCAGCTTTACCCGCTACACCACAGAAATGGCCCCACAGCCAACTGCTTTTCCAGAGAAGAGTAAGAGTCGCTCTGACTTCAAAACAGACATCCCCACCCAAATGTGGGACAAGTTCTCCCCACATTCCACCCCTGGAGGTCTCCTCTTTTCCCAGAACAGAAGGAAAGGGGGCAGGGGGCCAAAGTCTGCCCTAGACCCCGGAGGCAGGGCACGGTGGCCTGTCTGCCCCAGTGCACTTTGGGGAGTCAGGGGCCAGCCCCTTACCAATCTGACAGGCCATAGAGGAAGTTACGGGTCACGGAGGGGAGGGCAGTTGTCATAGTGAGTTTCGTGGGTTCTTTTCCTCAGCTCAGTATAAAAATAAAAAGCCAGGACACAGTTTGCAAAGGGGCAGAAACTTTTATTTGATCGGCAAGCAGCAGAAATCATCTTGTCTGAGGAGACCAGGCGGAGTGCCCGAGCAGGACACTGGGGTTCAGGAAGGGCCCAGGGTGTTCAAGGAACTACTACGTTCATCAGGTCGTTCTATGGGGGTGCCCACAGAACAGGGGGTTTCACACACTGTGTGTTGATTGGTCTGGGGCTCATGGAGATAGCTGGGGTCTCTTGGTGCAGCTAGATTCTCCTTAGGGCTCAGCCCCTTTCTCTGCTAGCTCTGGGTGGAGACTGCACCCACCCTGGAGGTGTGATTTAAACACACAAGGTCACACGTGCAGCACAAGAGGTTATAGTGAGGGAGATGCCGGCAGGTCTGGAACCAAGCTTTCCAGCCACTGCTTGTGAAGGGCGTTCTACCTACGTCTGAGGGGTCTCCAGCCCCCAGCCCCACTGGGTGGCTTCAGAGGAGAGACCCGACAGAAGCTCTCTGGCTGTGAACCCACAGAGAGACGAGAAAGCGTAATGAGGGAGTGAGGGGGTAAGAGGCCAGGGCGGTTCTGGACTTGTCCAGGGAGTCCTGGAGCGGCGTCTCCCCAGCCCGCTGCGTCAGTGCCAGGAGGGTGCCCCAGGGGAGAGGCTTTCAGCCAGGAATGACAGTAAGGGGGGCGGGGGGTCAGCGTGGACTGCTTGCTCCGAGTCTGCCTTTGTCCTGGGTTTCAGCACTGCTATGTTAGGTTTCAGGATTTTAGGGTCCGAAGGAGAGGAGGCGGCTAGTTCAAATAGAGAAGACTATTCTGGGGGAGACCGACCTGGGGGAGGTTAAAGAGAGAGTAGGGGTTGAACCTGCCTGGACAGGGCACAGGGGGGTTGAAAGCGAACCTTCAGTGCATCTGCGCAGCAGGCAGAGTCCCTGCTTATGGGGCTTGTTGGGGGGGGGGGGCAGAGCGCCATGTGGACCCTGGCAAGGTGGCTGGGGGATGAGGACAAAGGCGCCTTGGTGAAGTTGAAGAAAATGGGACAAAGAAAATGAGTGAAAACAACAAGCCAACAAAATGCTGGTTGGATGTCCTGTTCCCTTGCTGGAGGCCATAGACTGGGCCTGAGCGTCCAGCAAGCGCTGTGAGGTTAGGCCTCAGTTTTCTAACTCAGTCTCAGGTGTGAACCTCCAAGAGCACTCAGAAAAAGCCTCATTCCTGACACGGAGAACAGCAATGGTTCCCCTGAGAGGCCTCGGGGAGAGGAATTACATAATGGAAGGTCAAGGTCCTGAACTCAGCCCCTGTTAAAAATACCACAGCTTTTCATAGAGCCCCAGGGGTGGCAGGACCATTGCAAGGGTGCCAGCTCTCCTTCTCCCCCAGTGAACAGCGCCAAAGCACAGTTGGATAAAGCAGTCATCGTGGATGGGCAGGGCCACCACAGAGCCTAGCAGTGACAACAGATTTCTCTGCTGTCCAGGCCCTGCCAAGACCTGTCCAGGCACTGACACCTTCTCTTCCACCTCCCACCACCACTCCCTGGTGTTCACACACACACACACACACACACTCCCCTTCCCACCTCCTGTGGAGTGGAGCTGGGGTTCATGGGCACCCTGGGGTCTCTGGGCTCAGGTATGAGGTCCTCTTCCTGCTGGGAAACTTAGCCCATCCATTGTCTGTTGTCATAATGGAATACCAGAGTGGAATACCAGAAGGAATAGACAGTTGAGGGCTATTTGCCCAGGGTCTGGAGTCTGTCTAGCATCTTGGGAGGGCCTCTTGCCACGTCCCCTCATGGTGCAAGGCGTCATGTGGCAATGACCTTTCTCTTCCCATGGAACTTCAGTCCGCTCACGGGACCTGATACCCATGAAGTCTTCTAATCCTCATTACTTAACAAAGTTCCTGCCTCTGATTGCCAAATACCATACACTTTCTGGAGTTGCATTTCCAGCCCCCGAATTCTGGGGACAAGGTCAGATCAACGCTCTGTGCAAAGGAGAATCTTCTGGCAAGACCTTCAGCCGAGGAAGAGGGGTGGTGAAACTTCTGCATTTTTTTTTTGGAACTTCCATTCATTTATTTTATTCGTATGAAAGGCAGAAAGACAGATGGAGACCTCCTATCTGCTGAGTCATTCTCCAAAGTCCACAACAGCCAACGCTGGGCCAGGCTGAACCCAGGGATTTGGAACTCAGTCAGGGTCTTCCACATGGGTGGCAGGGACCCACGTACCTGCTGTCCCCCAGGGTGTGCATTAGAAGGAAGTCGGGGGTCAGGTGTGGAGCCAGGAGCTCTGATATGGGATGCAGGAATCCAAAGGGACATTTTAACTCCCTGTGCCAAATCCTACCCCTATCTGTTTATTGTTGATCTTCTCCACTTCCATGTACCCCCATGAGAGCCGGAGCTTTGACCTGTCGTGCTCACTGCTGAATCTCCAAGGCCTAGGAGAGAGCCTGGCACAAGTTTGGTGCCCAGTACGTGTGTACTGTGGGAGCCAGCGAGTGAGTGGGTTGTCTCTGGCATCCCTGGATGCCAAAGTTTCAGCAGCCTCTCCTCTCTCCCTCCCCACTGGACTCACAGGACCTCTATCTCCCCCAGGTCAGCCTCACACTTTTCCCTCTTACCCTAGTCCATGGCATTCTGTGGGGAAGGGTCCCCAGAGCCACTAACTTGGTTCCACATAACCCCATGCCCCGGTTCTCCCTGGAGCCCCAGAAAGGAAGCCCATATGTGTCTCTCTTCTGTCCCCTGGGGTCCCGCTGCTCTCCAAGGCAGCCTTGGAGCACCCAGCATGAGAGCAGTGAGTGTTGGGCAGAAGAACAGGTGATCCGAGTTTCAGGATTGCATCTTGCTGCAGATACATGGCCAGCTCACTGCAGGTCCCAGGCCGGCTCAGGGATGAAGTCAACCTACAGGCCTGGGGCTTGGCTTTTTGAAAAGCACGTGAAGCCCCGTGGGTCCCTGGACTCCAGCAGTGTCTTCATGAGTGCACTCTCAACATCGAGACCTACGGGGCCCAGCAGCTCAGAATGTGCTGCAACATCTGACTGGAGGCAGAATTCCCTGTGCTTGCTCCATAGTACCTGACCATGCTGTGTAGACAACTGAGTGAGCTAACTGGCCTCACAGGATGCTTGGGGTCAAGTGGCCACACGGTGGGGACAAGCCCCTCAAGAAGAGATGCATCTGGGACAGAGCTAACCAATGAATGGAAGCTCATCCTCTCTCTCTCTCTCTCTCTCTCTCTCTGTCTCTGTCTGTCTGTCTGTCTCTCTCTCTGCCTTTCAAACAAATACAGAAAAAATTTAAGGAGTAGGGGGCAGGAATTTTGCATAGCAGTTAAGACTCCACATCCACTCCGGATTGTGGGACACCTTCATCCAATATCAAAGTACCTGGTTCGGGGCTGGCGCTGTGGCACAGTGGGTAAAGCCTCCGCTTGCAGTGCTGGCATCCCATATGGGCGCAAGTTCGAGTCCCAGCTGCTCCACTTCCAATCCAGCTCTCTGCTGTGGCCTGGGAAAGCAGTGGAAGATGGCCCAAGTCCTTGGGCCCCTGCACCTGCATGGGAGACCTGGAAGAAGCTCCAGGCTCCTGGCTTTGAATCGGCCAAGCTGCAGTTGTTGTGGTCAATTGGGTATTGAACCAGTGGATGGAAGACCTCTCTCTTTCTCTGCCTCTCCTTCTCTCTGTGTAAATCTGATTTTCAAATAAATAAATAAATCTTTAAAAAAAAGTATCTGGTTCCAGCCCGGGCTCCACTCTCCATCCCAGATTCCTGCTAATGCTAGGAGGCAACAGGTGATGGCCCAAGCACCTGGGTTCCTGCCACACACGTGGGGGACAGATTGAGCTCCTGGCTCCTGGCTCCTGGCTTCAGCCTGACCAGTCCCTGCTTCTTATGGACATCTGGGGAATCAACCTAAGAATGGGAGATCTCTGCTCTTTCTCGCTCCCTCCCCCTCCCCCGCCACCGCCTCCTCTCTTCCCTACCTTTCAAATAAATATATAATTTTTTTAAGAAGCGGGTTGGTATTCATGAGGAAAGCACTGGATAGGGAAGCAGAAGGCAGCTGCACCTCCTGGGCCCGCGCACCTGTGAGGCCTTGCCCGTCAGTCCTGTTCTTCGAGAGGAAGGTGCGCTCAGAGCGAGCGAACTCCAGCCCTCTCCTGTGCTTTCATCCTTGCTCCAGTACCTGCCCGCTGAGGCAGCTCTGCCCTCGTTATTGATGACAAACGCCCCCTGTGTTTTTGCACAGTGCTTTGCTTTTATGAGGCTGCTGCTTTGGAAACAAATCACACGTTTCATGTTCCAGTATCCCTGCTGGCGTGGAATTTCTGGTATGACAGCAGTTAGCTGCTGAACAAACGTGTTCTGATTCGCCCCCTCTGGGAGGGAGGACGGACGAGGGGAGAAAGCTGAAGCTGGCACCAGGAGGAAATTTGCACCCTAAAAGTTCGCTTTTCTGCAGCAGAGGTTTTCTATCCTTTTAAAATCCTGTGGTGTCCACTCAGAAGTCCCCAGGAACAAGTGCGAAAGGACGAAACCCTCCAGGGACGTTTGCTCCATCATTCCGATTGCCCCCTCCTCTGCATGGGCAGCTGCCACTTTGGTCGCGGGGCGGAGCGTCCGTCCCAGGTGCTGGCTCAGGGCCACTGTCTGTGCTCTGAGGGGTAGTTAGGGGTGCAGCAAAGCTTCAGCTGGACGCGGCTAGAGAAGGGACGCGTTCCGGTTCTGCAGTGGCCATCTCCTTCCTCTGAGGCTGGGCTGGGGGCAGCCAAGGGAGAAGAGGGCTTTGTCTAGGGCCCTGCTGCAGGCTTCAGGGTCCCAGCCTGGGGGTCGCTCCTGAACCCTCTGTGGATAAGGGTGAACCCAGGCAACCTTGGCAAGAGCCCCCACAGCTTTGGGGTGATTTACAGTTTTGGAAACAACAGAATGGAGTTAGATGATGGATGGTGCCCTATCAGAACTGTAAACAATACTGGCATTCTTTAAGCCTGGATCCCTGCCTTGAGAAATTTCTATTAGGATGCCAAATTCTCATGGAACGTCCCCTTCGTAGGTGAACTGCATTATCTCATGGCCTGCTCAGGGCAATTCTCAGCCTCCCACCGGGCGTTAGAATCACCTGTGGGGGTTTTTGAATGAGTCATGTGGGTCTTATCCCACAAAGGAAATTTGGTTTCAGTTTGTCCAAGGAGGGACCTACGCATTGCTGTCTGTCTGTTTATTTTCTTGTAGCAGTTAAGATGGCTCTGATATATCAGAGTGCCTGGGTTCGAGTCCTGGCTCTGCTCTCCACTCCCCTGTATACCCTGTGGCATTGTATACCCTGAGCAGCAGCAGGTATGGCCCAAGTGCTTATGTCTCTGCCAACCACACTGCTATTTTTTTAAAGATTTATTTTATTTATTTGAAAGACAGAGTTACAGAGAGAGGTAGAGACAGAGAGGTCTTCCATCTGATGGTTCACTCCCCAGATGGCCACAATGGCCAGAGCTGCGTCAGTCTGAAGCCAGGAGCCAGGAGCTTCTTCCTGGTCTCCCACATGGGTACAGGGTCCCAAGGACTTGGGCCATCTTCTACTGCTTTTCCAGGCCATAGCAGAGAGCTGGATTGGAAGTGGAGCATCCAGCGCCCATATGGGATGCTGGTGCTTCAGGCCAGGGCTTTAACCCACTGCACCACAGCACCAGCCCCAACACTGCTATTTTTTAAAAGCTCCTGGAGGATTATAAGATGTAGGCAGGGTCCAAGAATCTCTGGAAGGGATTTTTTTTTTTTTTTTTTTTTGAGCTAGAAGTCTCTATGTCAAACTCCAGTTGGGAAGAGGGTGGGGAGGAGGTTTGGTATTTTGCACTCGTGACTCATTCTGATGACAAAATGTTCTGAAGTCAGTAGAAATGTCAAGTGAAATATATGTCAACTGCAAAAGCTGCTGACTTTAGCAGGAGAGCCGGCCGAGGGAATGCAATGAGGAGCTAAACCCGCCTGGGCACAGCCCATCATTCGTCACAGCTTCTTGAAGCTCATTTCCTCCCGTTGCTCCCAGTTTGCAGCTTCACAGCATCCAATCTCGGCCTACATGCGTGTTTATCCAGAGAGAGAAACAAGTGCATTTTTGCTAAAAGAATAATCACCCCAGTGGCCAGGCCTTGAAACCCATGGTGCCTCCATGAAAACCTGCCTGTTTAGGGCTTCTGGAATGTTCTTTGCTGGGTGGAGCAGCAGACACCTAGAGAACCAGGTGTAGCTATGGATTCTCCCACCGCTCCCAGTGTTTAACAGCTTTACGAGATACAATGTACACATCAGGTAATTCACCTATTCAAGCGTGTAATTCAATGATTTTTAGTTCACAGGATGGTGCAACCCATCACCACAATGTTAGAACAGTTTCATCACCCGCTAAAAGAACTCCACACTTCAGCTGTCACCTTCCTTGATCCCGCCCACCCACACCCACACCCACACCCATCTCCAGCCCTAAGCAACCACTCTTCCTCTGTAAAGATGCGCCTGTTCTGGACCTTCATATAAATGGATCATAGAATGGATGGTCTTTCACTAAGCATGTTTCAAGTATCAGTACTTCATTCCATCATATGGCTATCTCACAGTTTGTTCATCCACTCATCAGTTGATGGACATTTGGGCTATTATGAAAAATACTGCTATGAACACGTCTGTCCAGGTTTTGGTGTGATCATTTGTTTTCGTTTCACTTGGTTACATAGCTAAGAAGAGAATTGTGGGTCAGGCTGTGGCTGTATGTTTAATTATTTGATTATTTAATATATTCAAGCTGAGAAGTGTGAATCTTCCAACTTTTTTCTATATTTTGAGGTTGTTTTAGTTATTCTGGGTCCCTAGAAATTTCATGTAAAATTTAGAATCACCTTGTCAATGTCTACAAAGCAGTCAGCTGGGATTCTGTTAGGGAATTGTATTGAATTGGTAAATAGATTTGGAGAATATTGTCATCTTAACAATGTCGTCTCCTTATCCATGAACGTGGGATGTTTTTCCATTTATTAGGTCTTCTTTAATCACTTGCAATAATGCTTTACACTTCTCAGCATGTATCTTTCGTATCTTTTAATTTATTCTGGGTATTTTATTCTTTCTAATGCTATTGTACGTGTGGTTATTTTCTTAACTTAATTTTTCAATTGTTCTTTGCAAATGGATAAAAATCTAATTGGGTTTTATATATTAATCTTGTATACTGTACTTTACTGAACTCATTTGTTTGTTCTAATACTTTTTAGTGAATTCTTTCTATATTTTTGTATATATAACATTATGTCATCTATGAGTAGAGAGTTTTACTTCTATTATTACTGGGATACCTTCTATTTCTTTTTATTATCAAATTGCCCTAGTTAGAACCTCCAGATTGATATTAATAAAGTCATAAGTGATTATGACATTATGATTTATAATAAGAAATATATATATAAGGTCTTTTCAAAAGTTCATAAAAATAAGCCGGCGCTGCCACTCACTAGGCTAATCCTCCGCCTTGCGGCGCCGGCACACCGGGTTCTAGTCCTGGTCGGGGCGCCGGATTCTGTCCCGGTTACCCCTCTTCCAGGCCAGCTCTCTGCTGTGGCCAGGGAGTGCAGCGGAGGATGGCCCAAGTGTTTGGGCCCTGCACCCCATGGGAGACCAGGAGAAGTACCTGGCTCCTGCCTTCGGATCAGCGCAGTGCGCCGGCCGCAGCGGCCATTGGAGGGTGAACCAAGGCAAAGGAAGACCTTTCTCTCTGTCTCTCTCTCTCATTGTCCACTCTGCCTGTCAAAAAAAAAAAAAAGTTCATAAAAATATATATTATGAAAAAAACTGTGTATGTATTTCTAAGGATTTTTACATTAAAATAAACTGGTCAGGGCTGGTATCGTGACACAGCAAGTTCAGCCACAGCTTACAATGCCAGCATTCTGTATCAGAGTCCTCGTTCATGTCCCAGTTACTCTCCTCCTCCAGCTCCCTGCTACTGCACCTGGGAAGGCAGCAGAAGATGGTCCAAGTGCTTGGGCCCGTGCCATTCATATGGGATGCCAGGATGGAGTTCCTGGCTCCTAGCTTCAGCCTGGCCCAGCCTGGCCCTACCCCAACCATTACTGTTATTTGGGGAGTGAACCAGTGCATAGAAGTGCTCTCTCTCTCTCTCTTGCTTTCTCTTTCTCACATCTCTCTCTCTCTCCCTCCTCCCTCTCTCTTTCTCACTCTGCCTTTCAAATAAATGAAACAAATCTTTAATAATAAATAAATAAACTTATCTTTTAATTCCATTTTCTACAAACTGTTGGAAGTGATCTCATATTTGGTTTCCTTCTGTATTTTCTGGTATATAACTCCTAAAACCTTTGGGGTCTCCAAAATGGTAAGTGTATTTTTGAATCCTGAAGAGATGAATACAAGCTGGGTTTCCTGAATAACACAGAACCAATCAACTCTGTTTCTATCCCTGATCTTACAGAGATGAGAGAAGAGCTGAAGATTGAGCTGATCACCAATGGCCAGTGACTAAGTCAATCTTGCCCATGGAATGAGGCTTCCATAAAAACCCAGAAGGACCTGGGTCCTAGAGCTCCGAAGCTCTGTGACCTTGGAGGTCCTGGGAGGGTGGTGATCCTGTAGAGGACATGTGTGGGGAGCAAACCGGACTAGACTGTTACTGGAATTAAGACTTATTCTATGCATCTGCTCTCCCACAATATGGCGCTGGGAGAGAAGTAAACAGCTTCCGCACAGCTGCCTCCAGTTCAACCAATTAACTGTAGGACTTGCTCCTGATTGGAGAGCAGCGTACTCGGCGTGTGGGCAGCCGAGTTGGGATTGGCAGAGAAGGACTATAAAGGAGGAGAGAGACGGCATGCACCAGGAACATCTATGGGGAACATCTAAGGGAACCCGTGCAGCCCCCGAGAGAGCCGGCCGGCGGTGTGCCGCTCCCCTGCGGAAGTGGGGAATGCGGCCAGGGGGAACTGCCCTTCCACGGAGGTGGAAGGGATAGTAGCCAACCCGGGAAGAACCAGCAGCAAACCCGGGGAGGGCCGAGAAGACGAAAGAACAGCGCAGGGTCCTGTGTTGCTCCTCCACGAAGAGGGGGAGCGACAGACATGGAAGCTCCAAGACCTTTCCTCACACCTTGGCCTGTGTACCTGTCATCTGCCTGTTCATCCATGTCCTTTTTAACATCCTTTATGTTCAGCCAGTATCTGGGTGCCCTGGCGGATTAACTGAGCCTGAGAAGGGATTAAGGAAGCCTCTGATTGCAGCCAAGCCAGACAGAAGTTGTAGGTAATCCACCCCCTGGGATTGGCATCGGCAGTGGGGACAACCTTGAGGGTGGTGCCCACTTGTGGGGCCTGACTCCCACTCTGGGTAAATAGCCTCAGAACTGCGTTCGATTGATGATGCTAAGCTGGAAGCTGATGCAGAATTGGTATGTGGAGTCCCAAGTATTGTGTTAAATGTAAGGGTGGGTAAAACAGAGTGATCTTAGGAGAAAAGCTTTCACTCTCTCCCAGATGCTGCCTGTAGGGTTTTTTGATGATACAGTTATCAGTCTAAATAAGTTTCCTGGGGCTGGTACTGTGGTGCAGCAGGCTAACACCCTGGCCTGAAGCGCCAGCATCCCAGATGGGCGCCGGTTATAGCCCTGGCTGCTCCACTTTCAATCCAGTTCTCTGCTATGGCCTGGGAAAGCAGTAGAAAATGTAGAAGATGACCCAAGTCCTTGGGCTCCGCACTCACGTGGGAGACCCAGAAGAAGCTCCTGGCTCCTGGCTTCGGATGAGCACAGCTTCAGCCGTCGGAGCCAATTGGGGAGTGAACCAGGGGATGAAAAGACCCCCCCTCCTCTCTGCCTCTCCTCTCTGACTTTCAAATAAATAAATATATCTTTAAAAAAAGAAGTCTCGGCCTGCACCGCAGCTCACTAGGCTAATCCTCCGCCTGTGGCGCTGGCACACCAGGTTCTAGTCCCAGTTGGGGCGCCGGGTTCTAGTCCCAGTTGCCCCTCTTCCAGGCCAGCTCTCTGCTATGGCCCGGGAAGGCAGTGGAGGATGGCCCAAGTGCTTGGGCCCTGCACCCCATGGGAGACCAGGAGAACCACCTGGCTCCTGCCATCGGATCAGCACCATGCGCCAGCTATAGCGTGCTGGCCGCGGCGGCCATTGGAGGGTGAACCAACGGCAAAAGGAAGACCTTTCTCTCTCTCTCTCTCTCTCTCTCACTGTCCACTCTGCCTGTCAAAAAAAAAAAAAAAAAAAAAAAAGAGTCTCTTTTTTTTCACTCTATTTAGATTATTTTAACTCATGAGGTACTATGCAATGTTTCTGTACATCGTGCAATGTCCAGTAAGGGTATCTTCCCAGACATTTATCTATTCTTTATGGGAAAAAATCATCAAAATCCTTTCTTCTAGTTCTGAAAGACACAGTACATTATTGTTACCTATAGTCCCCCCATTGATCAACCTTTCTCCATCTCTCCCTCTCCCTGAGAGTTCACTTTTCTTCCTAGTTTGTTAAGTATTTTTATCGTGATCTCACGGCCCCACTGGGCACAAGAACCAGGGACCCCAGCACGTGCGGACTACTGCTGCAGGGCTTGCCCTTGACGTTCCCCAACACAAGTCCATGATCTGAATTTAGCACAACCTGACACAGTAGGTATTGCTATCCCCAGTGTGCAGCTGAAGGAGCTGGAGCTCTGAGCGGATGCATGAGCAGCCTTGACGCAGACCAGAAAGATGCACCGTTTGCGACCAACACTCATATCTGCCAGCTTCCCTGGTCGATCTGACCCTGACTGGCTTGCCTTTGGTGGGATGGAGGGGCCCTGACAACATCTCTTAATCGATAGGTGCGTTTCATTTCATGAAGCCTTTCTCAAATACCAGTGAGCCTAAGCACCACCGGGGGAGCTCACTAATGATCAGAATCCTGCACCTGCAGGGAAGTCGGGTGTGGATGCAAAGTGAGGCAGGTGTTCAGGAAGTCCTGGATGGAAGGAGACCTGGAGGAGTTTAAAGCTGGTACAGGCGGGCCCTCCCGTCCAGACGGACCCGCAGGTTGCACTGGAATCACTGAGTCACAGTCCATCAAATGCAGGTTTCCTCATTTGCTCAGCATGGATCCACTCATTAAAGCCAAAACAGAAGAGGAAAGCAGGCCCAACCTCCCTGTTAGGTACAGCAAGCAGCACAGTGCTCAGGGCCCATGAACATGGCTTCCTTTTTGTTTTTAAAATCAGAAAGTGAATATATAATAATAGATCTAGGATGAATCACATTTGTCTTTATATCAATGTTATATATTTTTATATTAGTTCTTTAAAAATCTTGATGTTATGTATTTGAAAGGCAGAGGTGACAGAGAGAAGGTAGAAGGGAGAGAGATCTTCCATCTACCGGTTTGCTCCCCAAATGGTTGCAATGACAAGGGCTGGACCACGCGGAAGCGAGGAGCCAGGAGCTCCAGCCAGGTCTCCCACGTGAGTGCCAGGGGCTCAAGCACGTAGCCATCATCTGCTGCCTTCCAGGAGCTGGATCAGAAGCAGAGCAGCCAGGACTCGAACAGGCCTCTGGTACAAAATGCCAGTATCACAAGTGGTGGCTTAACCTGCTGTGCCACTTGCCAACCCCTCATATTACTTCATAAAATGATTTGTAGAGGCTGCCTCTGTGGCACAGTGTGCTAAGCCTCCGCCTGCAGTGGCCGGCATCCACATGGCACCAGTTTGAGTCCCGGCTGCTCCACTTCTGATCCAGCTCTCTGCTGTGGCCTGGAAAAGCAGTAGAAGATGGCCCCTGCACCTGCATGGGAGACCCGGAAGAAACTCCTGGCTTCTGGCTTCAGATCGGACCAGCTCCGGCCGTCGCAGCCATTTGGAGGGTGAACCAACAGAAGGAAGACCTTTCTCTCTGTCTCTCTCTTTCACTGTCTAACTCTATCTGTCAAAAAAAAAATCATTTTATTGGGGCTGTCACTGTGGCGTAGCGGGTAAAGCCAACTACCTGCAGTGTCAGCATCCATTATGGGTGCCAGTTTGAGTCCCGGCTGCTCCACTTCCGATCCAACTGGGAAAGCAGTAGAAGATGGCCCAAGTCCTTGGGACCCTGCACCCACATGGGAGACCCAGAAGAAGCTCCTGGCTCCTGGCTCCTGGCTTCAAATCGGCACAGCTCAGCCGTTGCAGCCATCTGGGGAGTGAACCATCAGATGGAAGACCCCCTCACCGTGTGTAACTTTGCCCTTCAAATAAACAAATAAATATTTTTAAAAAATCATTTTAATTTACCAGTATGACCACTGCTCATTACAAAAAGTATATTTATTTAAAATCAGATCAAAGACCTGACTTCCATTTGTACTTGATAATATGTGAAAGCTGACAGCTTCTTTAAGAACACTTCTTAGTGCTGAGCTTGGTGCCAAGTGCGTCTTGTGTGTTATCTTGTTTAATCTTTACAACAGCCTGGTAGCACAGATACAATTATTGTTTCCACTCCAGGTAAAAGATCTGAAGCTGGGTTCGGTAACCTGTCCAAGATGACAGATACAAGCCCAGGCTGCGTGGCTCTGACGCAAGGTCTTCACACTCAGAATTTCACCCCACACAGCAATGTTCCCACCGTCCCCTTGTTTCTAGGAGCCGCCATCAACGCCTGAGTTCTCGTTGAAAGAGAAACGGTGACAGAGGACTTTGTGCAGAATTCACGTTCTGTTTCAACTGCAGAAATAGCTAACAGCTAGCTTTTTTCTCACTCAAATGTCAAAACTTTTAAACATGAAAAATAGGAATTTGTAATTCTTGATCAGAATTTCAAATTAAAATTACTCATGTATAAAATACTCTTGTCTATAAAGTCCTAAGAGTTTAGGCTTTCTCATTTCTTTTTAACCCGCTTAAATCTAGGGGCTTAACATTTTGTTGCCTTATTCTGTTTTATTGTGTGTTCTTATTTTCACTTTATTTGAGAGACACATAGAGAGAAAGAGCAGGATCTCCCAGTCCTCAAATGCCTGCAACAGCTAAGGCTGGGCCCGGCTGAAGTCAGGAGCCCAGAATTCAATCCAGGTCTCCCACCTAGTGGCAGCGACCCACCTGCTTGAGTCATCACCTCTCTCTCTTTTCTCTCTCTCTCTCTCTCTCTCGATACACATTAATAGGAAGCTAGAATTGGGAATGGAACCAGAACTTAAACCCAGACACTCAAATAGGGGATGCAAGTGTCCCAAGCAACATCCTAACTGTTGTGCCAAATATCCTCCCTCATTCTGTTTTTAATGGTGGCTTTATTTTGTTATTGACACTGGCTTTTTTATTTATTTATTTATTTTTTGACAGGCAGAGTGGACAGTGAGAGAGACAGAGACAGAGAGAAAGGTCTTCCTTTTCCGTTGGTTCGCTCTCCAATGGCTGCTGCAGCCGGCGCACTGCGCTGATCCGATGGCAGGAGCCAGGTGCTTCTCCTGGTCTCCCATGGGGTGCAGGGCCCAAGCACTTGGGCCATCCTCCACTGCACTCCCTGGCCACAGCAGAGAGCTGGCCTGGAAGAGGGGCAACCGGGACAGAATCCGGTGCCCCAACCGGGACTAGAACCCGGTGTGCCGGCGCTGCAAGGCGGAGGATTAGCCTAGTGAGCCGCGGCGCCGGCCGAGACTGGTTTTTAAGGATCCGGGCACCTTGTCTGTTAGAACAGAAGAACGCCTTTTCTATGCGCACATATGTGCATCTGTGATCTTGACTGCAGCACAGGTGTGACCCCTCGCTGTGTGTGCCGGGATATGGAAAGAGAGAGAAGCAGGTGTGTCTCTCGCTCTGGGTTTATGGTCTTTCTCTACAACCCCTGAAGCTGAGCTCTCCTAGTACCGCCCCTGTCCCCCATTGCACTGGGGCTGACCCCTCTAAGGGTCTGAGGAAACTTGCACAGGTGATGTGGGCAGACGGGAAGCTGGTGAGCCCCACACCACAGACTCCACCCCCTTCTGGGCCAATTCACCAGGGCTGCAGGCTCAGCACACCCATTCCCCATCGTGCACCTGAGGCTCACTTCCCACCATCACCCACAAGACGCCATGGTAACCCCTTATGTGCCGCACCCCCACGTGAAGATACCTTGACACCTTCCTGGAGATCACACCATGTACGCTGAAGTCCAACCCCACGTTCTGCCCCGTTCAGATATTTCTTTAGGGCACTACTCCCTACCCTGCAAAAGAACAGCGCCAACTTGGGTGGAGGTGGCCAGCGTTCCTTCCTCATGGAGGGGTTGCCTGCGCGCACATCTGTGTGTTTACCCCTCTATTAAATAAATCCCGATTTCCTGTACACCTTCACGTCTCTCCCTTGAACCCTTTCTTGCAAGGAGACAGGCTCCTGGACTCAGTCCACCCAGAGGCCACGTTGCCCACAGCACAGGAAAATCTGCCTTATCTGAAATGCTTGGGACTAGAGATGCTTCAGATTCCAGATTAAATTTCTTAAGATTTCAGGATATTTGCATATTTCTAATGAAATATCTTGATGACCCAAGTTAAATATGGAATTCATTTGTTTTCATATATACCCTGAACACGTAGCCCGAAGATAATTTTATATGACATTTTAAGTAATTTTGTGCATGAAACCAAGTCTCCCAGTGTGGAATTTTCCACACGCGGTGTCGCATCAGTACTCAGAAAGTTTTGTATTTCAAAGCAGTTGGGATACCGGAATTTATAGTTGACAGGACAAATGTTAATATGGAGAACTGATACCTCCCAGCCCTGGGTGCTCTGTTATCCTGCCTGGTTCGCGGGTCTGTGGAGGGGTGAAGGTAGAACAACTCAGAGGCCTCGGTGGAAGCCACGCAGAGAGGAATTCTGCTCGACAGGACAGGGCCAGGGCGAAGCAGCCCAAAGCAGGCTCAGGGCGGGTCCAGGGAGTTCAGGGGCCTTGGGTGAACACACGGGGTTTTCACTGCGCGCTGTGCAGTGTGATCTCTCTGGGAGTCTTTAATGGAAAAGTTAGCTCACTGTCTTCAGGCAGGCCCTCTGGGTCCAGTGCTGGCAGGGGTGCAATCATTCTATTCCATCTATAGCCCAAAGGTTATGGGAGTAGAAACAGAAAATCGGTGCCTGCACACACAGCTAGTGCCAGGCCCCGTGGGCCCTGCAGCTGACTGTGAATCCAGCCCTGGAATTCTCAGAGTCAGTTCCACAGCTGAGCCCAGAGGACCACGCCTGCCTGCCTGCCTGCCAGTGGTGGTCAGGGGACCTGAGGCTTCCCGGGGTGACAGATCGCACATGAGGCTCATCGGGTCCCTCAACACCTGTGACAACAAGCACACACCAAGTGTTCATGTGACAAACTGGCCAAGTGCACACAGCAAGCAACCCAGAGCAAAGTGACAATTCTGCTGTGAACTTGGGAAAGGTTCCTGCCTCCAGGCAGAAGGCTTGTTAAGTGTGAACACTTGTTCACACTGTTCAATACAAATAGTATAGAGGTATATTTTATATATATACATATCTATAATACTTGTGTATAGCAATATGTTATTTAAAGTAGAAATGAAAAAGAATAAAAATGTATGTAAATTTATTCATACTGAATTATTTATTGGAGTGAAAGCCAACTAAACCAAAAAATTGTTACACGGATTATGATGTAGTCTTGGGGTAAATATTAAGCAGCATAAACTATTATATTTTCTATCGGTATGTAAGGATGGAAAATGCTCAAAACAGTCAGGAAAGGAGTTTCAAAATTTTGCATGCTATTCCATTTAGTTTTCTGTTATAAATGTATTTTAAAATAAAAAATATATATTGTTCAGCCGGCGCCGCGGCTCACTAGACTAATCCTCTGCCTAGCGGTGCCGGCACACCGGGTTCTAGTCCCCGTTGGGGCGCCGGATTCTGTCCCGGTTGCCCCTCTTCCAGGCCAGCTCTCTGCTGTGGCCAGGGAGTGCAGTGGAGGATGGCCCAGGTGCTTGGGCCCTGCACCCCATGGGAGACCAGGAAAAGCACCTGACTCTTGGCTCCTGCCATCGGATCAGCGCGGTGCGCCGGCCGCAGCGCGCCGGCCGCGGCGGCCATTGGAGGGTGAACCAACGGCAAAGGAAGACCTTTCTCTCTGTTTCTCTCTCTCTCTGTCCACTCTGCCTGTCAAAAAAAAATAAATAAATAAAAAAATAAAATAAAAAGTATATATTGTTCAAATGAAACCATAAATGTATGTGTAGATAAAACAGACTGACATTTAGCACATTTAGTTGTGATATATGTATATGTATACATACATATGTATATGATATATGTGTATATATATAAGTGATGTTAGCAAAAGCTAGTTTTCAGTGGAATAACTGACTATATGTAGAACCAACTTTTATTTGGCCAATTTCAAATATAAAAGAAAGGTTAAAAGAGTGGACAATGATGAATAGCCACACTGGTTAACATCCTTCCAGATTTTCTTTGTGTGAGTATATGTGTGCACATCCTTGTTCAGTTCCATTATCTCTCCAAGAAAACAAACAGCAACCCCGTAACATTAACTGTTAATCTATAGCCACAGTACTCAAATCTCTCCCTGAATGTCTTTTTTTTTTCTATCCATGATTCAATCCGAGTTTAGCTGTTGCATTTTGTTGCTCTGTAATCTTTAGTCCTTTAAATCTAGAAACAATCACTCCACTTCCCCAACAATGACTTTTGGAACATTTCAGGTCAGGCCAGCCATCTTATACAACATAAATTATGGATGATTATTAATACATATTTATTATCTCTTTTCTAAAAAAATCTTTAGCATCTTACTTTTTATTAGATTGTATGTTTTATTGCCAAACAATAATTGTACATATTTATGGGGTACAATGTAATATTTCAATACATGCATAGATTTGAATGATCAAATTAGGATAATTAGCACCCATCACTTCATATATTCAAGATTTCTTAAACATTCAAAAGTCATTCTTCTAGCTATTTAGAAAAATATAATATGTTATTATTAACTATTGTTACCCTACCATGCAATAGAACACCAGAAGATTATTTTTACAATAAGGAAAAAAATACTTTCTAATTCAGTAAAAGTTAAATCTTTCTGAGGTTTATTATATATTTTTTGAGAAACTTAATTAACTTTGAAGAAGAATCCAAGAATGATACATCTTTTGTGAACACTTAGACATAATTATAGCTTATGAGACATAAGAATATCCTCCACTTAATGCACTAAAATGAAGTAGATCTTTGAGAACAGGTTTTATTATTAACTCTCATAATTCAACTCTTTGAGGACAGAGGTAATGCATGGGAAGTTAGTACACAGTGATTCCTGTTGTTAATTTAATAATTAATACTCTTATGTATGACATCAGTGATCACCCCAGGCTCTTGGCATGAGCTGTCTAGGCTCTGGAAGCCTTTTGAATCCACAAACTCCTTCAGTATTTATACAAGGCCATAAGCAAAGTGGAAGTTCTCTCATCCTTTCATAGAAAAGTACATACTTCTTTGATGACCACTTATTTATACAGGGGTGTCACCCACAGAGGTCCTTTATGTAGGTCATTTTTGCCAAAATGTCTTGGCTTTCCATGCCTAAAATGTTCTTGTGGGCTTTTCAGCCAGACCAAGATGCCTTAAAGGCTGATTCTGATGTCAGAGTGCTACTTAAAGTGATTGTCACTCTATGAGTCTGCTGTATGGACTGCTTCCCATGTTGGATTAAGTGTTATCAAACACTCAATCCTATCTATATGATCACTTTAACACTTAACTCTATCCATATGCTCACTTTAACACTTAAAATGCTATTTTTACCACCCAGCTTAAGGGGATTTGGGATCCCATGGCAAGTTTTTAAACTGTGCCCTTAGAAATAAGTCCATAGTAATGTATGCAGAACTATACAGCTTTACAGTTACAAACTTCATACATTTCACAATTACAACTTTAGGGATGTAGTGATTCGTCCCACCATGCCCACCCTCCCACCCACACTACCATTCCCCTTCTTTCTCATTCTCATTCCCATCCTTAATTTTTACTAAGATCTACTTTCAGTTAATTTTATACACATATGATTATATCTATATGGAATAAAGAATTCAATAGATATTATAGGAAAAAAGCCTGTTCCTCAACAGTCAAGACAAGGGCTGTTCAAGTCATTGCTTCCCAAAGTGTCAATTTCACTTCTACAGATTGCCTTTTAAGGTGCTCTATTAGTTATCAAGGATTAGGGAGAACATATGGTGTATGTCCCTTTGGGACTGGTTTATTTCACTAAGTATGATGTTTTCCAGATTCATCATTTTGTTGCAAAGGACTGTATTTCTTTTTTTTAACCACTGTGTAATATTACATAGAGTACATACCCCATAATCTCATTATCCAGTCTTCCATTGACAGGCGTTTAGGTTGATTCCATGTCTTAGCTATTGTGAACTGAGCTGCAGTAAACCTGGGGGTGCAGATAACTCTTTCATTTGCTGATTTCATTTCCTTTGGGTAAATACCCAGGAGTGGGATGGCTGGGTCATAGGATAGGCCTATATTAAGATTTCTGAGATATCTCCAAACTGATTCCCATAGTGGTTTTACCAGTTTATATTCCCAGCAACAGTGGATTAGGGTAAATTTCCCTCAACATCCTCACCAGCATTTGTTGTTTGTTGATTTCTGTATGAAAGCCATTCTAACTGAAGTAGGGTGGAACATAATTGTGGTTTTGATTTGCATTTCCCTGATGGTTGGTGATCCTGAACATTTTTTTTTTTCATGTGTCTGTTGGCCATTTGGATTTTCTCTTTTGAAAAATGTCTGCTTAAGTCCTTGAACATTTTCTTAACTGGGTTGTTTGTTTTGTTGTTGTGGAGTTTCTTGATCTCTTGATATATTCTGGTTATTAATTCTTTATCAGTTGCATTCTTTGCAAATAATTTCTCCCATTTTGTTGGTTGCCTCTTCACTTTCCTGAGTGTTTCTTTTGCAGTACAGAATCTTCTCAATTTGATGTAATCCCAATTGTTAATTTTGGCTTTGATTCCCTGTGCCTCTGGGGTATTTTCCAGGAACTCTTTGCCTGTGCCAATGTCTTGCAGGGTTTCTCCAAAATTCTCTAGTAATTTGATGATATCAGGTCATAGATTTAGATCTTTAATACATTTTGAATGGATTTTTGTGTAGGGTGAAAGGTAGGGGTCCTGCTTCATACTTCTGCATGTGGAAATCCAGTTTTCCCAGAACCATTTGTTGAAGAGACTGTCCTTGCTCCAGGGATTGGTTTTAGCTCCCTGATCACACATCATTATAGATGCTTGGATTGATTTCTGGCATTTCTGTTCTGTTCCATTGGTCTATCCATCTGTGTTTGTACCAGTACCAGGCTGTTTTGATTATAACTATCTTGTAGTATGTCTTGAAATCTGGTATTGTGATGCCTCCAGCTTTGTTTTTGTTGTATATGATCACTTAAGCTATTCAGGGTCTCCTAATTTCAGCATCATTTTTTCTATTTCTGAGAAGAATGTTCTTGGTATTTTGATTTGTATCACATTGAATCTGTAAATTGCTTTCATAAGAATGAATATTTTGATGGTATTGATTCTCTCAATCCATGAACATAGAAGATTTTTCCATTTTTTGTATTTTCTACTATTTCTTTCTTTAATTTTTGTAATTCTCATCATAGAGGTCTTTGACTTTCTTGGTTAAATTTATTCTAAGGCATTTGATGTTTTTGGTACCTATTGTGAATGGGATTGATTTTAAGAGTTCTTTCTCAGTCATGGCATTGTTTGTGTTTACAAAGGCTGTTGGTTTTTGTGTATTGATTTTATATCCTGCTACTTTATCAAACTCTTCTATGAGTTCCGGTAGTCTCTTGGTGGAGTCTTTTGGGTCCCCTATATATAAAGTCATATCATCTGCAAATAGGGATAGTCTGACTTCCTCGTTCCCAATCTGTATCTCTTTGATTTGTTTTCTTGCCTAATGGCTCTGGCTAAAACTTCCAGGACTATATTGAATAGCAATGGTGAGAGTGGGCATCCCTGGCTGGTTTTGGCTCTCAGTGAGAATGCTACCAACTTTTCCCCATTCTTTAGGACGCTGGTCAAGTGTTTGTCATATTTGTCTTGATATATTGAGGAATGTTCCTTCTATACCCATTTTGCTTAAATTTTTCAAAATGAAAGGATGTTGTATTTTTTCCAATGTTTCTCTGCATCTATTGAGTTAATCATATGATTTTTGTTCTTCAGTTTCATAATGTGATGTATCACATTTATTGATTTGCAAATATTGAACCATCCCTGCACACCACGGATAAATCCCACTTGGTCAGGGTGAATACTCTTTCTGATGTGTTGCCCAGGAATCTGTCCATTTGTTGTAGGTTCCCCAGTTTGTTAGCGTACAGCTCTTTGTAGTAATTTCTGGCTATTTTTCTTATTTCTGTGGTATCTGTTTTACATTTCTTTTTTCATCTCTAATTTTACTAATTTGGTTCTTCTGCCTCCTTTTTTTAATTAGTTGGGCCAATGGTTTGTCAATTTTGTTTATTTTTCAAAGAACCAGCTCTTCATTTTGCTAATTTTTGTATGTTTTTGTTTTGATTTTGTTTATTTCTTCTCTAATTTTAATTATTTGTTTTTTTTTTTTTTCCTGCTGGTTTTGGATTTGGTTTGATGTTGTTTTTCTAGGTCCTTGAGATGCATCGATAGCTAATTTATTTGGTGCCTTTCCAATTTCTTCATGTAGGCATCAATTGCTATAAACTTTTCTCTTAACACTGCTTTTGCTGTATTCCATAAGTTTTTTTTTTTTTTCGACAGGCAGAGTGGACAGTGAAAGAGAGAGAGACAGAGAGAAAGGTCTTCCTTTGCCGTTGGTTCTCCCTCCAATGGCTGCCGCGGCCGGCCGGTGCACTACGGCCAGCGCATTGCTCTGATCCGAAGCCAGGAGCCAGGTGCTTCTCCTGGTCTCCCATGGGGTGCAGGGCCCAAGCACTTGGGCCATCCTCCACTGCACTCCCGGGCCATAGCAGAGAGCTGGGCTGGAAGAGGAGCAACCAGGACAGAATCCGGCGCCCCGACCGGGACTAGAACCCAGTGTGCTGGCGCCGCTAGGTGGAGGATTAGCCTATTGAGCTGCGGCGCCGGCCCCCATAAGTTTTGATATGTTGTGTTGTCATCTTTGTTTGTTTCCAGAAATTTTTTTATTTCTCTTTTGGTTTCTTTTCTGACCCACTGTTCTTTCAGGAACATGTTGTTCAATCTCAATGTGTTTGCATATGTTCTAGAGTTTTCCAAGTTGTTTATTTCTAAGTTTATTCCATTATGGTCAGAGAAGATGCATGGTATAATTTAAGTATTTCTGAGTTTGCTGAGACTTGCTTTATGGCCTAGCGTGTGGTCAGTTCTAGAGAAAGTTCAATGCACTGGTGAGAAGAATGTGTATTCTGCTACTGTAGGATGGAAAGTTCTGTAGATCTCTGTTAGGTCCATTTGGTCTATAGTGTCGATTAAATCTGTTGTTTCTTTGCTGATTTTTCTGTCTGATTGATCTGTTTATAGTTGAGTGAGGTATTGAAGTACACCATTACTATTGTATTTGACTATGTCTTTCTTTAAATCCCTTAATATCTCTTTTAAATGACCAAGTGCATATACATTTATAATAGTTCCATCTTCCAGTTGAATTGATCCCTTAATCATTACATAGGGCCCTTTGTCTCTTTTATTAGTCTTTATATTAAAGTCCATTTTGTCTGATATTAGCATGGCTACACCAGCTCTTTTTTGGTTTCTGTTAGCATGGGATATCTTTTTCCATCCTTTCACTTTGTTTGTGTGTATCTTTGTTAGTGAGATGTGTTTCTTGTAGGCAGCAAATAGATGGGTTTGGGTTTTTAATCCATCCAGGCAGTCTGTATCTTTTAATTGGGGAGTTGAGGTTGTTCATATTCAAGGTGACTATTGATAAATAATGACTTGGCCCTGCTAGTTTTCCATAAATATTCCTATTGTTGACTGGATTTCCTTTGTATTTTTACTGGGAGATTTTCTGCCTTCACCTTCTTCCATAGTGATGACCATGTTTCTGTGTTTCTGTGTGTAGAACATCCTTAAGCATCTTTTGTAAGGCTGGATGATCATTACAAATTATTTCAATTTCTCTTTATTATGGAAGGTCTTTGTTGCCTTCATTCATAAATGAGAGCTTTGCAAGGTACAGTATTCTGGGTTGACAGTTTTTTCTCTTAAGGCTTGGGATATATCTCGCCATTCTCTCCTAGACTAAAGGGTCTCTAATAAGAAGTCTGCTGTGAGTCTAATTGGGGATCCTCTGAAAGTAATCTGGCATTTCTTCCATGCACTTTTCAGAATTTTTTCTTTATGTTTTACTGTGAAGAGTTTTTGATTACAATGTGTCATGGTGATTATATTTTCCGGTCATGTCTGATAAGGAGTTCTACGTGCTTCCTGTACTTGGACATCCCTTTCTTTCTCCAGATTAGAGGAGTTTTCTGTTATTATTTTACTAAAAAGATCTTTTAATTCTTTCTCTCTTTCCATGCCTTCAGGAACTCCTGAGACCCATATTTTGGGTCATTTGATAGTATCCTGTAGGTCTCCAACAGTGCTTTTTAGTTTTCTAATTTCTTCTTCTTGTTTTGGTCTGATTATAAATTTTCCAGAGATTTGTCTTTTATCTCAGATATTCTTTCTTCGGCCTCATCAACCCTATTTCTAAGACTTTCCACTGCATTTTTTATTTGATCTATTGAATTCTTCATTCCTAGTATTTCATTTTTATTTCTCTTTAGAATCTTTATTTCATGGGAAAAATTTTCACTCATATCATATATAGTTTTCTTTAGTTTGTGCATTTGCTTCTGAGTAATGTGATGATTAGGTTCTTGAATTCTATTCTGGCATTTCCTCGGTCTCTTCTTCACATTCTAATGATAAATGTTGTAGTGTTCCTTTGGAGGAATCACAGCGTCTTCCTTATTCTTGCTTTTTGAATTTTTGCCTTTATTTTTTGGCGTTTGTAGAATTTTTTTCTCTCTGGTTAGATCTGTGGTTCGCAGGTACACAAAGTACAAGCCTTCTGCAGCCATGCTTGCTTCTCAGTTATGCTGGGTGTGTTAGAGAGTCCCTCATGGGGCACGTCCCCTCTCTACAGAGGCTCCCTCTCCCCTCCTGTTGCCACGCAACCAGCATAGCACAACTGGCACTGGAGCTGGGGTGGCTGCCCCCTGCCACTGTCCAAAAATGGTGTCAGTTCTCTCTGCACTGGCTGTGGCAGGGAGGTGGGAAGGGTGAGAGATGCACCACCTTTCTTTTGTTTTCCACCACTGGGCAATCAGTCACCTGCTGTCATGGGGGATCCACGTGGAACTCCAAAAGCAGTTTACTAAGCTCTTTCTCGTGTCGTATCAGCAGTGCTGTGGGCCCATGGAGTGCCCTCTCACCTGGCTCGCCAGGGCGGACGTCCTCTCTCTCGGGATCCAAGTCAGCTGATCTTCTGTTGTGTCTTTGCTCTCTCAGCATGGGTCCAGACCACCTCCTCTGCCCTGGCAGGGTCTCCCACCACAGCTGTCCTGCAGTTTTATCCT
Source organism: Oryctolagus cuniculus (assembly GCF_051225735.1). Lineage (NCBI taxonomy): Eukaryota > Metazoa > Chordata > Mammalia > Lagomorpha > Leporidae > Oryctolagus > Oryctolagus cuniculus. Next base: position 104,235,499 of record NC_142868.1, read on the forward strand.
GAGAGTGTACTCTCTCTCCTTCTTTAAATATTAATTTCGCCCCACATAAATCAGACCGTCTTGTTACTATTCTGCCATCTTAGAACTCTGTATTTTACTTTTTTAAAAAATTTATTTGAAACTCATTGTTACAGCAAGAAAGATCTTCCAAATGCTAGTTCACTCCCCAGATGGCTGCCATGGCTTGGGCTGGATCAGGCAGAAGCCAGAAACCAGGAGCTTCTTACAGGTCTTCCATGTGGCTGGCAGGGACCCAAGCACTTGGGTCACCCTCCACTGCTTTCCCAGGCCATTAGCAGGGAGCTGGATCAGGAGGGAAGCAGCTGGGACATGACCAGTTCCCATATGGGATGCTGGCATTGCAGGCGACAGCTTTCTCTTCTACGCCACAATGCCAGCCCCTCTTTTATCTCATATTTTATTGTTATCAGCACTTTTTTTTTTCAAGAAAATAATAAAAGTTTGCAAATATCTAACACATTTGCCTTTCATTTGCTGTTAGCCTTCAAGGGGCAGTTAAGGATGTACATGGGAGGGAGTGTCTGGGTTGTCTTCAGTTTCTACCATGACAATGATGTGGCTCATCACATCTCCCACCTGGCTGTGAACACATCTGTGATCCTGCAGAAGCCAGAGAGACCCTGGGAGGCAACCTGTGCACCCAAGACCAGTGTCGGGCCAGGGCTCACAGCTGGTTCTTTCTGCACTGTTAAAGGACACAAGTGCATTAGCAGCAAGTGTCTCTCCAGACCTGAGAGGCCAATCCTCTACCTCTTCTGCAGAGAGGAATAAGGGTGACCATTGAATTTCCATCTAACTGGGCCACCTTTGAGAGTCAGAAGGGTGTTGTGAATAACTGAGCCAACTGGACGGTATGAATGCATAAATATAATGTAAGTTCCCAAGTAAATAGAATGTTTAGCTGCCTGAAGGAATGAAGGTTTGAGGTCTTTGGAAACACAAAGGAGAAGTTTCTGGGAACTGATGCTGAGTAGGTTTTGCTGAGCCCAGAGCAACCTTCACATTGCAGGAGACCCACCACACCCACATTGCACAGGGCTGGAAGCCGAAGCTCGTCCACACCCTCTGTCTTGCACATCAGGGCAGGCAGTTCTGAGCCACTTCCTCCAGGGCACCTCAGCCTGGCTCTGGACCCTGCAACAGCGCTCAGGAGAGGGTATCTGGGGAGATCTATCAGAAGTTTGTGATTGCTACATTTGTATCTGCACTCGTGGGTACTTGTTCAACGCTGGAAACGGAGGGAGTTAGCACAGGAAAGTGCGGCACTAAAGAGTTTGGCACTTCAGAAGAGAGCAAGTAAATGGACGGGAGAGCTGCTCAAGTTACTTAGCAACCAGCACTGCAAGGGGACAGACCCATCAACAGATGCCTGGACACACACGTGCCTAAGACTGAAGCCATCTCGTGCTGGGCCTCGTTGTCCCTACAGTGAGTCCTGGGGGTGTGGGGAAGGCTGGGGGCATCTGGAGGGCTTGAGAACTACAGCAAGGTACCTGCCAATACAGAACTGCATCCATGTCCCACAGTGCACTTGGCATGTGGGTATTTACCAGGTGAAAGCCACTCAGCTAAGGGCATGCTCGGGGTAGCGTTTCCAACAGGTCAGCAATCTTAGCACTGCTTCCCCTCCGCTTCATCTAGGACACGTAGGGGAAGGAAAGCAGCCGGTCAAATCCAGGAGGAAGTGGACACAAGTCACAGGGGACAGAAGGCAAGAAAAGAACCAGCTGATGAGAGAGAGAGAGAGAGAGAGAGAGAGAATCTCACATAGCCCAATTGGCTTCTGTCTGTAAGTAGTTGTGCTACAACATGCAAAAAGTTTAAAATGTGAATTTCAGGGGCTGGCATTGTGGTACAGTGAGATATGTCACTTGCAAGGCCAGTGTCCCATGTCTCCTGATCCAGCTTCCTGCTGAAGTGCCTGGAAGGCAGTGGAGGATGGCCCAGGTGCTTGGGGCGCTGCCACCCACGTGGGAGACCA